>NW_022437015.1:7554292-7887144 GCF_009761245.1 Sapajus apella
TTTTTTTTTTTTTTTTTTTTTTTTTTTTTTTGGAGTATTTTTAGTAAGAATGGTACCAGCCCTTTTTTATGTATATGGTAGAATTCACCTGTGTTTTCTTCTGGTCCTGGGCTTTTTTTGGTTGGTATGCTTTTTATTACTAATTCCATTTCAGAACTTGTTATTGGTCTGTTCAGGAATTCAATCTCTTCCTGGTTAAATCTTGAGAGGTTGTATGTCTCCAGGAATTTATTTCTTCCAAGTTTTCTGCATTGTGTGCATAGAGATATTCATAGTAGTCTCCGAGGTTTTTATTTATTTATTTTTTTTGGTCTATTTCTGAGGGGTCATTGGTAATGTCCCCTTTGTCATTCTGATTATATTTCTCTCTTTTTTTTCTTTATTAGTCTAGCTAGCAGTCTAATTAATTCTTTCAAAGAACAAGCTCCTTGATTAATTGATATTTTGTATGGCTTTTCTTCTCATTTTCCTTCAGTTTAGCTCTGATTTTGGTTATTTATTTTGTCTTCTTCTAGTTTTGGGGTTGGTTTGCTCTTTTCTCTCTCTAACTTCTTCTTCTTTTTTTTTTTCAATTGATCATTATGTGCTGGTGTAGGATTGTGACATACCTCCTCATTTCACTGTAAGCCATTGACTCCAAGCTAAATTAATGTACTATTTCTAACAAGAGGATACCATTGACAACCTAAAATAATGTGGTTACTGTGGCATACAAAATTATAACCTATTCTATAGTATGTTTGTGATAATCATTTATAATGGTAAAACTGTAAAACAAAAGCTGTATTGATAATTGTAGACAAAAATGTCAACTATATAGATATTTTGCTTATGCTTCCTAGTCTACTTTGGCAGTTTGTATCTGGGTGTAAAATCATTCTAAGAAACAGGTAAGACATTTGTGAAGCTGGGAAAATACATTATAAAGAAGGTATTAAAGGTTTTTCTTCTCCTTTGTGTGTGTAGTTTTTTTTGATTGTTCAAATAATACACGAATGCATGCTCATTTGTACAAGAATTCAAACCGTATCTAAATATGTAGAGTTAAAAGTGAAAATATCCATTCAGTCGCCTCCTGCCACTCTCCCTCCAAAGGAAGCTACTATTAACTGTTTGATTTGTATCCTTTTCTACCAACGTGGTTACAGATATTAAGGTAACTAAAAGAGAGAAAAAGTCAGTTTAACAAAGAAGTTAAGCATGCTTACTTTGAAGCTGGGCAGCCTGATTATTTGAAACCCAGACTCTGTTACTCAAAGTCATGTGATATTGGTCATGTGATCTAACTTCTCTGTGCCTGGATTTCCTCATAGGTAAAATGGGGATACTAAGTGCTTCATAGATATGTTATGGGGATGTCTTTAGTATGTGTTAAGTATTTAGAATAGTGCCTGACATATAGTGTACACAATTCATCATGGAATCATGATGCATATATTGTTTCACAACTTGTATCCTATACACATAGGGGAAATGTATTGCAGCCATTAAGAGCATGGATTCTGGTTCTGAATCCAATTATCAGGTACAAATCCTAGTTCTATCATTTACTAGCTTTATCACTGTCAGGAAGTATATAACCTTTTTTTGTCCTTGTTTCCTCTATAAAATGGGGGTAATAGCTTTAACTCTAAATTAAGTAATATTTGTAGGACATTTAGAATGACTGTCATGTACTAATTACTCAGTAGATGCTTATTATTATTATATCATTAAAAACACTCAGTTTATCATTTTATGCTATAAATATATCATAATTAATTTAACAATTTTTAATTGATGGTCATTTAGATTACTTCTAATTACTTATTGTTACAAAATATTCTGGTGTCCATACTTTAACTAAAAATGGAACTACCATTTTACACAGTAGCCCCATTGCTGGGTATCTAGCAGAAGGAAAAGAAATTGTTATAGAATTCTTATGATTGCATTATGCATTAATAAGATTTGTACATTGGCAATCACACATTCCCTTCCAATTTTTTCTTGGGTCTTTGATCAGCTCTTGTAGAATGAGTCACCTGAATGCCCTAATAGCTTGTTCTTTTTGATCACACAATACTTAGTTTATTTTCACCTTCTTCAAATGTATATGATCTAATTATAAGTACCCCTGATTGGTCTTCTGTTTTTCTCTTTATCATTCCCTTCCACACCATCCTCTACCATAAATGTTCCAATCAGTTTTTTGTCATTCAAACATTTGATTCTGAAGAGACAATGAGTAAGAGTTTGGGAAAAACTAAGTCGGTAGCTTTAGATGCTGAAAAACCATTGTATGTTTATTGTTGTTAAATTTTGACATTTTAATAGAAGTGTTACTAAAATTATGAAATATTAATGTTAAAATTTACAAAAGTGAATTAAATATCATGGGACAGCATTACTAGTGTGAATGGCTTTCTTAGGTACAGTATATGTATTAATACTTTGTGAAACAGATATATTCGTAAAGTGTTGAAATTACATAGTATCATATAAAAAGCCACAGAATTTAGTATATATCAAATTTAGAACTGCATTTAATTACACTCTCATATTTAAAATTTCCTCCTCTTTATCTGTATCATCAAAATATTATCTAAAGATTCTCACTTATGGTTAAAATGGTTTAAAAATATAATGCAATTAAGTAAGGAAAGATGATGACTTCCGTGTTACGTTTTATCCTGACCTCATACCTACTTGACTTCAGTTCTTGAATGAAATATGCACATGATGTTGTGATTTAGCATAGTTTGGCTTTAAGTAGTCATTCTTCATTCTGTTTTTCACCATGGGCATCATTTATATGACCATAATGTTCCCTTTCAAAACATTTTTTGAAATGTATGAAATAATACATTTCTTTTTGTCTCACATTTGCAGAAGTTAAAAGTATTAGTTTTGTCCTTCTATGAATATGTGAAATGTAAATAATTCAGTAGTTAGGGAGAATCATCATGTATTTTGGTAGGAAAAAAGTCAAGGAGGTTATGAAGGATGCTTAATACAATGTTGCCCCCTGCTTATGTAGGTCAGTTTAACATACATCCATCTTTGGATTTTAGGTAACTATTGTGGTCCCAAAGTAGATTTGACAAAGTCTCAAGTAATTTTCTGTCAGGAGTGCCCTTGAAACACCAACACCTATTATGGAGATACCGTCTGTACTGTACTCGGAATTTTCAGGCTCATTTTGCCTCATAGGTTAGTCCTCAAAAGAGTCTCCCTGAGGTTATTAAGACTGGAACTAACACTAAGATGGTCCATCCAAGGCTGTAAGCAGACTTTCTGGGTCTTACTGAAACTTGTTTATGGAAATGGAGGGAAAAATTTAAATAATTCCTGCTTTGAAGATAGGAGTATAGAATACCACAAATTTATTTTCTTGTTAAGAAAATAAAGGAATGTTTTCTTAAAAAATATTTTACTTTGAAAAGGTAAATGGCTAACTTAGCATTATTACATAATGTATGTGTAGATGAAGGTTGGAGGGGTGGCTTGGTGAGAATTAGTGTGTAGGATAAACTGGGATACTTGTGTAGTTAAAAGAATGATTTTTTTTTCAGTCAATGCAGAAATATATCAATAAATTAATATCAACAGATATCTATCACATAAAATTAAATGTGGTTTAATGTTTTTATAACTAGTCATTTGCATGAAAAATTAGCCAATCAACTACATATGTGTGAAAATCCATGAAAAATGAAATAATAATTTGAAAGCAAAATAGTTATCACAGTGTTAAAATTAAGCCAGGTGTCCTTTTATTACCTGGGGCAATTTAGAGCTTTTGGTCCCCAATCATGTTATGTTCTTTTCCTCAAGGTCTAGTAAATTTGTAAAAATGGCCTTATTATTACATATTGGTTCAGTATTTGTTAGGATATAAATACACAGGGTCACTTGGAGTTTTATGGAATAGCCTCTAAATAATTATATTTAAGATCATATCTGTAAAGTGATGTGAACCAAATTAAGGCCTATTGACTGCAACTTAAAAAATACTGAATCATCGTTATGGGAAGCTGTCTGAATTGTTCTGCTATTTCTATTTAAAGCTAAGAAACTTGTAGCTTATAGAATTTCTCTATAGTTTTGGTTTTTATTTCCCCAAATGAGTGGAGGCAGTTTATTATGAAAAAAATAAATTGTCAAAGACCTTAGTTTTATCTGAAAGTGACCAAAGTCTTTTCCTGAATATAGTATTTAATGTTTTTTTTTTTTTTTTTTTTACTTTGAGGTGAAGTCTCACTTTGTCGCCCAGTCTGGAATTGAGTGGTGAGATCTTGGCTCACTGCAACCTCCACCTACTGGGTTCAAGCAGTTCTTGTGCCTCAGCCTCCTAAGTAACTGGGAATACAGGCACCCGCCACCAACCACGGCTGGCTAATCTATCTTTCTCTCTCTCTCTTTCTTTCTTTCTTTCTTTCTTTTTTTCTTTCTTTCTTTCTCTCTTTCTTTCTTTCTTTCTTTCTTTTTCTTTCTTTCTTTCTCTCTTCCTTCCTTCTTCTTTCTTTCTTTTCTTCGTTTCTTCCCCTTCCTTTCTTCTTTGCTTCCTTCTCTCCCTCCCTCCTTATTTTAACTCTTTCTTTCTTTCCTTCCTTTCTTTCCTTCCTTTCTTTCTTTCTTTCTTCTTTCTTTCTTTCTCTCTCTCTTTCTTCTTCCCTTCCTCCTTCCCTCCCTCCCTCCCTCCCTCCCTCCCTTCCTTCCTTCCCTTTCTTTCTTTTCATCCTTTCTTCCCTTTCCTTCCTTCCTTTCTTTCTTCCTTCCTTCCTTCTCTCCCTCCCTCCTTCCTTTAACTCGCTCTCTCTGTGTGTCTTTCCTTCTCTCTTTCTTTCTTTTTGGAGAGAAGAGGTTTCACCATGTTGGCCAGGCTGGTCTCAAACTCCTGACCTCAAGTGATCTGACCACCTCGGCCTCCCAAAGTGCTGGGATTACAAGCATGAGCCACCATGGCCGGCCTATGTATCCTAATAATTGTAAACTTGACCCATTTGTGCGAAATAGATTTTGAATAGAATTGAACAAGTTTAGCAAATCAGGATCCCAGGGACTTGTGTGGTTCTACCTCTTTCATTTAAGGGTTCAGCTTTACTTTAGGGAAGCCATGTAATTGTATAACATCCTTGTAGTCTTCTGCTTAAGAGAAGCTTAGGCATTGACATTATAAGGGTGCTAATGATATGAGACCAGCTTGTGTCTGTAGCAGATCTCCAAGGCCAGTTGAAAATCAAAAACGAGTTCTCAAAGCTTTCTGTCTTTCGTGTAGAAATGTCTTCAGAACACTCCATGTATTAAGAAAAATTGATTGGCTCTTCATTTATTAAACAAATATTTACTGAGCACTGTGATAGGTAATAGGAATAAATGGTGAACAAAAATGATGCAATTCCAGTTTTTCACTGAGCTTATAGTCTAGATGATGTAAAAGCAGAGAGCAATAGTAAATCATCACAATCCAACTTTAGGGATATGAGAAGTGTAAGCATGCAGCTCTAGATCATTCCACACTTGTAGCTCTGCTTGGTCTGTTCATAATCTAGTCTGAATCTTGTATCCAGGTCTGCTATTTTGTTGATATACGCCAATGTGGCTCTAGTAGCCATTAAACATGTTGAACTCTTTCCATGTCAGCTGATATGAAGCTGCTGTCCCAACCGTCCAAGTCTCCCCATCATGAGAATCTTGGCAACTCTGGCTCCTCCCTCTGGACCTTTGTATCTTTTCATGATCCAGCATCTACACAGACAAACACAGAGCCTCTAGTACTCAGCTCCAATACTACCTGTGGCACTTCCTGTCCCTATGACTTGTTAAATATTTTGAGTCTCATTTCTGCTTGTATAAACGTCGGTACAGTATTGAAATTCTCATTTCAAAAACTTGCTCAGTAACGCTAGTATCCCTAGGCTTGGGACCTACTTTTTTATACAATTTCTAAGTAAATAAAGACCTATTCTGAAACCTCAAACTTTGACTGGACCTTTCTCACTTTTACTTACCTTTCTTTATTCTATTTGCTTTGTTTTGAATCTTTATTGCTGTGTGTTTCTTTAACTTCCCTTGCTTCTTGATATACTGTACGACTGCAGGTTGATATGGAATTATTTATTGCCTGACACCTGTTGACCAAATTGAGATACTAAATGATCTGAGAAGACTACATTTTGGATGTTGGATATTGATTATCTGGAGCATTCTACTTTATATTTTTCCTGCTTTATATGCCATTTAAAACTTAAAAACTAGTGATAGTGCATTGTGTTTCATAATAAAAGATATTTCTGTTCATAACAGTGAGGATTTTTACTTTAAGGCTTAACTATAAAAAAGGGTCCATACCCTGAGAAGACCTGTCTATGTGAAGTTTTCTAAATGAGCTTTGCCCTCGAACTGAAAATTTCATTACCTGTTAAATGCCTGTCTATTTAACAGGGAGCATGCTGCTATTAGTCATTGTCATTCAGTGATAATAATAGTTACTATTTGGAGTATTTATTATGTGGTAGGCACTCTGCTAAAAGCTTTATTCACATGATCTTAATTATTTCAATAATTATGTTATTTCAACAATTATAGTATATATACTGAGAAAAGTGAAAAATTTGTCCAAGACTTTACACCTCATTAGAGTCAGTATTCAAAGTTATTTTGACATCAGAACCTCTGCTGTTAACAATGGCTGCCAGATCTCTCAAACAAGAATACAGGATATTCAGTTAAATTTGAACTTCAGATAATCAACAAATTCCATTTTAGTATAACGTATATCCTCCTGCAATATTTGGGACACACCGATACTAAAACATTATTTCATTATTAATCTGAAGTTCAAATTTAGCTGGGCATCCTGGCAACCTTACCTTGAAAACTACCCTATACTTTTCCCAAAGTTATTAAAAACAAAAACAAAACCAAAACAGAGAGAACGTGGAAGTTAGAAAGAGAGTAGTAGAGCAGAACCTGAAGGCAGTTGGTGGAGAATTGAGGGACCAAATGAAGGAGAAAAAGGTCAATAAGTCTGTATGCTATAAATACGAGATACCATTTTATAGAGGCATTACCTTCAAGGAGAGTTGGGGAGAAAGATTTGTCTCCTAGGGGCTCTATAGCCTACCAGAGATTTTTGCCCCCTGTGGTAGGTGTGTAGAGACATCCCTGTTTCAATCCTGTTGCACAAGTGAACCATATAATGAAACAGGTGGAAAGAGAACTGGAAAGAGCAAAGGATGCGTAACGAGATTTACGTTTTAGTAATGTTCCAACTCAGCCACTCACTAACTGCCTGACAAGACACATTGTTTCTCCCAATCTCAATACCTTCATCTGGAAAAGAAGGATAGCGTCACTTGCCCCAACTATATCACAGGACTTTTATGAGAATTAAAGGGAGGTGAGAAGACTTGGTAAGTGGTAAAACATTCTACTAATATAAATACTTTAACAATTATCAGCACAATTCTAACAAATTAATTAACCATCATGTTTAAGATTAGGGTGGGGGAAATATTTGTATTTTCCCAATCTAAAAAACAGTTTGAATAAATCCCTTCTGATTACTTAATAGGACCATCTGAAGGTAAAATAAGAGAAGAGAGCACACATGCTGCTACTGTTTACTGCTGGGAGCGACAGACTTTTGGGTTCTAAGGGATATATGAAGAGAAATATTTCTCTGGTTTTTTTCCAAATATTTGAGAAACTTTATAGCATTTTGATTCAAAATAATATTTCTGAAAATAAATAAATATTTCTGATAAAGCATGACATTTAAGCTAGATGATTTCTAATGAGAAACCATATTGAAAACACTGGGTGAGAGAAACATAAACTTGTTTAATTCACGGTACTTTCTATTATAATAAAGTGTAGACAGCCTGGTGAGAACCTTTGTAGAAGAGTGGTAGGTTTCAGCAGCAAAGGCTATAGCTATAGTAGTTTATTTTTCTAAGTGAATGTAATATTGGCAAAGATTAGGCTATCAACTAAAGGAGAGCGCTGACTCCATACTATCAAGGAAGCATGACAGCAGGACTATATAATTAGTAAAAATTGATTTCTAGCTTCCCCACTCCAGATTCTTTTCCTAAAAAATGTAATAATAATAATAATAAAATCATAAATAACAGAGACTTTATCATTGCAATAGATAATTCGCTACTTACAAGGTTGTTGTGAGGACAAAATGGGTAGTGTAAGTCAAGAGTCTCCTTTTTTTTTTTTTCTCTCTTTTTGAGACAGAGTTTTGCTTTCATTCTTGTCATCCAGGCTGGAGTGCAAAAGCGCGATATCGGCTCACTGCAACCTCCGCCTCCCGGGTTCAATTGATTCTCTTGCCTCAGCCTCCTGAGTAGCTGCAATTACAGGCACCCGCCACCATGCCAGGGCTCATTTTTGTATTTTTAGTAGAGACAAGGTTTCACCATGTTGGGCAGGCTGGTCTTGAACTCCTGACATCAAGTGATCCACCGGCCTCGGCCTCCCAAAGAGCTGGGATTACAGTTATGAGCCGCCGTACCTGACAACTCAAGGGTCTCATGTGATATTTGGTACCCCTTAAAGACTCAATAAATTGTCAGTGTCGTTATTTTTATAATAGTTATCATTATTCCCATGTTATATATGAAAAGACTGAGACGTGTTCCATCCTGTGACTTGAGGTACTCAATAATTTGGTTTTCCCATAATCTAAAGCTCACACCCAGATAAAAGTCACTTCTAATTCAGTATGACTATGTCAGTGTTCCTTCTCCCAGAAGGGTCTGCCTTATAAGCCTAAATTCTCCATGTGTAATAACAGGTACTGTTCTCTGAAAAGGGCAATCAGGCTTCAGCCAGCAACGGTATGGGGTGAGAATTTGAGTCTCCCATGCTAGTTTCTCAGAATTCCACTACCTTTGTAACCCTGAATCTGCTTAGGTCTTAAGTCAGTCCTGTGGGGATAACAGTGTTAGTTCTATTCATTAGGCACCTTATGACTTGAGGCTCAGGAGGATGGGGGTAGAGGGTTTGACAGCAATAGCGAAAGCTCTAATAGTGGAAGAATAAAGGAGTTATTTATCATGAAGCTCTTTGGAAGATCTTTGTTTTCTAATCATAGATATTATCGAGTTGTAGGATATCACAGATATAAAGTCCCATATTCTAGAATAAATTTACTCTTAAAAATCCAGGAAACTAAATCTCTCTTCTCTGTCTCTCTCACTCACACACACAAACATGTAGTAGCCCACTACATAAAACAGGCAATGGAAGATGAAGAGTTGCTCTGATTGAAAGAGGGAGAATAAAGATTCCACCCCGTCTTATCATATTTAGGCAGCTGTTGAGGGGAATCCTTAAATAACAGTTTGAATATTATTGGTCTAAAACAACACTCTCATAGATGGAAAAAAAAGTGATCCCCAAGGAGAGGGAAATAAATTGCCCAAGGAGTTAGTGAGTGACCGAACTGGCATTGGTACCTAGGTCTTCAGATAACCAGTCTAGGTTCCTTTTTGCTTTTTAAATGGAAGTACCAGACATTTATATGCTAGCAATGTGATAATTTCATAGACGTACGCTGCTTCTCTATCATTTTGAGAACAGAATATTACCATCATCATCATTACCATCATCGCCAGCAGCTGTAGGAATGGTTTATCCTGTGGCATGCATGCCAAAAATGTTTTGCAGGCTTCTGTATAGTGGCAAAACTTGCTTGCAAATGGTGCCATAAACTGCTGCTCCTCCTCCAACCACCAGAGGGACCAGTTGTCACACAGTCACTGGCAGCCACTCACCATTTCCCATTTCCCATCCCCAGATCCATTAAGAATAAAAGTTGAGGTATTTTATATGATGTGATTATTGTATATTGCATGCCTATATCAAAGCATCTCATGTACCCCATAAATATATACACCTACTAAGTATCCAAAAAATTAAAATTAAAAAATAAAAGAATAAATGTTGTTACACTATGCATTTTGCAAATTTATTCTATTTGGGTAGGGGAGAATTTTTTTTAAAGAGAAATAACATTGGATGTGATGATTTTCCCATTGTTTTAATTTTACTGACTGAGCAGTGATGATGAAATAATCAAAATGAGCAATAGAGAGTTCATGCAATGAATGGGGAGAATACTAAAATGCAGTGACTATAGAATCTCCCTAAGAGGGAAGAAAAGCTATTAAAAATGAATCTGATTGCCATTTTTGTTTGAATAAACAGTTAAACATTTTCTCTCTTCTCTCCTGCCACTTCAGACCATTAAAACTGCTCTTATATGTGTGTGTGTGTGTGTGTGTGTGTGTGTGTGTGTGTGTATATACACACACACACACATATATATGACATCCATTCCAGCAATGTTAACATCCAAACAAAGAATAAGAAAATAAATCTCATTGCCTGTTACATTTAGGAATCTGGATGTTCCAGACTGTAAGAACTGATAGCTGACTGATGTAGAGCCCTGGCTGAACTAGCCAGTGTGAAATGCCCTAGACAAAAAAAAAAAAAAAAAAAAAAAAAAAAAAATCTCAGGAAGGGCTAGAAAGTTTTATATGGTCTACAGAAAAATAACATGTTTATAGAGGGATATATTTCTTGCAGCTCATTTCTCAACATGGGATCTACTTCAGAAACACATAACAAACTTCTCTGAGATGAATTTTATTGGCCTCATTCCTGATCTATTAAACTTGACTTTGAGGTTTCAACTTGGAAAAGTTATCTGGGTTCTAATACGGACATTTCATGAAGAGTTTCTGACCTAGATCAACTCCTTCACTGTAAAGAGAAGGAAATATAGAGTCAGAAAGAGTAAATGACTTGCTGAAGGTAACTTTTTTTTCCTTTTCGCCTGTATTCATGAACAATGAATGTTGGAGCATGAGGGAAGTAAGTGGTACAGAAGGGTTTCCTTATTCCAGAGAGTTGTATAATCTAAATCTAAATGGGAAGATAAGATTAGAAAACATTAAACAAGTAGAAAATAATACAAGACAATTAAATATTTTTCTTTCTTCCTGAAGAGGTTGAGGGCCTAGGTAAGAAATTGGGAGACCCAATATTGAAGGACATAGATGGATACTAGGTCATCCACCCTTGCTTTGCAGAATCTCTCATACAGCATTTCATGGGAAAGAACAAACTCTGTTGAAGTGCAATGTGACTTGAAAATGCAGGTATGATTTTTATGCTTTTTTAAAAAATGTATTTTAGGTGCAGGAGTACATGTACAGGTTTCTAATGTTTGTAAACTGTGTGTCATGGGAATTTGGTGTACAGATAATTTTATAACTTGGTTAGTAAATGTAATAACCAATAGGTTTTTTTTCTGATCCTCTCTCTCTTCCCACCCTCTGCCCTCAAGGGGGCCCCAGTGTCTGTTGTTACCCTCCTGGTATACATGTGTCCTCATTGTTTAGTTTCCATTTATAAGTGAGAACATGCAGTATTTGGTTTTCTGTTCCTGTGTTACTTGGCTTAGGATCATGACTTCCAGCTCTATCCATGTTGTTGCCAAGGAAATGATCTCATTCTTTTATATGACTGCATAGTAATCAATAGTGTATATGTACCACATTTTCTTAATCTAGACTACTGTTGATAGACATTTAGGTTGATTTTATGTCTTAGTTATTGTGGAGAGTGCTGCAAATATACGTGTGCATGTGTCTTTATGACAGAATGATTTATATTTCTTTGGTTATACACCCAGTAATTAGATTGCTGCGTTGAAATGTAGTTTTGTTTTTAGCTCTTTGAAGAACTGCCACACTGCTTTCCACAATGGTTGAACTAATTTACACTTCCATCAACAAAATAAGCATTCCCCTTTCTCCACAACCACATCGACATCTGTTATTTTTTGAATTTTTAATAATAGTCATTCTGACTGGTGTGAGATGGTATCTCATTGTGGTTTTGATTCGTATTTCTCTAATGATTAGTCGTGCAGAGTATTTTTTCATATGCTTGTTGCCGTATGTCTTCTTTTGAAAACTGGCCATGTCCTTTGCCTACTTTTTGATGGGATGGTTTGGGTGTTTTTATGGTAAATTTGGCTAAGTTCCTTGTAGTTTCTGTATATTAAACCTTTGTTGGATGCATAGTCTGCAAATATTTTCTGCCACTGTGTAGGTTGTCTGTGTACACTGTTGATAGTTTCTTTTGCTGTGCAGAAGCTCTTTAATTTGTCAATTTTTGTTTTGTTGCAATTGCTTTGGTGTCTTCATCATGAAATCTTTGCCAGCTCCTATGTCCAGAATGGTATTTCCTAGGTTATCTCCCAGGATTTTTACAATTTTAGGTTTTACATTTAATTCTTCAATCCATCTTGCATTGATTGTTGTATGTGGTGTAAGGTAGGCGTCTAGTTTCAACCTTCTGCATATGGCTAGCCAATTACCCCAGCACCATTTATTGAATGGAGAGTCCTTTGCTTTTACAGGTTTTCACACTTATAATAAATATTCAAAGTACCCTATGAAAAGTCTATAAAAGGCTTAACCACAGCAGGCAAGCCATTTCTCTGGTTTCATCTTTAACATTCATTAGACACAATGCAAAAACTTTTGGATGATCCCCCCAAATGACATACTTAAAAACCTTATAACATGTAAGACAAAGGACATACCTAATTGTAATGGATTTGATTCAAAATGGTGCAAGACTTGTTAAAGAAGCATAATGAAAGAGAGATGAAACTATGTGCTGTTTTTCTAAGAGTACGGCAGTGTTTCTTCTTGTCGGAAGTGCGTAGAGCAGAAGAGAAATAGAAGGATGTTGAGGTCTCATGCGTGGAAAGAACAACTAATTATAGGAATAGCTCCTCATTTGCAAGGGATAGAAAAACACAGTTCTGAGAAACAGGTACAGAAGCCAGAAAGAGGGCTTCTCTGAGAGAGTTTTACAAAGTAATCAAGAAAATAATGATACAGTTATGAATAATTATTTTAGATTTCCTGCTCTCCATTTAAACTTAGACTGGTTTAGACCAGTTTGCTTTTTAAGGTTTCTTTTTCAGCTCTATTATTATCAAGGGAGTCAGAAGAGAATAAAGAACACAAGATGTGAGGTCAGATTAATCAGGCTGACATAGATTGCCTATATCAGAACTTTTGGGAGTCACTGCCTCATCTGTAAAATCAGGTTACTACTTTTGCTACTTATACCTCACAGGAATATTGTGAAAATTATATATGTATATATATATTTATAAATATATATTATATGTACCTATACTCTGTATATGTAAAACTATATATAAGTATATAAGCTTTGCATATGTAAGTATCCTTATAAGAAGAGAAGGTGACCAGAGCTTTCTCCACCACATGAAGGTACAATGAGAATATGGCTGTCTGAAAGCTAGGAAGAGGGCTTACAAGAATGGAATCTGCCACCTTGATTTCAGACTTCTAGCTTCCACAACTGTGAGAAAACACGTGTCTGTTGTTTAAGACATCTAGTCTATGTTATTTTATTATAGCAGCCCCAGCAGATGAAGACAACAACCTAGAATGTGTTTTCAGGTCTGCAAGGAAAATTGTAACCTCAAATATAATTTTCCGCCATATGGATTAGATTAGTTATATCAGGTAAATCACCTAGAAATGTTGTTTGACACATAATAAGAACTCAATAGATGTTACATTATTATTACTATTATTGTTATTACTACCATTATATTTACTTCACTCTCTGGAATTAGTCACAATAAACATAAGAACCTTAGGAATTTGGAGGATGGAAAGAAAGTTAAAAGAGATACACGAATAATGTTTTAACATATGTACAGATCTTACTGTTGGTTTACAAAGCACCTCCAAACACATTAATCAGACCAGAATTAAGACCAGCTTATAGGCATTCGAGATAGATTTTGGATCATTAAAAAATTCTTCTAACAATTAGAACAGTCCAAAATAGAATAGGTTTTATTGTGAATTCTGAATTTCTATGTCACTGAAGATATTCAGGGAGGGAGTAGGCACAGTTAAGGAGAGTGTATGAGACCAGCTGTTCTACGAAGTCTTATCCAATCCTGGATTCTGTTATCTGGAAATAAAAATTGCATAAGGACTGGAGGTTCATTCATAAAAGGAAATATGAGTTGTTTTTGATTACACATTTAAATTTAATAATAAAGTTTTAAAATGTGTTCTATTAATAGACTTTACAGAGGAATTATGACTTTCATAAACCATTTATTCAGGTGTTCCAAAAGTCATTATTTTTCTATAAATAAACTTCATTTCAACCTTGAATTTTGATTCCACCTAGTGGCTGAAACTTGCTATTAATCAATTCTGGGTAAGCTCAAGTTACTTCAAGGTTTTCTCATTTACTTTAGGGCTCAAATTCAGTCCAAAAAGAGCTTGTCCTCACCTCATCCTCTTTCCACAGTGTGGAATATACATTTCCAGCTGCTCAAATAGTATCATGGCATCTGCAAGGAGGCACCTGGTCATTAATGTCTGTCCATACTGGCATCTGCTGAAGCGTGGAAATACATTTCTCTTTAGCTAATGTTTCCCCTATGTTAGAACCTGTTGAGATGGCTTCAGTTACATCTGCCTCTTACTTGCCCAAACTACATTTCACCTAATCCCCCACCCTCTGCAGTATTTACCACTCAAAATCAAAATCACAACCCGTCAGGATTTCTCTCTCTTTCCCTCTCTCCCTCTCCCATCCCCTCTCTTCTACTTCATCATATTTGCGTAGTATGAGAAAATATAACTACCCCTATAACATGCTGGCCTGTGTGAGGTTCTCTCCATCCCTGATGAAGTGTTGATGCAGGGAACCTCTGGGAAGCTACTGTCTTCCTGGATTCTAAGTCTAAAGAAGGACGCATGCTCCCTCACTTTTCAGATGCTCTGTTCTCAGAGCCCTTCCAAGAAACCATAGTTGGAATCAGACTGTATTTTTTTTTTTTTTTTTGAGACAGAGTCTCACTCTGTCACCCAGGCTCGAGTGTAGTGGCATGACGTGATCACGGCTCACTGCAGCCTCGACTTCCCTGGCTCAGATGATTCTTTCGCCTCAGCCTCCCAAGTAGCTGGGACTACAGGCATGCACCACCAATTCGGACTAATTTTTTTATTTTTATTTTTTGTAGACAGGGGTTTTCACCATGTTGCCCAGGCTGGCCTCTAAATCTTGAGCTCAAGCGACTCTCATTCCTCTGCCTTTCAAAGTGCTGAGATTATAGGCATGAGCCACTGGGCAAAGCCAAGATTATTATTTGTAGCATAATTTTGGCTACTGATGCCCAGGGTACTTTTTAATAACAGATTTACCGAGAAAGAATTCACACACATTACATCTGTTTCGCTTTAAAATGTACAGTCTATTTGTTTCATTTGTTTTTAGTAGTCACAAAATTGTGCAATCATCACCGCTAATTAATTTCAGAACATTTTTCTTACCCCAAAAATAAACTCCATGCTCATTAACAGTCAGTTCCCATTACTCTCTCCCCCAAGTTCTTGGCAACTACTAATCTACTTTCTGTTTCTGTGAATTTGCCTTTCCTGGACACTTCATATAAATTGAATGATAAAATAAATGGCCTTTTCTGACTGGCTTCTTTCATGTAATATGATGCTTTCAAGTTTCATCCATGTTGTAGCATGATATAAGTACCTCATTCTTTTTGTGGCTGAAACGAATATGCAAAATTTTGTTTACCCATTTATCAGTTGATGAGCATTTAGATTTTTAACAGTTTTTGGTTATTATAAATAATATAGTTATGAACATGTGTGTAAAAGTTTTTGTGTGGGTATACATTTTCATTTATCTTGGTTTTATATATAAAAGTGAAAATGCTGGGTTCTGTGGTAGCTGCTATGTTTAACTTTTTGAGGAAATGCCAAATTGGTTTTCTCAGAATTCTACCATATAACATTCCAATCAGCAATGTTTGAGCATTCTAATTTTTTTACTTTGTCATCATTTGTTGTTGTCCATTTTTTAATCATAGCCATTCAAGTGGGTCTGAAGTAATATCTCGTGGGGTTTTGATTTGCATTTCCCTGGTAACTAATGATGTGAAGCATTTTTTCATGTGTTTATTAGCCTTCTGTGTATCTTTTCTGGAAAAATATCTAAAAATATTTTGCTCATTTTTAAGTTGAATGTTTTGCCTTTTTGTGGTTGAGTAGTAATAGTTCTTTGCATATTCTGGATGCTATACCTTTATCAGTTATATAATTTCTAAGTATTTTCTCCCATTCTATGGATTGTATTTTCACGGTCTTGATCATGTCCTTTTACACACAAAATTATTTAATTTTGAAGTTCAATGTATATTTTTTTCCTTTGGTTACTTCTGCTTTGTCATATCTAACAAGGCTTTGCCTAATCCAATGTCACATAGTTTGCACTAAGTTTTCTTCTAAGCGTTTTAGCATTTTAGTGCCTATATTTAGGTCTATGATTCATTTTGAGAAAACTTTTGTTTATGGTGTGAAGTAGGAGTCCAACTTCCTTGTTTTGCCTGAGAATATCTAGTTGTTAGGGCACTATTTGCTGAAAAGAGTATTCTTTCCCCACTAAATTGTCCTGGCACCCTTGTCAAAAATCAATGTACCATTAATATGAAGGCTTTATTCTTATATTCTTAATTCCATTTCATTGATCTATATGTTTCTCTTTATTCCTGTACTATACAGTCTTAATTGATTTAATTTAGTAGCAACCCTTCTAAATCACAAATATAAGTCCTTCAACTTTTACTTCTTTTCCAAGATTGTTTTGACTATTCTTTTTTTCTGTGTTAATTAATAAAGTTTTATTAGAACACAGCCATGTCTATTTCTTTACATATTGTCTATGACTGCCTTCATGCTACAGTGACAGAGTGGGGTAGTTGAAATGCAGACCACGTAACTTGCAAAACTAAAGATACTTACTCTCTAGTTCATTACAAACATAATTTGCTGGTTCCTGTTCTACAAATATATTTCTTCCAATGCTATAGATTATATAGTTTTTAAGTGTTACAAATTTATTATCTTACAGTTCTGTAAGTTAGAGATCTGACACAAGTCTCACTGGGCCAAAATCAAGGTGTTAGCTGGACTGTGTTCCTTCTGGAGGCTTTGAGAGATAATTTATTTTTTGCCTTTTTAAGCTTCTAGAACTGCCACATTCCTTGCCTCATGGCTCCATCCTCCATTCTAAAGAAACATAAACATCAGGTGACAGACATCAAAAATTATAATACAAGTGTGAGAAATTGAAAACCTCTACCATATTTTTAGAAGCCTATATAGCACAAAAGGCCTCATGATGCTTAAAAAATTGTAATTTTCATTTCCTAAAATGCAATTGTTCCCCATACACTAACACTCATTAATATAGTGGCATTTGGGAGGATGGGAGAGGGGATGGTTAATGGGTACAAAAAGTAGTTGAAAGAATGAATAAGACCTAGTATTTGTTAGCACAACAGGTTGACTATTGTCAAATATTATTTCACTGTACATTTTAAAATGAGTATAATTAAATTGTTTATAACACAGGATAAATGCTTGAGGGGATGGAAACCCGTTTACCCTTATGTGATTACTGTATGTTACATGGCTATACCAAAATGTCTCATGTAACCCATAAATATATACAACTATGATGTACCCACAAAAATTAAAAACTAAAAAAAAATTACCATCGTTACCATTTTAAGTATACAGTTCAGTGGTAACAAATACATTTATGTCTTTTTCAGTCTTCTCTTCTTCCATTCTCCTCTCTTCTTCTGGCCTCTGGAAATCACTAATCCACTTGCTACCTTCATGAGATAAACTTTTTTAGTTCCTACTTATGAGTGGGAACATGCAGCATTTGTCTTTCTCTGTTTGCCTTACTTCACATAACATAAGGATCTCCAGTTCCATTAATGTTGCTGCAAATGGCAGGATTTTATTCTTTTTTTTTAATAACAGAATAATATTCCATTGTTTATATATCATGTTTTCTTTATCCATTCATCCACTGATGGGCACTTAGGTTAATTCCATATTTTGGCTATTATGAATAGTGCTGTTTTGACTATTCTGAGTCTCTTGCACTTCCATATAAATTTAAGGATCATCTGGCCAATTTCTAAAAAAAAAAAAATGCTATGCAGGATTTTGATATGGATTGCTGTTCAATTTGGGGAGTATTGTCATGTTAATAACACTAAGCTTTCTAATCCACAAATGAGCTGTTGTCTTTCTCTTTA
The DNA here is from genome assembly GCF_009761245.1 of Sapajus apella. NCBI lineage: Eukaryota > Metazoa > Chordata > Mammalia > Primates > Cebidae > Sapajus > Sapajus apella. The sequence goes on from NW_022437015.1 coordinate 7,572,513, forward strand.
TTTATGTCTTTTCAAATTTCTTCCAACAATGTTTTGTTATTTTCAGAAAATAAGTTTTGAAATTCTTCCATTAAATTAATTCTTTTTTTAATTTTTATAATATTATAAATGGACTTTCTTTGTTAATTTCACTTCCACATTATTCACCGCTAATGTACAGAAACACAATTTTTTAAATATTGATCTTGTATTCTGCAATCTGGTTGAAGTTCAATCTTGTTAAAACTGTTTGATAGTTTTAATTATTATTTGGTGGATTCCTTAGGATTTTCTACTTACAACATACTGCCATCCACAAATAGAGGTAGTTTTACTTTTTATTTACAAGCTGCTTTACTTTATTCTTTTTTTTGTTAGTCAGACTGTCCTGGCTCAAACATACCTGTTTGTTGGCATATGCTATATTCCATTTCCTTATCATCCTTTATATTTCTATAAGTTCAGTAGCAATGCACCCCCTTTTATTCCTAATGTTAGCAGTTTGCATCTTTCCATTTTTCTCTGTCAATGTTGATAAAGTTTGACCATATTTATTTATATTTTCAATAAACAAACATTTAGGTTTGTTGATTTTTTTCCATTGTTTATATTCTCTATTTCATTTATTTATACACTAGTATTGATTATTTCCTTCTTCTTCTCTTGGGTTGGGTTTAGATTGTTTTTCTATTTTTAATTCTTTATTTTATTTTATTTTATTTTTTAATTGTACTTTAGGTTCTGGGATACATGTGCAGATCATGCAGGATTGTTGCATAGGTACATACATGGCAAGGTGGTTAGCTGCCTCCATCCCCCTGTCACCTACATCTGGCATTTCTCCCCATGTTATCCCTCCCCGACTTCCACACCCTCCCATGTCCCTCCTTTGGCCCCCTACAGCATCAGGTGTGATGCTCCCCTCCCTGTGTCCATGTGTTCTCATTGTTCAACACCCATCTATGACTGACAACATGCAGTGTTTGATTTTCTGTTCTTGTGTCAGTTGCTGAGAATGACGGTTTCCAGATTCATTCATGTCCCTACAAAGGACATAAACTCATCATTTTTTTATGGCCGCATAGTATTCCATGGTGTATATGTGCCACATTTTCCTTGTCCAGTCTATCATCGATGGGCATTTGGGTTGGTTCCAGGCCTTTGCTATTGTAAACAGTGCTGCTATGAACATACGTGTGCATGTGTCCTTATAAAAGAATGATTTATAATCCTTTGGGTATATACCTAGTAATGGGATTGCTGGGCCAAATAGAATTTCTATGTCTAGGTCCCTGAGGAAGTGCCACACTGTCGTCCACAATGGTTGAACTAGTTTACACTCCCACCAGCAGTGTAAAAGTGTTCCTTTTTCTCCACATCCTCTCCAGCAACTGTTGTCTTCAGATTTTTTTAATGATCACCATTCTAACTGGTGTGAGGTGGTGTATCAATGTGGTTTTGATTTGCATTTCTCTAATAATCAGTGATGATGAGCATTTTTTTTCATATGTTTGTTGACCTCGTATATGTCTTCTTTTGAAAATTGCCTGTTCATGTCCTTGCCCCACTTTCGTATGGGTTTTATTTTTTTTTCTTGTAAATCTATTTTACTCTCTTTGTAGTAGTTGTGAATGGGAATTCATTCATGATTTGGCTCTCTGCTTGTCTATTGTTGGTGTACAGGAATGCTTGTGAGTTTTACATGTTGATTTTCTACCCTGAGATTTTGCTGAAGTTGCTTATCAGCTTAAGAAGCTTTGGGGCTGAGACCATGGGGTTTTCTAGATGTAGGATCATGTCCTCTGCAAAGAAAGATAATTTGACTTTCTGTCTTCCTACTTGAATATCTTTTACTTTTTTCTCTTATTTGATTACCTTGACCAGAACTTCCAGTCCTATGTTGAATTGGAGTGGTGAGAGAGGGCATTCTTGTCTTGTGCTGGATTTCAAGGGGAATGCTTCCTGCTTTTGCCCATTCAGCATGATATTGGCTGTGGGTTTGTCATATATGGCTTTTATTACTTTGAGGTATTTTCTTTAAATACTTAGTTATTTGAGAGTTTTTACCATGAAGAGTTACTGAATTTTATTGAAGGCCTTTCCTGCATCTATTGACATAAACAAGTGGTTTTTGTTTTTAGTTCTGTTTATGTGATGAATTACATTTGTCGATTTGCATATGCATCCTGGGGATAAAGCCAACTTGATTGTGGTGGACAAGCTAATTGATGTGCTGATAGATTCAGTTTGCCAGTATTTTGTTGAGGATTTTTGCATGGACGTTCATCAAGGATATGGATCTGAAGTTTTATTTATTTTTTGTATCTCTGCCAGGTTTTTGTATTAGGATGATGCTGGCCTCATAAAATGAGTTAGGGAGGAGTCCCTCCTTTTCAACTGTTTGGAAGTTTCAATAGAAATGGTACCAGCTCTTCTTTGTACCTCAGGTAGAAATCAGCTATCAATGTGTCTGGTTCTGGGCTTTCTTTTGCTTAAGGATATTTATTATTCCTCAATTTCAGTACTTGTTATTTGTCTATTCAGGGATTCAATTTTTTTCCTGGTTCACTCTTGGGAGAATGTATGTGTCCAGGAATTTATTCATTACTTCTAGATTTTCTCTTTTATGTGCATGTAGGTGTTTATAGTGTTCTCTGATATATATGTATTTGTGTGTATATATATATACACACATATATATATGTATGGGGTGTATATATATATATATGTGGGGTCACTGGTAATGTTCTCCTTATTATTTCTGGTTTATTTGATTCTTCTTACATTTTTTTTCTTTATTAGTCTACTTAGTGGTCTATCTATTTTATTATTGCTTTTCTAAAAACCAACTCCTGGATTTTGTTGATTTTTTCAAGGGTGTGTGTGTTTGTGTGTGTGTGTGTGTGTGTGTGTGTGTGAGTCTGTGTGTGTCTATCTGTCTTCTTTAGTTCAGCTCTGTTCTTGGTTATTTATTGTCTTCTGCTAGCTTTGGTGTTTGTTTGCTCTTGTTCTTTAGTTTAGTTATGGTGTTAGGTTTTCGATTTGAGATCTTTCTAGCTTTCTGATGTGGGCATTTGGTACTATAAGTTTTCCTCTTAACATTGCTTGAGCTGTGTCCAGAGATCCTGGTATGTTGTATCTTTGTTCTTATTAGTTTAAAAGAACTTCTTGATTTCTACCTTAATTTCTTTATTCACCCAAGAGTCATTCAGGAGCAGGTTGTTCAGTTTCTATGTAGTTGTGTGGTTTTGAGTGAATTTTTAAATTTTGAGTTCTAATTTGATTGCACTGTGATCTGAGAGACTCTTTGTTATGATTTCAGGTTTTTTTTTTTTTTTGCATTTGCTGAGGAGTGTTTTACTGACAATTATGTGGTCAATTTTTGATTATGTGCCATGTGGCAATGATAAGAATGTATATTCTGTTGTTTCTGGGTGGAGAATTCTGTGTACTTCTAACAAGTCCACTTGATCTAGAGCTGAGTTTAAGTCCTGAATACCTTTGTTAATTTTTCATCCCTTTAATCTGACTAATATTGGCAATGGGGTGTTAAAGTGTCCTACTTTTATTGTGTGGGAGTCTAAGCCTCTTGTTTGATCTTTGACAAAGCAAACAAAAACATAAAGTGGAGAAAGGACAACCTAGTCAACAAATGGTGCTGGGATAATTGGCAAGTCACATATAGACGAATGAAACTGGATTATCATCTTTCACCTCATAAAAAAATCAATTCAAGATGCATCAGCAAAGTTGACAGACTACCCACATAGTGGGAGAAAATCTTCACAATCTATACATTCAACAAAGGATGAACATCCAGAATCTACCAAGAACTCAAACAAATCAACAACAACAACAACAAACAAACAATCCCATCACAGCTTTTTAAATGGTATATTTTAAGCAGTTTTTTACTTTTGAGCACACTGGGCTTTCAGACAACTAGATAATATAGAGATTGTTGCCATGTTTGTGTTGAATCCTGAAAGAATAAAACATAGGGAAAACAGTACTGTCAAATCTACTTGCTTCCTCTGAAAATCTTGAGAAGCTTAACTTTCTTATAAGTATAGCACCTTTTATTTTGGATTGTGATTATGAGTATCTTTTGGGGCTATAATCTGATAACCTTGTTTCTTTTGACTACAGAAGGTATCAAAAAAAGGAATCTCCTCATTTTCAGACTAGATCGGGTGAGTTCAGGGTGGTATGGCCATAGACCTCCCCTCATGTTCTATGTATATAAGTTGAAAGATCCATTAAATGGCTTAGTTTTTATTCAGACTATCTTTGCCTTAAGCTTTAGTTGTATTTCAGTTATTTAAAAGTTTTGTTAACATCCTTTTTAAACCATACATCTGTATAAATTTTTATATTTAAGTGTTAAAACCTGTCTTATATAAAGTATAATTATTTTGAATATAGTTGAAGAAAAACAACACAAACATTTTAAATATTTAAAAGGAAATTTTCTAAGACATTTTATTAATCAGAGAATGAATTAGACTGAAAACACTAGATAAAAAGTTGAACACTGACATTTGAGTCATCTAAATGACCAAAGCAGCTAGAATCTAATAAAGATATTTGAACATATAATTAAAATGGTTAGCCGGGCGCGGTGGCTCACGCCTGTAATCCCAGCACTTTGGGAGGCCAAGGCGGGTGGATCACGAGGTCAAGAGATCGAGACCATCCTGGTCAACATGGTGAAACCCCGTCTCTACTAAAACTACAAAACATTAGCTGGGCATGGTGGCGCGTGCCTGTAATCCCAGCTACTCAGGAGGCTGAGGCAGGAGAATTGCCTGAACCTAGGAGGCGGAGGTTGCGGTGAGCTGAGATCGCACCATTGCACTCCAGCCTGGGTAACAAGAGCGAAACTCCGTCTCAAAAAAAAAATAAAAAAATAAAAATAAATAAATAAATAAATAAATGAAATGGTTAAAATAATTTAGCCAACTGTCAATTTGTAGGCTCAATAAATTAAATAAATTTGTAAAATTAAAATTTTATTTTTTTGTGATGGAAATAGAAAACCTCCTCCAAAACTTTTTGAACTTTAGTTCTTTTATCTGTGAAATGTGGATAATACCTATTTCAAAATATGATTGTGAATAATAAAATGAAATAATGTATTAAGAATGCAATTTAAATATGAAAAGTAATTTTTAGTCACTCTGTAGTTATGCATTGATTGAATCACTGTGTTAAGCATGACACCAAAGTATATTGTAGCTGTGTTACTTTGGGAAAAATTTCTCTTCCACTTTGTTCTGTTGTCAAATAATTTGAAAAATGAGGGAGGAAACATTTGTACTCATTCAAGTATTGATCACTTTTTTAGAAATGATTTTTGTATGAATCATTTTCTACCTGAAGGATTATTGGTTCTCAGAATTGTCAGTATCATGATTGATTTTGTGGTGTCTGTGGAGGCAGAGAAGGTAAGGAAGCAAACTTACTGTGTGAAAAATAATTAAAACTCTATTAGGAGAATTGTGAGATTGAGCAGTGTTTTCAGCCTAAAACCATAAAGCATTCAGTCTTAATGATGGCTACTTTTAACAGTGGTATATTGCATTCACAGTAAAAAGAAATAAAAGCTTTTAACAGTGGTATATTGCATTCACAGTAAAACAGTGATACCTGGCATTCACAGTAAAATATTGTTCCTTTGCAATAATGCATTGTTTCTGAAGTCAGTACATGCACATTTAGTGATATTTCAAAAATAGACTTTATTATATTAAATTGCCTTCTACTTTAGACATCTTTTGGTTAAAAAAATTGCTTATCAGCATCATTAAATGCTAAATGTAAAATTTATGTATAAAACACTACATAAGTATTTATTATAATAAAAATTATATCGTGATATCTTCTCATTATAAGTTAACAACGCTAAGTGATTTTTGAGATTAATATCCAAGGCTAGACTTTTATTTGAAAACTTGAAAATATGTTTTATATTATATTTTGTTATCTTTTTTAAAGCTTGGTAAATGTGAATTTGCTTCCCCACCTTTCAAATTGATCCGTATTTTATTCAGAAAGAGCACACATGGACACAAACATGGGAACAACAGACACTGCAGACTATTAGAGTGGGGAGGGAGGAATCAGAGTGTGGGTTGAAAATCTATCTATTGGGTACTATGCTTACTCCCTGGGTGCAATAAACCCATGTTAGAAAACTGCATATGTATCCCTTATGTCTAAAACAAAAGTTGAAATTTTTAAAAAAGAAAATACAGGTATTTTGCTATTGTTGCCTACCAGTATAGATAAGAGAACAATATTTGCTAATTAATTTTGGTTTGTAAAACACTATATGTCTGTGGAGCATAGAGCTCTTTCACTTTTGGAAGGAGTTTATCTTCTATCCTATTGACATACAAATGGCTTTATCTAGCAACTGTGACCTGTTATCTGCAGCTTTCAGGTAAGTACCTTCTATTTACTTTCTTGCATAGTTACACACTTTAAATACTAAACTTAAATTTCAAGTGAATTCCTACTTAAAATAAATAAATTCATAAATTATAGCTATAGCCCATATTTTATTTTCATAGTAGACATTATTAGTTTGACAATATCCCTTAAAATACCAAATAGAATTATAGAATATCATAAAATATTATTTTTGTACTTCTTTTGAAACATATAATTTATATTAGTATAAGTGCAAACAATTAAATACAAATACTTGTATTATTTAGTCACTAATATAAGTGCAAAGAATTAAATAAGGAATGCTCCTGCAAAAAGCTGCTCCCGCAAAGATTCTCTGACCCATTCTGCTTGCTCAGTTATGCAGTTGTAATGCCAAGGATGTCCTCAGGAAGTAACAACTGCTTTTTGCTGAGAATCATGTGAGAAGCAAGATCTGTAGGAAGACTTGCACACAGTGGGGGCTTAACTGTCACCTTTTGAATGAATGTTCAAATAACTGCTGGAATGACTAGGAGAATTTTAGATAAGATATCATAAGCCCACTTCTATAAAAGAAAATACTTGTATTAAGTATGCTTTTATGACTCACACACAGCCTGCCCTATAGATAAATGAATCCCTGAAGTGAGTAGATAACTTTGTTAAGTATCTTACATTTAAGAAGATAAATTGAACTTCCCAAAGATGTGTACTGAGTCATTGACAGACATGAACTTTTATATTAGAATTTAATTGCTAACAAACTCTCTTACTCATATGGCAAACAATACTTGAAACTTTAATTAAAACTGAAAGTTAGGCTTAAGGACTTTGAGAAATCTTATTGAATTCATCAAGAAAAAAACATAAAACATTAACATGGCACACAAAGTCTAATTCAATGAAGAGAGAAAGGACTTAGAAATAAGTTATAACTTTTACTTTTTAAAATCTTATTTGGATGTTAGGTTTCTTTCATGCATGGCCTACGGAGTTCTTGCATTGCTATGACTTCTGCACAAAGGGAATGTAATAGCCTAATAAAAAGTGCTTTGATAAGGGTGAATTGCTTCATAGTGATTCAGGCAATGATATCCAGATTGTGGTCCGTGGACCTGAGCAGTTTCATGAACCTGTGCTGGTCCATGAACTGTTGGCTAGTATAGATATTGAAAACTTGCATAGTGTTTAATAAAGTTAAATATAATACATAGGAGCTTGTATTTTATGTATTTTTTTTTCTAGTAATTTGTTCTTATTGTACTTAACAGAAACTGGTCTTTCATTACTGATAGTTTGAGAAGCATTGATCTAGGCCAAAGTGAGCCTTAGAAATAGTCTCCCAACACTTTTATTAAACATGTTTGTTTGTTTGTTTGTTTATTTGGAGACAGAGTCTCGCTCTGTCACCAGGCTGGAGCGCAGTGGCATGATCTTGACTCACTGCAACCTCCGATTCCTGGGTTCAAGTGATTCTCTTGCCTCAGCCTCCCAAGTAGCTGGGACTACAGGCACGCACCACCACACCCAGCTAATTAAACATGTTTTAAATGTATAAGGCATCACATCAGGAGCTGGTCATACAAAGATGGATAAGGCTGAGTCTTCTGTGATCCAGTAGTGGAATGCTGGGTGAAAGGTGGTAGATTATATTGCAGTTTTTAAGACATTGGGTTTTGTGAGTGTGACTCTCGGCTCTGATTTTTGCTAGGTGCATAATCTTAGGCAAGTTACATAATCTCTCTTTCGGATCTGCAAAATGGGCATGATAAATAATGCTTAACTGATGCAATTTCCATGAGAATTAAACAAATCAATGTATGTAAAGTGATAGGAATAGTTCCTGCTATAAAGGATGTGCTCAATGAACACTAGCTATTATTTGTAGGGGAGAAACATCTATATGAGAAACTATGATACAGGGTAGATGTGACAAGAGTCATGCTATAGTTGCAAATAAATTTCCATGAGTGATGCAGGCTTCACAAAAAGAGAACATTGGAGTTGATCTTTGAAGAATGAATATGATTTGAGCAAATGGAGATCGGTTGGAAGGAGCTACTTTGAGTAGTATTTTATAAATAATTTATTTGGTTATAATTTTCTAGAGGAACTGAATAAGTAATGAGTAATTTTCTGAAAAAAATATTTCCTATAAAATTGGCACTCAAAAAGATTTGCAATTTTATCATTTTCATTTTTCTTGATGTAGGTGGTTTGTTCTTCACTTTTTCTAGAGATTTATTGCTGAAAAGCCACAGAGAAGTTTGATTAGTTATATTTTTTTATTGTTTTGACCTTCTTGAATTGCTAGACGGGGATTACAAAAGTCTTCAACAGTAAACCTATTAAACTAACTAGGTTTATCCTTAAAGTTAAGGAACCAATTATTCAAGTGTAATCAAAAGACAAAACTTTAGTTGGCATCTTGCATTTCTAAATTGACTTTGAATTTGTGTGATATAAAAAGACAAAATGATACAGCTGGAGAAGATGCAGTTGGTTGATGACTTAAAAACATATGATTTTGAAATTTTGCTCCATATTAGTCTTTTATTCAATAAAACCGAGGGAAAAACTTGTACCTCTAGCACTGAAGGATCTCCAGCTCCCAGGATATATTGCTCAGTCTAGTACTACCTACTAGCTACGTTTTGGGTTAAATAGGTTTTGTGTGATAGTCCAGGAATGCAGCCACCATTCATAACATTAAGGTCTCTAAATTCTAAGCAACAGTCTTTTGGAATTCCTCTAAGTAATACATGTATAATGTGTAGACTTCTCCTATTTAATTCCTTAGAAATGTGAAGTACAACTAAAGACCAGATATAGTTTTGTGTTACAAATAAATACTCATTCATTAGTAGTTGTGTTTGTATTTTATTTATTTCTACTTTTATGTATGTATGTATCTGTATATCTATCATAATCAAGCAATAACTGGATAAAGTAGATAAGGTCTGGAAATGTTGGAGTAAGAAGGTTACAAAATATATTCCAATAAATGAAATAAGCATTGCAGAACAAATATGTTCATTATTTTGTGTTTGAGAAAATAGTTTATTATTGCAATTAAATTATTTGAAGTATGATTAAGCTTAGGGTTTTTTCCTAATTTTTAAATTTTAGTTATTATGGGTACATAATGTTGTACATATGTATAGGGTACATGTGATACTTTGATACAAGCATACAATGTGTAATGGTCAAATCAGAGTAATTGGAGTATCTATCACCTCAATCATTTATGATTTCTTTGTGTTAGGAAAGTTTCAATTTTACTCTTCTGGTTATTTCAAAATATACAATAAATTATTGTTAACAATAGTCACCCTCTAGAGTTTGTTTTTCGACTGAGGTAGAGATGAGGGAAGGTAGTATTAGTGTAGTAGTTAAAACCATCAGATTTAATATTAAATGGATCTGCCTTTAAGTCCCAGCTCTATGAGTTACTAGCAGTGTGGCCTTGTGAATATTAAATAAGATATAAAGGGTTTAGCATAGTATCTGCACACATGAGAGCTCAAGAAGTGGTCTATTGTTAGTGTCTTCACCCTTAAGACTGTGTAAGCCTTGTAATCTACTAAATGCAGTCAACAGAAATTATTCATTTCTGCCTCTCAGATTTTCTCTTTATTCTAGACTTCCATGGAGCTGCAGCCTATAGTGTTGCCAGCTGTGCATGTCTTACTAATTTTGAAAAAATAATTCTTTTTTTTCTTATAGGTTATTCATGCTCATTGCAAAATATTCATAAAATTGAGAAAAATAAAACATAATTTATACATAAACACACAGATAAAACCATGTGAAATATTTTGGTAAATATCTTTCCAAGATTTTTCTTTCTATATGTTGTTATAACATTTAAAAAACAGGGTTAGGAATCCATTATAAAGGAGAAGGAAAAAGCTTAGCTTCAATTCCAGAGCAGACTGGTTCTGTTCCTTTTAAGGCAATAAGGCAAAGTTTGTGTTCAGGTAGAGCACTACATAACAGCGGTCTTTGACCAGTGTGAAGTGGCTTGTTTATGCAAAGATCTATAAAGGTCATCCCTCTCTGAGCTTAGAAACTTTTCTCCAAACACTAATAAACTTTGGGCTTCATTATAACGTGTTCTTTTGGGCAAGCCTTGTGCTAGACTAGTACATTGCTTTTTAATTTCGGTTGATTGAATTCCCCATGAACAATCTAAGAATTACAACCAAATGCAACCACTGACATTTTTCAACATTTTGTGATGAATTCTTTCCCCTAGTCCCCTTCAGGTTATGATATTATATCAATCTGCCTAAAATTAGGTTTCATTTGTACAAAATAATGTACATTTTAATATTGATCCAAAGAGTTTTCATCCATAGAATAAAATTTCACTAGTGTAAAGGCATAAAAATTCTTTGTTCTTCAATCTTCTCAACCGTGAGATGATTTAAATGTAAAGCATTTATTGCTTTAACTTGTGACCATATAGTTTGGTTACCTACCGATAATAACCTGGTGTTTATTTTGACTGTTCTTTTTATTTACTTTTTAATTTTTAATTTTTGTGGGCACATGGTATGTGTATATATTTATGAAGTACATGCAATGTTTTAATACAGGCATACAATGTGAAATAATCACATGGAGAATAGGGTATCCATCACCACAAGTATTTATCCCTTATGCTACAAACAATCCAGTAACATTCTTTTGGTTATTTAAAAATGTACAATTAAGTTATTATAATTGTGCTATCAAATAGTAGATCTTATACATTCTTTATAACTATTTTGTATACCATTAACCCTTCCCACCTTCACTCAATTCCCCCATTACCCTTCCCCGCCTCTGATAACCACCTTTCTAATCTTTATGTCTAAGAATTCAGTTGTTTTAATTTTAAGATCTCACAAATAAGTGAGAACATGTGATATCTGTCTTCCTCTGCCTGGCTTATTTCATTTAACATAATAATCTCCAGTTTTGCCCATGTTGTTGCAAATGACTGAATTTCATTCTTTTTTATGGCTGAATAGTACTCCATTTTGTATATATACCACATTTTCTTTATCCATTCATCTATTGATGGACATTTAGGTTGCTTCTGAATCTTAGCTATTGTGAATAGTGTTGCCATAAACATGGTGGTGCAGATATCTCTTTGATGCACTGATTTACTTTCTTTTGTGTATATACCCTGTAGTTGGCTTGCTGGATCTTACGGCAGTCCTATTTTTAGTTTTTTGGGAAACCTCCAAATTGTTCTCCATAGTGGTTGTTGGCTGTACTGTTTACATTCCCACCAACAGTGTACTAGTGTTCTCATTTCTCCACATCCTCACCAGCATGCTTTACTTTGTTGTTTTGTTAAAAATGATTTTAACTGGGATGAGATAGTATCTCCTTGTGGTTTTGATTTTAATTTCTCGATGATTACTGACACTAACCATTTTTCCATATGCCTATTGGACATTTTTATGTCTTCTTTTGAAAAATGTCTATTCAGATCTTTTGATCATTTTTAATAGGATTATTTGTGTATTTTTTGGTATTGAGTTGTTTGAGTTCCTTATATATTCTTGTTATCAATCTCTTGTCAGTTGAATAGTTTCCAAATATTTTCTCCCATTCTTTAGGTTGTCTCTTCATCCTGTCAATTTTGTGGAAAATGAGTTGACTGTAAATGCATGGATTTTTTTCTGTTTCATTGGTCTAGGTGTCTGGTTTTATGCCAGTACCATGCTGTTTGGTTACTATAGCTCTGATGTATAATCTGAAATCAGGTAATGTGGTGCCCCCAGTTTTGTTCTTTTTGCTCAGGATTTCTCTGGCTATGGAGGGTCTTCGTGTGGTTTTATGTAAATTTTAGGATTGCATTTTCTCTTCCTGTGAAGAATGTTATTAATATTTTTACAGGTATTATTTTGAATCTGTAGATTGCTTTGGCTAGTATGTACAGTTTAACAATATTGATTCTTCTAATCCATGTTTGCTTTTTACTCATAGAAATACTACTGATTTTCCTTTATTTTATCTATACTACAATGAGGCTAAAGAGAAACATTATTTGCACATGCAAATATTGAATTATATTTTAAATTCAATATGAATTCATATTTTGTTTTGTAATATATTTTTGCATTTCTTTCTTGAAAAGGAAGAATTCATTTATATGTTTTTATGTTTTAACATTTTTCATAGCTCATAATTATGCATAATGCCATTAATACATTTTCTCCATTTTATTATAGATAGTTAAAAAAAACGAAGAATAATTGGTTTTGATTGGTTGTTATTAGGCAGAGGAGGGGTCTTTATGTGTAGCTAATTCAATTGGAATTTCAAAGACTCTTTGCTAAGACATACTCTGATTCTCTCACCTCATATTTATGTCTGGCTTCTGCCATTAGAAACCTATTTCTTGCTGGATTTTAGATAGTCCCACTGGTTGGAAGTGTCTGAGGCAAGAGTGGATTCTAGTCAATTGTTTTTTCATCTTTCCCGAAATAAAACTTTAATTCAAATAACAAACAAGTATTTATGAGTTTCTACTAAACACTTAGCATTGTTCTCATTGTTACAGGACATATAAAAACATTTTAAAACAAGGTCCTTGTTTTCAGAGATCTTATAATCTACTTAATGAGGAAATGATATACATGTGTGAAATAATAAGTTGACAACAAAGGAAGTGCTTAAGTGTATATAACGATTAAGAGCATTTACCCACAGTAATTACTTGATTTGGCCAGAGTTCCTGTGTAGAAAGGAAGGTTTGAGAACTGAAAGAATAGCACGAAGGGTGTAGGTAGACAAAGAAAAGGAGGTTGGCTTCATGGTTCCCTCCACGTGGAAGATCTAGAGGCTGTAGCATTTTCTGCCTGGTTCCCCCTTTTGCCTTCCACAATAACTTGTTTTAAACTTCAATGTCATTAGATACTGCAGAGCTTCTGATTCATATTAACTACTTTAAGTGGTTAGGACAACTTGTAAGCAGGTACTCACTAAATCTTCCAGAATGTTGCCATAAAGTACTTAATATTTTTAAGTCTTCTGTATATGTGGAGATTTTTTTTTAACCACATCCACCTTCCAGGACTATAAGCTCCTGCAAGACAGTGACAATTACTTATATATGTCTTTATTTTACTCAGTCACTAGCATAAAATTGGCAATAAATATTTATTGAAGATATTTTATTTATCTATTAATTCATTTATCATTAGTATTAATTGTCTCATGTGTGCCTTTTTAGAGAAAAGTAACACTGGTGAGATATTTTGGAGACTTGTGGAAGTATTATTATTTGATAACTTGATCAAATGCCTGGTAGCCCAAATTAAAGTACTAGGTGCTTTTTAAAAAAATTACAGAGATACTACTCTTTCTTTCACTATGAGAACTTGTTTATACTTCCACACATTATATAGTAATGGCGAAAGCAAATAAATGGTCTATTGATGGTTGAATAATTATCTAAATAGAAAACAGTTCTTACTTTCTTTAACATCTTTGTTATAATCTTTTTTAAAACTTCAATTTTTATTATTTGCTTCTTCAGTGGCTTTCCTGAAAAATTCACATTTATTTATTATAAAAATAGCTTTGTTGAAACAAAGCTTTGGAGTTTCACAGTGAAAAGACAAAGCAATAAAAATGAAAAAGGGCAACCAAAGGTCAGGGTCTGATGAATAAAAATACTCTGTTGTATATAACATGTGTGAGGCACCATCTGATAGTGGAGGAAAAAATAATGAAAAAGGTAGGAACAGCAAACCTCATAAAGTATATGAGAATTATTGCCAAATTACAGCACAGAAAGTGCCAAATTATAAGAAGCAAAATTTAACCTAGGCAGGCTTTATTTGCTTTGCATGGAGAACTACAGAAACCATGTCTGATTATTACTGCTGATTGACACAGACCTTTCTGACAAGTATTCTAAACAGTAGATTCTAGCTCTAGCCATTATCCAGAAAGGTGAATAGTTATAACTTAATTTCAAAAATACTTACGATTGCACCACATAGAGTTTGTTGTATAAAGAGAAATCATAAGATATACAGACTGCATGAAATAAAACATACCTAAACAAATGTGTTTAGTATTTCATCACAGATTTTGTTGTACTTTAGATGTTTGTCTGTTTTTTTATAAAGTACAAATTTAGGGGGCTTAAGAAACTCTTGTTGTTAGAAGGACATTAAGAATTTATTTTATTTTTATTTTTATTTTTTTTTTTGAGACGGAGTTTCACTCATGTTACCAAGGCTGGAGTGCAATGGCGCGATCTCGGCTCACTGCAACCTCCGCCTCCTGGGTTCAGGCAATTCTCCTACCTCAGCCTCCTGAGTAGCTGGGATTACAGGCACGTGCCACCATGCCCAGCTAATTTTTTTTTGTATTTTTAGTAGAGATGGGGTTTCACCATGTTGACCAGGATGGTCTCGATCTCTTGACCTCGTGATCCACCCACCTCGGCCTCCCAAAGTGCTGGGATTACAGGCTTGAGCCACCACACCCGACCAAGAATTTATTTTTAATATGTAAAATAAACATATGTATATAGAGTAATTTTTGTCTATTTTAATGAAGTAGCATTATGTAATGGAAAGGCCATGAGCTCTGGCAGTCAAAGTTCACTTCAAATCTCTGCTCTACAACATAGTAGTTGTTAGTTTTTGGTCTAGCTAATATTTGCACTTCATATATTATTGTGAGGTTATAATGAGGATTATATGGAATAATGTAAAAGTAATTTTAATGTAGTAAGCATTCAAATATCAGCAATTTCAAATGTTTTATTAGGAAAATTCTATATTTAATAATTAATAAATCAAAATACATTTTTATTTTGCTTTATCCCTAAATTTTACTTGAATAACTTTTCTTTACTTGACCCTGCCACTTTGACTAGCTGTTCTTTCCCTAGCTAAAAGAAATGAATAAACCATATTTCTGATTTTGCACAATTGATCTTTCATCTCCACTGCTCTTAAGCCTTTTTAAGGTGACATTTCTGCAAAATAATTAGAAAATGCTTAATATGTGGGAGGCTTAAAACCACACATATTTCATTTATCTTTTATCTGGCAATTATTGTTATGAGACATGTAAATGTGTATGTCTATACTTAAAGAATAGAAAAATTACAATTAATATTTTTAAATACATGCAAGTTTCTAACTTGGTATATATGCTGTCAGGATGATGTTATGTTACCTTAGATCTTAAAGTGATTGAGAACAGGAATCATGACATGAAGGGAAATCACATAATGAACCACAGTGATCAGTAATTAAAAGCTGGAAACGAAGAACTGTCCTGTGCTGAAAAACACCAGGCAACATGTAGTATTTCAGAAATTTCAGCAGCAGCTCAATGTGAAGCTTGCTCCCCAAGGATTTGATTATTCCGTTTCTCTCAATCACAAATTGACCCAAAAGAACGGACATCTGTGGTTACTGAACTGCTTTATTTTTTTTCTTGTTTTACAGAATAGAAAATAAAAATAAAGCCTGTGTGATAACAGGTGGAAAAACAAGAAAGTGTTGATAATTATCAAGTCACCAAATGCCATTTATTAGAAGAGATTATTGAACATCATTAAATAAATAATAAGGAAATGAATTCTCTTTAGATTAATTAGCATTTGACAATTCACTTAAGTCTTTTGATGCTCACATTATTTTTAAATATTTTAATATTTTCCAGAAACTTAAAAAAATAAAAATAAATACATAAAATTTCACTGGCCAAATAAAAACATTATTTATGAGACACATTTATAACAGGAACTCAACTTCCTTCTTCAAAATTAGCATACAGAACTACAACTGAATGCAAAAAATCTGTAACAGATTGAGAGCAGATTGTTGACTATCACATTTTTGAAAGACTGGTTGCTTACTAGTTGACCAAGCCTATCTACTTGAAGTAGCTGAGGCTAAAATGAAAACATTGCAATTAAAAACATTTAAAAAAATTTATTGTGGAACACTGAGTATCATCATGAAACTCTTCTAGATCCTGGAAGAGATTCTAAACAATTTAGAGAACAAAGAAGCAACATAATTGTTGCTTGACAGGAGAGGCAGTACTTTAGGACTAAATTGACAAGAGAGAAAATGCAGTTTGACAGATAAATTGACGTACATTGGTAACAATGCTTGATTCTGAATGTAACAAATACTTTGAAATAATATCTTCAAAAATCGAAACAATAAACAGAAAACATCTTTTTGTAAACTGCTGTGAAATAAAAGCTTCTTATATTCTCCTCTTGCTTCTAAAGTGAAATAGCCATAAATGTTTCTTAAAATAGAGGGAGGTAGGTTATACTGGACTGATGCTGAACGTCAGAAAATTTATCTACCCAGCTAATGAAAAAATCATAAAAGTGCAAGTCAGTAAGAAAATGTGACTGACTTTCAGGAAATGGAAAAGCAAAACATCATGTTGACTGGACATGTTATACTTGAAAGATATTAAACCATCATTCACACAAATGAAATACCTTGTGTTTATTTGAATTATATAAATGTAACCACCCGATGGGTTCACCTTGCCTGCTTCCTAGACAGAGCCAATTTATCAAGACAAGGGAATTACAATAGAGAAAGAGTAATTCACGAAGAGCCGGCTGTGCGGGAGATGAGTGTCTTATTATTATTCAAATCAGTCTCACTGAGCATTGGATCAGAGTTTTTAAGGACAACTTGGTGGGTGAGGGGAAGCCAGCGAACCAGGACTGCTGATTGGTTAGGTAGGAGATAAAAATCATGAGGAATTGATGCTATCCTCTTGTGCTGAGTAATTTCCTGTGTTGGGGCCACAAGATCAGATGAGTCAGTTAATCGATCAGGGTGATGCCAGTCAATCCATCAAGTGCAGGATCTGCAAAATATATCAAGCATTGATTTAGGAGCAGTTTAGGGAGGGTCAGAACCTTGTACCCTCTAGCGCTATGACTCCTAAGCCATAATTTCTAATCTTATGGCTAATTTGTTAGTCCTACAAAGGCATTATAGTTCCCAGGCAAGAAGGAGGTTTGTTTTGGGAAAGAGCAGTTATCATCTTTGTTTTATACTATAAACTATAAACTACGTTTCTCCCAAAGTTAGTTCAGCCTACACCCAGGAATGAACAAGGACAGCGTAAAGGTTAGAAGCTAGATGGCGTCGGTTAGGTTAGGTCTCTTTCATTGGCTCAGTCATAATTTGGCAAAGGCAGTTTCATAAGCATGTGGGGCCTGGAGACAGCCCTTCTACTTCCTCACCTTGAGTCTTGAGCAAGTTACTTAACTTCCATGCCTTATTCATATGTAGCATGGAGATAATTAGAGTGTCTATTACATAAAGATAGATCAGAGAATTAATTGAAATAAAATAGATGACACATTTAGAAGATATACTCACACAAAATAAGCACTTAATAAATTTAGCTATAATGTTATATAAATATGAATATCTATATTTTTTCCTTACCAGTCTGTTAAAAAAGAACAAGGATTAAGCTCATCAAATAGCACTTTCAAATCATTGGCTGTCTCAAGTAAGTTTGCTTCTAACTGAATTCCATAGGTTTAATTGGAGTGAAGCAATCCCAGAGAGCCTATAGTAACTTTAAGGAAAAATGCCAACAAATTATTACTGATATTAAACGAGTTGAAAAGGAATCATTTATTTCAAGAGCCCCTTTGTGTGTCTTGGTTTATCTAGAGCTAAAACTTGAACCTGTTTTATTACTGATCACTGCTTTACCTTCTACATTGGGGTTTATATATGGTAGTTTTCTGGCCATTTTCCGGATGGATTTCCAGAGTATATTAGTTTAAGCTATAACAACTTATGGTTTTTATGCTCTCAGTGCCACATTACAAGATTTAAAGTTGTTTGTTTATCCTGGGTTAGCACTGGGCAAAACTGAGGATTAGACAATGCTGACTTACATCTTTGATTACACCTCAGATTCCTAGTTTGGCATTCTTATCCTTCTGACTTTTAATATAAGTCATTTTCTGGGAATTTTTCATTTTTAAACGGTTCTATGGAGGTGGAAGAATATCTGTCTTTACTGTAGCCTCTGAAATGAGTGCATTGAGATGAATTGCTTTCACTCTTCCTCACGCCTTCAGTAGAGAATAATTTAAAAATACTTTAGTGTAAAGAAGTGACAGCCGGGCACGGTGGCTCAAGCCTGTAATCCCAGCACTTTGGGAGGCCGAGGCGGGTGGATCACGAGGTCAAGAGATAGAGACCATCCTGGTCAACATGGTGAAACCCCGTCTCTACTAAAAATACAAAACATTAGCTGGGCATGGTGGCGCGTGCCTGTAATCCCAGCTGCTGGGGAGGCTGAGGCAGAAGAATTGCCTGAACCTAGGAAGCGGAGGTTGCGGTGAGCCGAGATCGCGCCATTGCACTCCAGTGTGGGTAACAAGAGCGAAACTCCGTCTCAAAAAAAAAAAAAAAAAAAAAAAAAAAAAAAAAAAAAAAGAAGAAGTGACAAACTGTTGCTCATCCCATGTACAGTATTCTTCCCCCCGCAATCTTTCTGCCCATCCACACGAAATTAGAAAAATAGCTAAATATCTGAACCCTAAATGAGTAATAGTAGGAAGAAAACCGTGCAGACCAGAAGCCATTTTGGTGGATTGAAAGGTGCATTGAAATGTTCTTAAGGGACTTGGGAAGGATTATTAGACAAGAGGGTAAAAACACAGTTTTGAAAGTGTAGCAAATAGAATAAAGCAGTAAAAATTTCCCTGAACATGAAATATTACTTTTATTAATAATACTATAGTACTTTACGGGCTGCAAGAATGTATTTCTCCTTCTTAGCATCTACTTCTTAGTGATTTGCTGCCAACAAATAATTATGTCTGTGCAACGGTATTTAAGGAGGACAGATAAGACAAAGCAGACAAGTAGTTCTCAGCCCACAAAAGGACATAGAAATTGTCATTTATTTGGAAAAATAAGCATTTAGTAGTTTTGAAAATGTTATTGTATAAATTCTTGGAAAAATGGCATGCTTTACATGTCATGAAATAGAGTAAGTCACTGTGAGTACCAGAAATCCTGATTTAATATTCAAGAATGTTAGTATGATCAATTTTTCTTTAAGTTAAATGCAAGCATTACTCTCACACATTCTTTTCTCTTCAGAATTATTACCTTTGCTATGAGCGTGAAATGCTATGTGAAAGCTAACATTTCTCAGAAGTGCTATACTAATATGTAGTACTGTGTGAAAATGTGGAGCAGTGTTTTTTAGTGACATTCCTATCTTCAGCTTCCTTGGTGTTTCTAGCATTGAAAGTAACCATGAATGGAATTGGCCTTACATTTGTTTCACTGTCATTTTTTGTCTTATTTGGAGAGCATTAGGTATGGTGAATATTGTTGTTTATGTAAAAACATGCCAGCTAAACTTAGGATAGTATCAGAAACAAAAAAATTAAAATTGCAATAGCAGACTCTGTTATATTTCCATTTATGTAGGAAGTGTATAATAGTAAGGGGAAGAAAGTCTCTGGGGACAAACTACGTAAATTCAAATCGTAGCTTCTCTTTTCAGCCTTATGGCTCTGCATAAGTTGCAGAATCACTCTATGCCTTAGATTACTCAACTACAAAATGAGAGTGGCAATGCTAACAGATTCTGCCAGCTATTGTGAGAATTACATGCATAAAATACATACAGCTTAACACAGAGCCTGGTACATAGTAAGCTCAAGTAAACAGGCGTGTTTTTTTTTTCCTACTACTGATACTATTGCCATGGCTTAAGCTGTTGTTGTTGCTACTGTGACTACTACTACCAATACTATACCATTCTAGTATAATAGAACAAATACAGATGCTCCTAGTACTGCTACCACGAGTATCCAATACCACTATTATTGCTAAAATGAGAACTGAATGGTTCCTGTCATTCTTGCCTTTCTGAGGATTACATCTTCCCACCTCACCCTAACTTAGAAGGAGTAAAAATCACTACTGCCTTCAACACTGTTGCTCCAACTTCCCATCCTAACACATACATGTATGCACCTTGATGATATCTGCATGAGTGTTGTTGAAGTACTGACTGTATCTTGGAGAATGCTCACCCCAGCAGGAAAACACACACTGTGTCGTTTGTTTAAACCCTGCCTGAGGCCTTGTGACACCTGATGCCCCCAAACCAACCCTGCTATGTGACTTCACTGTTGGCTGCAGCTAAACCCTCTTCTCATTCCAACTCTTACACTGAAAAAAATCCCATTCATAATGAGGTGATATACACATATGTAGCATCTTTTTTTATCCTGAAAGCATAACAGCTTCATTGCTAGTTAAACTGAGCTGTCTTTTTAATCTCACATTTTATAGGCTGCATAGGAATTCAGTTTATAGTTTATAATCTTTTCTTGACATTTATATTCTGCTTCCCTCCTCCTTCACAAATGAACAGAGTCATTGCAGATTTTTCCTGGGAGACTAAGAAACTTACTGTAGCAATACTGAGAGGCACATTAGATAAATTGCTTAGGGTTTTAAGAATGAATCATAAGGCAGGCCAGGGTATGCTTTAGTATCCATTAACATGTATTTAGGTTGGCCATTTACAGTAAAACCACCAGCTGAATGTCATACAAGTTCCTAGAAGGCTGCATTTAGTTCATTCTGAGCCACTGGGAACTCTCAACAACGTTGTAAAATGTTCTTTTTTCTAAATATCTTTTAAAATAAAATTGGACAAAAAATCTACTTTGTGTCTATATGCTATTATAGCTGACAGATAAGAAAAATGCCAGGGATAATTGAGGAGTTTTTTGTAAAAAATGTTAACCCTTAACAAGAGCAAGCTTTCAAGATAAAGAAAAAGATTCCCACAAGTTTATATATAGGTTTGTGTGAAAATTTATGAGACAAAACAGGCCCTGTTTCCAATACCATTTTATTTCTAAACAGTAATGTGTAGATATTCACTGCCTATGGTGTAAGGAGAGAAGAGGAAGAAATACCTCTGATAATATAGTCCATGGGGTATCTGCACCTTTATAAACCTGACATCACAATTTAGCTTAATGCTGTGCCTAGATATGGTGGTGGGGAGAGGTGAACTGGGTACAGGCCATACGAGCCCATGCTGTTTTTTCCCTTTGGACTTGAGCCATATTAAATGATGTTTTTCCAATTTTATTAAATTAGAAGGGTATAGTCATTGGCACATCAAAATATTGTCAATCCTTTTGGTTTGAAGACCTATATAGAATCAATAATAAGCAAAAATGAAAAGTGAGCATCCTGTCAATATTTGACTAGCTAAATCAATACATACACCTAAGCTGACTAAATGCAATTTGATGAGATGTGTGATGGCTGACTTGCCTGTTTAGCCTAAATTGTAATTTGGTACCAAATTATAATTGTCACTAGCTTTGAGTTCTGCTCATTTCAATATAGAATAAGGCTGATTGGAAATGTTCTGTCCAGGCATTTGTTGGTACAACTTGAGTGTTCGGAAATGGAGGAGTACTTAAACTACTAAAAACAATCATATAAACACAATGAAACTTGGCTCTGGAAGTTTTTGTTCCAAAGTGTTAGCAACAGTGTTCTCCAGATGGGTGGGACTGTGGGTATTATGTTCTTCCATTGCATATTTGTTTTTTTCTCTGAGAGAGCCCTCTGCTTTCTTCTACTTTTGTTGTAACAAAGAAAAGAGAATTAAAAGAGGTAAGGAGACCAAATGAATTTTTTAAAGAAAATGTAAAAACCTGGAATTTAGGGTGAATTTAGCTTATGTTTGTTTTAAGACAATTATGCCTGTTAGAAGAGTTTGACTATGTTTTCATTTTTTGGCACCATGTCAAATACTTAAATTGAATTAAAATGGTTTTTTAAAACAGAAAAATAGACAAAAGTTCTTAATCATCCACAAAAAGCTGCAGGACTACACCCATGGCACCCCAAATAGACACACACTCAAAGAAAGAAAAGATGTAATTTTATTCCACCCAAATAAAATTTGGGCTAAATTGTCTTTTGGACAGCTTACTTCAGTTGAAATTTTGTGTAAAGATCTCTATTTTCAAGCCTGGTGTGGTGGCTCACACCTGTAATCCCAGAACTTTGGGAGGTCAAGGTGGGCGGATCACCTGAGGTCAGGAGTTCAAGACCACTCTGGCCAACATGGTGAAACCGCATCCCTACGAAAAATACAGAAATTAGCTGGGTGCACACATCTGTAATCCCAGCTACACAGGAGGCTGAGGCAGGAGAATCAGTTGAATGTGGGACGTGGAGGTTGCAAGTGAGCTGAGATGGCACCACAGCACTCCAGCCTGGGCAACAGAATGAGACTTTATCTCAAAAAAACACACAAAAAACAAACAAACAAACATAAAAACAAAAAAAACCTCTATTTTCAGTCTAGTTGTCAAGGGAACTTGCATTATTTTTCTGGTCTTTAAGTAAATCATCTGATAAACATTCACAATAAAATGGTCAAAATGTGATGCATACAGAAAGGAGAGAGAAAAGAAGTAGTGTATACCTCGAGTTGTATATAACTCATGACTAGGGGTGAGATCTGTGGGACAAAGATTTAACTGGTGCCCTTCAAATTATATTGGTTCATGACCAAGTACTTCTAGCACGGTTAAGGCCAGGCTTTAAGATCATAGCCCATTGTGAACAATAAAAAGCTTTAACAGAGACTTGAGTCTCAGAACTCTGGACCCTGGATGGCAAGAGAAAAATCACTTTTCTTCCAAGCTTTGAACTATCTGAAAGTCTTTCTTGTTAAAGTTGAAAACCAACACAAGTCACATTACTTAGCTTTTAGTTCACTAGCTTGGGTCATCTTAGTGGTATTTACAAGACTGAAAAGAAATGTTACCTTTTGTTTGTGGAGATTGCTTTTGCAGAAAATCCCAGAGAATCTACATGAGACTAAAGAAGGGGATTGCACTCTTTTCATTCTTTAAAAAAAATCTGATAACAGAGGCAAACTCTCCCTCTCTCACAGTGTAAGGACTCACTTCCCTTTGCCTGACTCACAGTGTACGCTGAAGCCTCCTGCTTCCAAAGGCTCTGTAAATTCCTTCAGGTTTCCTGTTCAGTTACTGCATTGCTTCTTGGAAAAAAGTTTACAACATGAACATTTACACACTCTTTTGTCCTTCTAAGTAGCAAAGGTATGCTAACAATGCTTCTAATCCCCATTTTGGAAACAAAAAAAACTTAGGAAAAAAATGATAACAATCAGAAGCAAAACTCAAAACACCACCAAAACAAAACACAGCTATTTGAATAAAACTCTCTGAAAGTAATTATATGAATAAACATTTAGGGGTTTAATTGGTTTAGGTTTTTAAATTATCACAAATCCTTAGAATTGCAATCTAGTTTAATGCTAATTTATTACAGCACATTTATAATACTTTTCTTTCTGTTGGTTAATTACTCAGCTCCTCTTCTTATTGTAAAATTTAGGCATTCTTGTGCTGACTTCCTTCATGAACAAATATGATATGAATTGAATTACCAGAAAGGACCCATTTACTATAGCCTATAGGATACTGTGGGGGGCAATTTGCTTCTCCCTTGTTTTCTTGCTCCCAGACTTTTCCAGAAAGAAGGTCTTCATTGCAGCAAACACAGTTGTAATCCTCTTTACTGTTTTTGTACAGATAAACTTTTAAAGTAGTGAAATTTAAAATCTTCCACTTAGATGGAAACAAATGGGCTAACATTCTTTTTCAAGACCTTGAGATGGAGATAGCTTGGATTTAAGAGAGACAATTATAGTATCAGAAATAGCTTCTGCCATAACTCAAACTGGACATTTACAAAAGCTGATATGGGATTTCCTTTTAAATCCGTAGGAGAATAGGAGGTTGTGCCGTTTACTCAAGCGGATGACACCAATAGCTTTACAGCAAATAATACATTTTAGCTACTTAAAAAGGTAAGGTTGGCATTGGGAGCAGAAGGGGTATAAATAAAATCCTTTTGGATTTTAATTGTAAGGCATTTATTCTCTTAGATTATTTCTTTGGCCTGTGCACATTAACACTTCTCTTGAACTGTCAGTTCCCTGCACTTCAGTTCTGAAAAGCTAGTTGAAAGAATCTTGGAAAACATATCTAAAGATGTTGGGTAACTGAGTGAGATAATATTTGATATTTTGGCTGTAAATTTTAACGAGAATAATGGTGGGTATTTGTGTGTGTGTGTGTGTGTGTGTGTGTGTGTGTGTGTGTGTGCGTTGTAGGGTAAGTCAAGTCAGGAGATTTGAGGCTGGCAGACTCAAAGCAAAATAATTATGTCTCTAAAATGGATGATTTTTAGCTACTTAATTTTTTATTGGTTTGGGTTTTTTTCTGATTAAGATTCGACATATATTTTCTTTTGTTTTTAAAATGAATCAATTATATTAAACCAGCCCAACATCCAATTTTTTAAAAATATAAACATTAACTGACTTTAATGTATGTCATTAAGTTCAAAGTCATTTTGAAGTAATATTTTAATTTACAATTCTCACATCTTTTAAATTTTTATTGTCTCTGATGATAATTTATCAATAACACTCATATTCTTCTTTAATTTTATATATTCTCTAAGTATTCAAGTGCATTTTACTCCCCAAAACTTCATTATTTTATATTTACATTTCTCCAATTGTTTCACATGATGCTGTTATCCATTTTAAGATTTTGATCAGGCAGTTTTGGTGGGGCTTAGATGTTTTGGGTAGGTGGTGTGGGAGTTTTTGGATGATTGCAATCTAAGACTAATTGTACCATAAAGAATTTCTTGTGTCATTCCAACACCATCTAGTGGTTAAAATATTTACAGAAATTTTCTTTTTGTTTAAGACTTAAGACACACTGGCAAAAGGGTATAATATTGCATTCTATTTATTGGATATTGATTATCATGATGTGCTTCAGGCAGATTTATGCCTGGCCCACCATCATTATAACATGCCTTTGGAAGTGTGTGTGTGTGTGTGTGTGTGTGTGTGTGTGTGTGTGTGAGAGAGAGAGAGAGAGAGAGAGAGAGAGAGAGAGAGAGAGGGAGATTCTGAAACTTAATCTTCTGAAATATTTTCTGTGATATATCAGAGAACACTTTCTAATAGTTTAGCCATTCCTGTTTCCCTTGGTTCTTCTTAAGGAAGAAAGAGGACTAGAGTTGAAATCAGACTTGGATTTTAATCACAACTTTGTTTCTAACTAGCTTTCTAACTTATATATGTCACCAATTATTCAGTGTCCTTAGTTATAGAAAAAGTATACAGACCTGTATTTCAGGGTTGTTTTGTCATAAAGATTAAACAATAATACAAATTTTAAAGCAGTTTATGTCTATACGGTATTATTGTTACTGTTATTGTGAATGAGTGTGTTCAGAAAATTTATCTTCACATTATACTGAATTATTTTCTACTTAACTACAGTCTAAATTCTGCCTTCACTGTTCCACCAAAATTATCTTTGCTGAAGTATCTACTGTCTTTTGTATTGTCAAATCAGGACACTTTTTTTGTCCTAATATTATGCAACTTGTCAGCAGAGTTTCGTTATTTGGACTACTTCCACTTTCTTGAAATACCTTCTTTTTTGCTTTTCTTGTCATCATACCCTCCAAAAGTTTTCGCTTCTCTGGACATTTTAAATCTTCTTTTCAAGCCAGTTCTTTTCTCCTGGGACTCCAAATATTACAGTTCTCCAGAATTAGGTCCCAAACATTGGATTCTTACTATACTTTTTGATTAGGTGATATTTTCATTCTCATAGCTTCAAATGCAATATAAATTATGACGACTTCCAAATGTCTATCTCTTGTCCATGAGTCTACTCTGAGGTCCATATGCATATATTCAACTACTGCAAAACAATTCTAATTGGAGATTTCACAAGAACATCACAGCTAAAATATCTACAAAGGACAAATCTGATCTTCCTTTGTCCTTCCCCTGTCTCAGTAAATGATACCGACATCCATCCACTTAGGAGCCAAAAATGTAGGGTGCATCTTTCTTTTCTTTCTTATCACTCAGATTAATTCCTGTAGTTTCTAATATCAAAATACATCTTTAATACAAGTGCTTAATTTCTCAAAAGTTTCCAGGCACAAAGAGATGTATTAATAATATATTTTGACTTATGACAAACTAGAATCATTGCTCTACACATGGTTTACTTATTTATTTATTTACAATATACTTTTTGATTGTGGTAAGAACACAATATGAGATCTATCCTATTAACACATTTTTAAGAGCACAGTATTGTTAAGTATAGTCATAATTATGCACAGCTGAAGAACTTATCTTGCATAACTGAAACTTTATATATATGAAATAACGACTCCTATTTTCTTCTCAACCATGCCCCTGACAATCACCACTCTACTCTCTACTTCTAGAGTTTGACTATTTTACACTCCTCATATAAGTGGAATCATGAAGTATTTGTCCTTCTGTGACTAATTTTGCTAGTGCAATATCCTCTAGGTTTATTCATGTTGTAACATATGGCAGGATTTCTTTATTTTTGAAGACTGAATAATATTCCAGCATATGTATATACCATATTTTCTTCATCTATTCATCCATAATTGGACATTTGGAATATTTCTATATGTTGGCTATTGTGAATTATTATGATTTTTTTTTTTTTTTTTTTTTTTTGAGACAGAGTCTGGCTCTATCGCCAGGCGCCAGGCTGGAGTGCAGTGGGGCCATCTCAGCTCACTGCAACCTCCGCCTCCCGGGTTCAAGCAGTTCTCCTGTCTCAGCCTCCCGAGTAGCTGGGACTACAGGTGCGCGCCACCATGCCCAGCTAATTTTTGTATTTTTAGTAGAGATGGGGTTTCACCATTTTGGCCAGGATGGTCTCGATCTCTTAACCTCATGATCCGCCCGCCTCAGCCTCCCAAAGTGCTGGGATTACAGGCGTGAGCCACAGTGCCTGGCCTATTATAATTGTTAATGCAGTAATGAACATGGGAGTGCAGATATCTCCTTGGGATCCTGATTCCAATTCTTTTTGATATATACACAGAAGTGAGATTACTGGATCATACGGTAGCTTTATTTTTTTGGTGGGTGGGGGGAAATCTACATACTGTTTTCCATAGCAGCTACACCATTCTTACCACCAGTGTACAGGGGTTCCAATTTCTCCACATCCTCACCAGCACGTCTTAACTTTTGCTTTTTTGATAATAATCATATTACAGGTATGATGTGATATCTTATGTGGTTTTGATTTGCACTTATGTGATGATTAGTGATGTTCAGCATCTTCTTATATACCTGATGGCTATTTGTATGTCTTTTTTAGAGAAATGTCTGTTCAAGTTTTTGCCCATTTTAAAATCAAATTATTTATATTACATGCAAAAAAGTAAATGAATAAGACTTAATTAAACTATAAAGTTTCTGAACAGCAAATAAAGTAATCAACAGAATAAACAGACAACCTAAAGAACGGGAGAAAATATTTGCAAATTGTACATCTGACAAAGGACTAATATCCAGAATCTATAAGAAACTTTAACAATTCAATAAGCCAAAAACAACCCATTAAAAATGGGCAAAGGTCATGAACATTTTTCAAAAGTTGGCCATATACAAATGGCCAACAAACATATGAAAAAAATGTTCAACACTGCTAATTACCAGAGAATTACAAATTAAAACCAAAATGAGATACCATGTTATCCCAGTCAGAATGGACGTTATTAGTATTATCATTATTTGAGGTGGAGTCTCGCTCTGTAGCCCAGGCTGGAGTGCAGTGGTGCGATCTCGGCTCACTGCAGCTTCCAACTCTGTGGTCCTGGGTCAAGCAATTCTCCTTCCTCAGCCTCCAGAGTAGCTGGGATTACAGGTACGTGCCACCATGCCCAGCTAATTTTTGTAGCTTTAGTAGAGACAGGGTTTCACCCTGTTGGCCAGTCTGGTCTTGAACTCCCGTCATCGTGATCCGCCCGCCTTGGCCTCCCAAAGTGCTGGTATTACAGGGGTGAGCCACTGCACCTGGCCTAGAATGGACACTATTAAAATGTCAAAAAACAGTACATGTTGACAGGGATATAGTGAAAAGGTAACACTTATACACTGTTGGTGGGAATGTAAATTAATACAGTGTCTATGAAAACCAGTATGGAGATTTCTCAAAGAACTAAAGGTAGATCTGCCATTCAACTCAACAATCCCATTACTAAGTATCTACCCAAAGGATAGGAAGTCATTATGTCAAAAAGATGCCTGCACTCTTATGTTTGTTGCGGCAAAATTTAAAATTGCAAGGATGTGGAATAAACCTAAGTGCCCAACAATTGTTCAGTGAATAAAGAAAATGTAGTACATACTGTATACACCACGGAATACTATTCAGCCATAAAAAACATAAATCCTGTCATTTGCAGTGACTTGAAGTCATTATCCTAAGTGAAATGAATCAGGAATGAAAGATAATACGGCACATTCTCACTTACAAGTAGGAGCTAAGCAATTGTTACAGTAGGGACAGGCAGAGTGGTATGGTGGACATTGGAGACACAGAAGGAGTGTGTTTGGAGGGGGGTGAGAGATGAAAAATTACCTATTGGATAACATGTGCACTACTTGGATTATGGATACACTAAAAGCCCAGACTTGACCACTACATAATTCATCCATAAAACCAAAAATCACTTGTACTCCTAGAGCTTTTGAAATAACATTTAAAAAATTACTTTTTGTCATTGACTTGTAGAAGTTCTTTATACGGTTTGAAGAATAACACTTTCTCAGATTATGTAGTTTGCAAATACTTTCTTCTATTCTGTAGTTGCCTTTTCACTCTGTTGATTATTTCCTTTGCTGCACAGAAGCTTTTTATATTTATGTAATCCCACTTGTCTATTTTTTCGCTTCTGTTGCTTTGCTTGTGCTTTTGGTATCATATCCAAGAAAGCATTACCAAGGTAATTGCCATGAAGTTTTCCCCTATGTTTTCTTCTAAAGATTTTATAGATTCAGATTTTAGACATTTAAATCTTTCATTTATTTTCAGTTGATTTTTGATTTTTGTGTAGGTGTGAGATAAAGGTCCAGTTTTATTTATTTGCTTGTGGATATCTAGTTTTCCCAGCACCATATGTTGAAGAGACTGTCCTATCCTCATTTTGCATTCTTGGCATCCTTGGTGAATATTATTTGACCATATATATGTGGTTTTATTTCTGGGTTCTTTGTTCTGTTCCATTGCTCTATATGTCTGCATTTATGCCAGTATCACACAATATTGCACCTGAGAAGTGAACATAGTACCCAGTAGGTCGTTTTTCGACTCACGGCTCCCTCTTTTCCTCCCCTCTTCAGTATACCACAGTGTCTATTGCTCCAATGTTTATGACCATATTTACTCAGTTTATCCCTCACTTATAAATCAGAAAATGAGATGTTTGATTCTGTGTTTCTGTGTTAATTTGCTTGAGATTATGGCCTGCAGCTCCATCCATGTTGCTGCAAAGACATTTATTTATTCTTTTTGTGGCTGCATGATATTTCACGGTGTATATGTACTACACTTTCATTATCCATTCCACCATTGATGGACATCTATGTTGATTCCATTTCTTTGCTACTGTAAATAGCATGGAGGTGAACATATGAATGCATATGTATTTTTGGTAAAATGATTTTCTTTCTTTGGGGTATATACACAGTAATGGGATTGCTGGGTCAAATATTAGCTCTTTTTTTTTTTTTTTGAGACAGAGTCTTGCTCTGTTGCTAGGCTGGAGTGCAGTGACACAATCTCATCTCACTGCAACCTCCGCCTCCCAGATTCAAGTGATTCCCCTGCCTCAGACTGCCAAGCAGCTGGGACTACAGGCACGTGCCACCACACCTGACTAATTTTTTTGTATTTTAGTAGAGATGAGGTTTCACCATGTTGGCCAGGATGGTCTCAATCTTCTGACCTCGTGATCCACCAACCTCGGCCTCCCAAAGTGCTGGGATTACAGGCGTGAGCCACTGCGCCCAGCCAGCTCTTTTTTAAGTTATTTGTGAAGTCTTGAAACTGCTTTATACAGTGGCTGAACTAATTTACATTCCCACCAATGGTATTTAAGCATTCCCTTTCTCCTCAATCCCACCAGCAGCTGATGTTTTTTGAATTTTTAATAATAGCCTTTCTGACTGGTGACATGGTATTGCATAGTGGTTTTGATTTACATTTCTCTTATGATTAGTGATGATGAACATTTATTTTTCATATGTTTTGTGGCTACTTGTATGTCTTTAGATAAATATTTGTTCATGTCCTTTGTTCATTTTTAATGGAGTTATTTCTTTTTTGCTTGTTGATTTGTTTAAATAGCTTATAGACTCTGAATATTGGTTTAATTAGGTCCCATCTATAAATTTTTGTTTGTGTTGCTATTGCTTTTGGAGACTTAGCCAAAAGTTCTTTGCCAAGGCCAATGTTGATAAAGGTATTTCCTAGTTATTTTCCTAAGATGTTTATAGTTTGGTTCTTACATCTAAATATTTAATCTATCTTGATTTAGTTTCTGTATATGCTGAAGGGTATAGGTCTAGTTTCAATCTCCTGCATATGGGTACCCAGTTAATCCAGTACCACTTATTGAATAGGGACTCTTTTTCCTATTGCTTGTTTCCGTCAGCCTTGTTGAAGATCAGATGGTTGTAGGTGTGTTGCTTCGTTTCTGAGTTTTCTATGTAATATCTTTTGAAATCAGGAGTATGATGCCTCCAGTTTTGTCCTTTCTTATGATAGGTTTTGGGGAGTCTTTTGGGGTTCCACAGGAATTTTAAGATTGATTTTTTTTTATTTCTGTAAAAATATACCATATGTACTTTGATAGGTTTTGCATTGAATCCATAGATTGCTTTGGGGTAGTCTGGATGTTATAACATTTTTAAGACTTCCAGTTTATCAGAAAACTTTTTTCACTGATTTGCACATTCTTTTATTTCTTTAATCAATGTTACATAGTTTTAAGTCTCAAATAATATATACCCACCTCAGAGAAGCTTGCCCAGACCAATATATGTAAGTAAATTTCCACCTGCTTGTTTTTCTGTATCACTTTACCCCAGGTTGTTTATTCCCTTCATAGCATGTATCACTCCATCTATTTATCTATCTATCCCTCTTTCTGTATGTTATTTTACCTATTTTGATCTCCACTTGTGTGATGTCTGTTTACTAAGCTGTAAATTCCATGAATATAGGCCATATACATGGCTTATTCACCACTGTATACTCCGTGTCTAATACAATGTCTAGCTTCCATAAAATGTGTAATGAACATATAATATGTTTTATATGATATGTAGATGTATATTAAACTGTGGCCTTGATATCATGAATACTTAATTTAACTAGATATGCTAATTACCACATAGATTGGATCATATGGAATAAAATTTTGTCTCTTGACACCATTTTACTTCATCAAATGGAAAGCATATAATAGTACCAAACACATAAAGTGAATTGTATGAGATGTCATTGAGTCTTGTTGGTTTGACATCTTTGTGTTTAGAAGCATTAATTTTGACCTATCCCTGGTGGACTGAGTGAAATGAATTAAGGGAAGTAAAGATGGAAAGTAATGTGAATTGGTTAAAAAATGGAAATATGGAGTCAGCCTTTTAAAAGACCAGGTCATTAGCAGACCTCCTCACACTGGGAAGCTTTTTGTCCATGATAAGCATGGTTAAAAGGATTTGCTATCACATGAAAGCATTGTATGATAATTTTTCCAATGTCAGAATGAATTTAGAAAAATCTCACAGCTCAAATGTCACCTAAAAAGCAAGAATTATACAAAATTACTTATGGAAACAAAGTGAACAGGATGATCCCCTTACTGGGCAATTCAAGTGCATTGCATTTGAAAGACAAAGCTCTTGGGGCACGGCGCTCTTTTGGTGCATTTAAAGAAAAAAAAAAAAAAACTGGAAGCACAGTAAGACATTTCTGTCATTTCAGAGAATTGAAGAGCTGATGAAGGGCTAGGTCACCCTTAGTTTCTTTTTAAATTTCAAACTTAACAATGAAAGTCATTAACTGCTTCCTTTCACATTTCTGAAACAAGTTGAAAATAGCAACTTTATAAGGATGCATTTTCAAAATGTTTGGAAAACGCTCAAGTAGTGAGGAAGCTCATTTGAAAGCAGTAAGATTTGTTATCTATTTGCAGACTTTTTTTTCCATTTTCCACCTCAGGTTTTTTTACCTAGGCTGATATGTTTCTTCCTTAAAGCCCTTGTTCCCACACGTAAAGCCTAGAGCAAATTTCAACTCCTTCAATCAATTTTAATTCAATCATACTTTGATTTAGACACCCAAACAAAACAGTATTTTGGACAACTTTAACTTTCTATTTTCTCTCTCCCTTCCTTTTCTCTCTTAAGCCCTTTCTTGCTTTCTCTTTCCTCTTTCTACAGAAGGTAAAGAAGCAAATATCACTCACCCTTGCTGATAGTTTATTTAATGGTATTGTTAAGTATGCATTTAAAGTCTGCACAACTTGTATTCCACTTACTATATAGCTACCTGTGGACACTCATGTATTCCTAAAATCAGGTATTAAATGAATTCAGACCATGTCGTCAGCTAATCTCCTTAATTAAGGATTTAAGAATAAATATAAATTATTTATTTTGGGACTCTCAAAATGACATACAATGGTAGTCAAATTTCTTTAATAATGTTATACATAGAATGTATTACCCCTATCCTACTCCTTGCTTTGAATTGAGACTCTCTTCCCAAGGGAAAAGTCAGAGCCTGTGGATCAAGTGTGGTAGAAATAGCAGTTGTTTGGTAAACAGGAGCTGTTTATACAACTTTTTCTCTCTCTCTTCTGATCTTATAAGGATAAGTGTAATTTAAATGAGCATTTGCCACTCTGAACTAAGAGCCAGATTAGAAGATAAGTTTTACCTAGACATGACACTGGCTAAGGTGCTTTTTCATCTGTTATTTCACTTTATTATCATGTTACTTAACCTTGATGTATTCAACAAATATTTATTGAGCAATAGATATTTTCTGAGTAGCATGCATAGTGCTTGAAATATAGCAGTAGACAGAATAAACACTGGCTTTGGTATTAAATGAATTCAGACTATGCAGCCTAAAGGCCCTCATCAGATGCCAGTGCCATTCTCTTGGACTTTCCTTCCCTTTTATAAGCTTATGACCTAATTAGTATAATTATTATAAAATATTATAAATATAAGACTGCTGGTACTTTTGAATTTATCTCCTGTCATTATCAATAGCAGGCTAGGCAATATGCTCATTTTTATAGATAATCAGGCAATTGAATAATCACATTTAAAAATATAGTAAAGGTGCATCTCAGCACAAAAATTAGAGAAGGCAATTTAAAATGCTAACCTCTCCCATTCCCAGAGAACACTAAAAATATAAAATACAAGATTTCTACATACATTAAAATGTTTTATTTTAATCAGTTTGACTTCTGATTACTTTAGGAACACGTTTTGACCTTCACATATCCTATCTCATTCTTGAGTTGATGTTATGATATAGAAGAGCATGGATTTAGAATTCGGCAATTTGAACATGAGTCATAATTCTATAAAACTTACTTCATTGGCATTAGAAAATTTCTTGTTTTCATTTTTCTGTTCCTCAGAATGAGGATAGTCAAATTGTGTTAGCACTGAGATTAAGTAATTTATAAACAATAGAAGTTTTTATTTGGCTTATAATTCTGAAGGCAGGGAAGTCCAAGAGAATGGCACTGGCATCTATCTGGTGAGGGCCTTTAGGCTGCATAATCTCATGGCACAAGGTAGAAAGGAAAGTGAGAGTGAGGGAGACAGAGAGGTTAAAACTCAATTTTACAAAACTTCGCTCTCATGATAGCAAGACCACTGGCACAATAATGACATTAGTTCATTTGTAAGGGCAAAGCCCTCATGACCTAATCACCCCTTAATGGTTCTACCTCTTTTTTTTTTTTTTTTTTTTTTTTTTTTTAGGGAAGGGGTTTTTTTTTTCTATGTTGGCCAGGCTGGTTTCAAACGCCTGACCTCATGTGATCCACCCACCTCAGCCTCCCAAAGTGCTGGGATTACAGGTGTGAGCCACCGTACCTTAATACCATCACAATGGCAACTAAGTTTCAACATAACTTTTGGAGGAGACATTGAGACCACGGCAAGGGGTCTCTTAATGGGGTCACTGTTGGCTTTTTGGGCAGGACAATTCTTTATTGTTTAGCATTCCTGACCCTTGCCCACTAAATGCCAGTAGTAACCACCACTGTGACAGCACAAAAATGCCTCCCGCTTACTATTGCTCCCAGCAGCATTTCACATGAATCAGTCCCCTAACTTCTAGAAATAGTATCTTTATTGGACAGCCTACTTTCTTATTTTTCTCTTACCTCTCTGCTCCTTCTTTCGCTGTCTCTTTTGCAAGCTTATTCTCATTATTATGTCACTAAATGTTGGAGTTCCTCAAGAATTAGCTCTAGCTCCTTTCCTCTTTTCATTTCTTCCTCCCCCTGAAGACCTCATCCATATCCATACACAACTTTATTTACTGACTGTACAAATATGCCTTACAAATGTATATCTCCAGGCCAAGTATCACCTCTGAGTCCTAGCATATATAGATAACCATTTCTTTGACATACTCACTTGTATATACCATAGGCATTTTCTAGTTTTTATTTCAAAAATTGAAATTTTGATTTTCCTTTACAGCTTGATTCTTACCCTGAGTCTACCTCAGCTAGGTTAGTTTTACCACATCTTACTCGTTTGCTCAAATATGAAATCCTAGCATCATCTTCATACCTCTGTCTCTGTCACACTGCCTCCCTCCATGTCAATTTGGTCACTAAGTCCATTTCTTCTATATCTCTTCTGACACTATTCTGACCCAAACTATCACCATCTCTTACCTAGAATACTAAAATGGCCTCCTAAATGTTTTCCTCATATTCATTATGGCTTACTTTTGACACATTTTTAAAACACTGCAGCTAGGATGATCTTTTTGAAAGAAATCTGGTTAAGCCATTTCAATTTCATTTTCCTGTATATTTCTGTGGTGACAGTTGAATTTATTCATCCACATATCATTAAAAAGATAGTTGAATTTATTCATCTACATGTCATTAAGAAGTATTAGTCTTAGTAAAAAGTAAATAAAAAAATAACATGACCTGATAAGTTTTGTGTATGTAGACTAACCAGCCTATCTCTTGAATTCTGTTAATAATACAATCCTCATGTACTCTACCACCTAGCCACAAAGGGATTTTAGTTGTTCTAATGTGTCATGCCTTCTCCTACCATTAGCCTAAAATGGTTTATTCCCCTTCATGTAGTTAATACCACTTATCCTTCAGGTCTTAGCTCAAGTGTCACTTCCTTGGGGAAAACTTTACTTAACCTTCAATTTAAAATGTATTACTTTCTCACAAAATTGCTTTATTTCCTTCAGAACACTTATCTCAGTTTGTATTTATTTGCTCATTAATGTGATTATTTCACTAATATCTACCTCCCCTAGACATTCCACTACATTGTAAGACTCATAAGCCTATGAACCCATTCCACTTTAGTTCCCCATTATAACACCAGTGCCTAATATAGAATCTGGTACATAATACATGTGCGATAAATCTTGTGGAAAAACTTAATGAATGATTATTAACATTGAATGTTTGCTTCTTTTGTCATCCTCCTTAAGAAATATTTAAAGTAACATACCAAGAGCAGTGTAATCCCATTTTGATGTATAATGAATAATAAGGACAAAATGATGTGCCTGAGGAACTTGGAAGACATTAAAATGAAAATCTCTTATACCACTTTGGCTCTGTGATTTAATTATTTCTATTTTTGAAACATACCGGTAGACTTTTATTTTAGATTTTATGTGATCTAGTGTTTTTGTTTACTATATATGTATTTTACATTGACACCTGAGAGATAAAAAAATTACAGCACTTTCCTTTGGTATTAGTTTAAGCCTAACAATCCTTTTGCATTTTAAGATAATTCTCATGGTTAGCGACTATCTGAGGCCAGTGATGTGGGTGGTAAAGGAATTTACCAATGTAGCTGTAGGTAAAGAAAGGGAGATTTATTAGAGAAAGTAGGAAAATATGTTGCAAGAAAGAAATGAGCAGACCAGAAAGGGAGACGCTGACTGCAAAGAGACAAAGGCTTGCTAGAGATTTTATAGAATGGTACATGTGCCAGAGAGGGCTACATGCAGTAATGATAACACCAAAGTGGCAGTGAGCTAACTTGCATTTTTCTGTCAGCCAAGGTGTCTGGTGATAGCTGGATGCAGAAAAAATGTGAGTTATTTGTGCAGAAGGGCTATGTTACTGGACCACAAAGAAAGGCAGACTTATAGCTGATCTGCTTTTTCATTTTTCTATCCCCTGCTTCCACCAGCATGACTCCTTTTTCATTATTAGGCCTCCACAATAATGTTCTAAATTCCATTCTGATCATTGCCAGATCAAAGCACACAATACACACACACACACACACACACACACACACACACACACACATACACCCCACCCAACCCCGGGGACATATTCAAGTACTAATTTGTAAGAAAGAGATGTGGGGTTTTGCTTTGTCATTTTTTATGGAATGACCATCCATCCTTTTGTTGACTTACTAGATGTGAGAAGAAGAGATACCTCTCCAACTGTTAGTAAACAAATTCTCATTAGGATAAGCTGTCTGTATATTATATAGGTGATCTCATTGACTAGAACTTACATGTTTGGTCTTACTACACTTGCATTTTTCTCCTAAAAAAGAAAGTGTAACTATCCAAATTCCAAATAGCTATTTGTTATTTGGTATTGATCTCCAATTTGAAAAATTGAGAAACCAGAACACCAAGAATCCCTATTCTAGCCTTTGCTCTATTACTATATAGCTTCCCATATTAACTTGGGAAAATCTTTTAACTTTTTTATGGCTATGATTTTCTGATCAATAAATTAAAATGGTTGTACATGATCTCCAAGGGCCTATCTAGGTTGAACAGTCATGAATTATGAATGTTTTCATTTCAAATTTTTATTACAAGTACTTTTGGTTTCTTTACTAATTCTTAATTCTCGGCTATATTATTTCAGCAACTAAGTTTTTTTTCCATTTGCTATTATAAAGCAATTGTTATAAACTGAACTATGTGGCCAATATGTAATTGGGAATTTTTCTTGGGACATTTTAGTTCTTGGTGGAGTTTTTAATACCATCTCAATCCTTGACTATTGATATAGATTTCAACAGTTAAATTACAAAATATGCTCTTCGAATAGGGTTTCAGAAGTACCCAGAATTGAAAGAAAAAAAAAAGCCTCCTTTCTACGTTAGAAGCAAGGAGGGGTTATAGAAATTTGAAAGTAATATTTATATCAGCTACTTTATCTTTTTATATAAATATAATTTGAAATGTCAATTATAATATGTGGGCTATTATAGAATGTAACAATAAAATGTTAAATATAAACTATTAAGAGTGATTTCAAAATACCCTTTGACTTATGGATATTGAAAAAAAGCTGGGTATTTTAATCAAAGAAGAGATGAGCACTCAAAGACTATTCTGCTTCTAACATCATTTTGGCACAGTCTATAATTTTCTAGGACATATTTTCAGTACATATACTTGCTTTCTACTTGTAAAACATGTAAGTTTTATTAATAGTAATTTGTCTAAGAATGTGTATATATAAGCATGGCTAATGCAGCTCTTTATATCCTTTTCCTCAAATATTAATATTTTATTGTTCAAGTCATAAAAAGAAATCTGTTGTTGTTTTTATTATAATTGAATGACATTTTTAGGTTAATTAGAGGGATATTCAGTTTTACTGTCCTATTGCTGCCATATGAAAACTGACTTTAATCACTGCATAATATATATAATATATATATATATATATATATATATATATATAAATTATAGGAAATACTTTTTTAAACAAATTTTTAGAACCAAGTCAAACTTTATTTTTTCTAACATTTTATTTTTCAAAATATCAAGCCTTGAAAGATAAAGTTTAGAATGAATCTAGCTATTAAAACTAGGTGATTATAACTGCTTTCACTCTCAGTGTTTGCTAAAGGACCAAATTGTTGCCAACAGATGATCAAAGAAAAGGGTCTTCCTCTTCTTGAAGTAGTCACTTTCTCCCTTCATGTTCCCAGCAACTGTTTATTTGGTATCTCCTATGCACTGATCCTAGGCAAATAAAAATGAATCTGAGATTTAAAAAAAAAATCAAGCCTATAGAATTTCAAAAACAAGCTGGGCACTGTGGCTCATGCCTGTAATCCTAGCACTTTGGGAGGCTGAGGTGAACAGATCACTTGAGGCCAGGAGTTTGAGACCAGCCTGACCAGCATGGCGAAACCCTTTCTCTATTAAAATACAAAAATTAGCTGGGCATGGTGGCGCATGCTCAGCTACTCTGGAGTCTTAATCAGAAGAATCACTTGAACCTGGATCCCTTCCTTAGACCTTATACAAAAATTAACTCCAAATGGATTAAAGATATTTAAACGTTAAGACCTAACACCATAAAAATCCTAGAAGAAAACCTAGGTAATACCATTCGGGACATAGGCATATGCAAGGACGTCATAACTAAAACACCAAAAGCAATGGCAACAAAAGTCAAAATAGACAAATGGGATCTAATTAAACTAAAGAGCTTCTGCACAGCAAAAGAAACTATCATTAGAGTGAACCAGCAACCAACAGAATGGGAAAAATTTTTGCAATCTACCCATCTGACAAAGGGCTAATATCCAGAATCTACAAAGAGCTAAAACAGATTTATAAGAAAAAAATAAGCCGGGCGCGGTGGCTCAAGCCTATAATCCCAGCACTTTGGGAGGCCGAGGCGGGTGGATCATGAGGTCAAGAGATCGAGACCATCCTGGTCAACAAGGTGAAACCCCATCTCTACTACAAAATACAAAAATTAGCTGGGTATGGTGGTGCACGCCTGTAGTCCCAGCTACTCGGGAGGCTGAGGCAAAAGAATTGCTTGAATCCAGGAGGCAGAGGCTGCGGTGAGCCGAGATTGTGCCATTGCACTCCAGCCTGGGTAACAAGAGCGAAGCTCTATCTCAAAAAAAAAAAAAAAAAAGAAAGAAAGAAAAGAGAAAAAAACAAACATACCCTTCAAAAAGTGGGTGAAGGATATGAAGAGACACTTCTCAAAAAAGAGACATTTATGCAGCCAATATACATGAAAAAAAGCTCACTATCACTGGTCATAAGAGAAATGCAAATCAAAACCACATTGAGATACCATCTCATGCCAGTTAGAATGACAATCACTAAAAATTCAGGAGACAACAGATGCTGGAGAAGATGTGGAGATGTAGGAACACTTTTACACTGTTGGTGGGAGTGTAAGTTAGTTCAGCTATTGTGGAAGACAGTATGGCGACTCATCAAGGACCTAGAACTAGAAATACCATTTAACCCAGCAATCCCATTACTGGGTATATACCCAGAGGATTATAAATCATTCTATTACAAAGACACATGCACACGTATGTTTATTGCAGCACTGTTCACAGTAGCAAAGACTTGGAACCAACCCAAATGCCCATCATTAATAGACTGGATAAAGAAAATGTGACACATATACACCATGGAATACTATGCAGCCATAAAATGGATGAGTTCATGTCCTTTGCAGGAACAAGCTGGAAACCATCATTTTCAGCAAACTGACACAAGAACAGAAAACCAAACTGCATGTTCTCACTCATAAGTGGGTGTTCAACAATGAGAACTCATGGACACAGGGAGGGGAACATCACACACTGGGGCCTGCTGGGGGTTGGGGTACTAAGGGAGGGATAGCAGGGGGTTGGGGGCCTAGGGGCAGGATAGCATTAGGAGAAATACCTAATGTAGGTGACGGGGTGATGGATGCAGCAAACTGCCATGGCACATGTATACGTTTGTAACAAACCTGCATGTTCTGCACATGTGACCCAGAACTAAGAACAGCCAAACACCACATGTTCTCACTCATAGGTGGGTGTTGAACAAGGAGAACACGTGGACTCAGGGAGACAAGCATCACACACTGGGGGCAGTTGGAGGGAGTAGGGGAGAGACAGCAGGGGTTGAGGAGGGAGGGGAGGGTAGGGAGGGATAACATGGGGAGAAATGCCAGATATAGTATGCACCTAAAGTAAAATAAATAAATTAAAAAAAAAAAAAAGATGAAGCTAAAAACAAAGGCAGAAATCGCTCTTTTTTTTTTTTTTTTTTTTTTTTTTTTTTTTTTTTTTTTTTTTTTTCCTTTCCAGGAGAGACATGATTGATACAAAATCCAGACTCTAAAAGTAAAACAGTATGCCATAAAACTTCTGGCTATCCCTTTCTCTTGAGAATACTATTCTCAATTACAGAGAAAGGGAGCTTACATCAAATTGTATTACTATCTTAGGTAAACCTTCTAATATTTTGCCTCTTAAAAACATTCAAACTTTTACCTTGGTTTACAAAGCACTGCACCAACTGGCTACTAAGCTTTCTTGCCTCAACTCATATTATTCTCCCTGTCATTTACTATACTTCAGCCATATTGTCATTCTGTCTGTTTCTTCAACACACTGAATACAGCCCATTTCTACAATAAAGACTTTGCATAATGTTCTCTTTTCCTGGGATGTTCTACATGATTCTTTAATGCCCAGAATTTTCTTGTCATTCAAGTTTTAATTTTGTCTCCTCAGAGAGTTTTCCCCTCACTACTCAATCATTCTCTATGTTAGTGGACTTTAATTCTCTGAGGAACACAACTGATATTTTAATACTTATCTTGTTTAGTAAATAATATTTTTAATTAAAAAAAACAATCATTATAAAAATATTTTGTTATTTTTACTGTATCTTTCTCTCCCACTAAAATATAAACTGCATGAAGTTAGAGATATTATCTTGTTAAATGACAGACTGGGTACTTAATTAATATTTTTGAATGAATAAATGAGTGATAATGAATTATAAAAAGGGCATTTTTGTTTGCTGATACTAAATTCAGTCCTATATTTCAATTCAAATGTTTAATTCATATTAAATTATAATTTATTTCTAAGTGTCCTGATAGCAATATATATTAAAATCTGCAGCTTTGCAAAAGAAGTAAGCCTCAATAAAGTCTTTTATATTACAGAGCATTTTTTTTTTAAAGAAAATATAAGTTATGGGCCATAAATCTATATTTAGTTGAACATTTTCACTCAAGTGTTATGAAGTTGTGAATTAACATGATTTCTCTTTAATTTTGTGAGTTTACTGTATAAGTTTTAATTCAGGTTCTTTAAGGAAACCGTTAACAAAGGTATGCCATTTTTTTCCCTATTCTTTGAAAGTAACTGTATGAAGTCCCCTCCTCTTTCATAGCTTTCTCTGAAATATAGACCCTGCTTGGCCAATATTTCTGTCTTTGGTGCAAAGGTTTCTTCTCCATGATCTGCTTTCTCTTCATCTGATTGGCTCTAGTGGAATAAACATAAATATTTAATTTCTTCTTAAGCACATATTTGAAATTAATTTGGAATTTCCTGTGTGCTTTTTCCCTCTCCACCATAGATTAAATTTCAATGAAGTAAATTAGGAATAGGTAGCCTATGAACCAGGTCTGGGACCATCTGACTAGAATTTAAAAGCCCTAAAGATGGCAGTCAATTTGTAGAATTTGTATTTTATTTGCTTCTTGAACAGATTGGAGTATTTCAACAGCAGATATCTGCAGATTTTGCTCAGAGAATATGACCATCCCACATCAAACATCAAAGAAGCACTGTGCTTCTTTGTGAAGAACTTGAGAGAAAACATGCCATTGAGTTGGCAGAAGCAGGCCAGTTAATACACGCATCATCTAGTACATCTGTCCTGTAAGTCTGCGTGTGTGTGTGTATGTGTATGTGTGTGCATGTATATGTTGTTTCAATCTGTCTAAAGAGGTATCACAGAAACTTACAGAATAAAGTCCATTCCCTTTAAAGAGTAGTTTTCTTTCCCTTACATTACTTCTTAGAAAAACATAAAAGAGCTAAAATAAAATTGAAGTTGTTTGTGTGAGTACCACAGTCTGCATTCTTTGATGTGGAATAGTGGACTGAACTTAATGAAACAAATTTTGTCTATGAAAGTTTTGGCTTCTAAAAGTTTTAAAAATGTTATCCCCCAGGAAGTACATGTTTGCCATTTTGTTTAAAGATTCGTGTTAAGTACAATAATTTATCATTGGTTATTGTTTATCAAGTACTGATTTTAGCGTTAAAAGGTATTTAGTTTGTTTTTGCTGGAGAGAATCAATAGAGAAAAACATAAGTTGGGGATTTGCTGGCTGTAAGTTTGTAAACAACTGTTAAGAGAGAGTAGAGAGATCTTCAAAAGGAAAAACATAAAAAGGGAAAAATGGTAGAGGAAGAAAACAATACTGTTATAAATAATTATTTGCTACGTATTGTGTTTGAGTAGGAATTTTGTGTTTATCTGAATCATGAGTTTTTTTTTTTTGTGGGGAGTTTCCTTTTGATTAAATTTTACAAAATTTCAAGTAAATTCTTTAAGTTTTACTTATTTTAACTGTTATGAAATAACTGTAGTTGTATATTTCACCCAGGATAAAAGAATTAACTATAGTAATTGGTCTTTGAATACATCTTTTTCAATCATTCAGTCCTTGATTTGACAGGAATACATTTAATTGACAGATTGCCATTTCTCTGTTCAACATCCAGGAATTGAGGCCTAAAACTTTAACTCTTGTTTAATAGCTCATAATTAGCTAGAATATTATGGTCCTTAAAGTGATGCAGATAAGTGCAGTATATATAGATATGAAACTATATCTGGGGTACATTGTTGAGTGGAATAAGTAGCTTGAATAATAGAACATATAGCTTGATCATTTTTGTACAAAATATACTTACTATACCTGTATCTGCATCTGTGCCTAGAAAATTCTGGCAATGCATACACCAAGAATTAATTGTAGTTTTATCTAGGTGATAAGATTATTTAACTTATGTATTATTCTTCACAGTTTTCTATATTTTTAGTAGCATGTATATGTTAATTTCATAGCCAGAAAAATTATAAAGGTATTTAGAAAATAAATTAAAAAATTGAAAGTAAAACAGGTTGTAATTTAAAATGAACAAATGAACAAAATATATTTCAAATACAAGATTGAGAATCTTTTGAAAGTTACAACTGATTGAATTAAGAGATGCCCTTTCAAGTATAAGTTGTCAAATAAACTCTGAAATAGGATATCAAAATATATTACAAAATTTTAAGGTGATTTTTAATTGTGATAGAACTTTTTTTTATTATTGGGTTTTGATTTGCCTTTTTAAAGTGAACTGCACCTGAATTACTGAAGTGTTCTGCTATGAATTGCCTCAGCTGGATCTTCTGAATTGGGGTGCGGGTCGGACTAGCTATAGAGAAGAAAAGATAAGTGAATAACGTTTATATGCTGTCTACTGTAAATCCTTGAATTGATTAGTCTGTGGACATATTTAGGAAGGGTATTATCATTTATATATTTTGTTTATCCATCCAAATATATTCAGTTAAAATGTAATGCAAAGCTCAATATTAATCTGATGTATTTGAGAAGTATATATAGTAA
The DNA here is from genome assembly GCF_009761245.1 of Sapajus apella. NCBI lineage: Eukaryota > Metazoa > Chordata > Mammalia > Primates > Cebidae > Sapajus > Sapajus apella. Next base: position 7,616,657 of record NW_022437015.1, read on the forward strand.
ACTTTATTAATTCAAGACTGTGAATGTGAATTTCCTTTTTCTAAATTACACACTTCTGCTCTTGTTGTCTAAAATGACAATATAATTATTTTTTCATTTTTAATAATTAGATCTGGCATTAATATTAGAAGAAGAAATATATCAAACAGTTAAGATTTGACATGCCTTTATTAATAATAATATCTTTCAAAATTTGCATTAGGAATAGAGTATTAGTTGAATGGTTATCATAAAAATATTGTTGTAAGTATATAGAGGAAAAGTCAATTCAATTAGAATTGCATGGTAGCACACTTAAGAAAAATCTCGAAAATCATTTGAAATATCAGTATGAAACAACATAATTCTGATGCTTGGTCTCAGTCATCATAATTAACCTGTTTTCCATTTTCCTTACACAATGAGTAAGTTAAGTTAAATTTCAACAGTCATCCCTTCTGTATCTTTATTAAAGCTATTTTTTGGAATATATTATCAACATTATATATACTTTTTTGATTGTATACAGAGTATGCAGTGATGTGGATTATATATTTTTAGCATTCACAAATAGAATTGTCCTCTGCAATATTTTTACATAGATATCCACTGGCCTGTACATACAAGTAAAATATTGAGATAAGCGAGTTTTTAAGTAGAAATTTCCTGAATGTGTATATTACCTTAAAGCTCTGCTTTTCAATGTGCCTTTCCACACTCCTCACCTGATGCTCTCAATTAGCTTTTCAAAGCATCTTGGGATTGGATTTCTTTATTGATTCTTTAGCCTTCACTTATGTGTTTATTGAATTTGTATAATTATGTATTGAACAACTATAAAGAGTGCAGATATTTTATTTGCAGCCTCAGCCATGAAAAAACCATCCTCAGTATTTCCAAATCAAGACCTTATGGATAATGTTCAAGTAATGTTAACCATAAACCTTTATAAAATCAGAAGAGTGGTTAGATTTTTTGCAGTATATATAACTTTATTAATCACGTAATGGAATAAATCTAGTTACTTTTCATTTTTTACTTCCAAACAAACCTTGGCTTCTACATATGTCAAAGTAATATTGGTAGGGTATAGGAAATAATGAATCAATGTTTAATTCACATTCAGCCTTGCTACACATAGGAAAGTGCTTTAACAATTTCCATTTAACTGCCCGTGCAAAGTCTTACACAATGCCCCAAAGTCTTGAAAAAAGGCATTTTGTTAAGTAAACATTTTTCTATGATAAACTCCCTTCTATTTAGTATATTACAAAATTGAATGTTTTAGATATTATGTTTATGTTACTAGAGAGCTGCCAAATTCCAAAGTTTTAAAGATTTAGACTATGATAAAACATAGCTAATAAGTAGAGATTGAACAATAGGTAATATTTCTTTAATAATTCAGAAATCTATAAATTCTTAAGCACATCAGCACCCTATTATTGCTTTTCATTCACAGAAAAAAAATCTTGTCTGTGAGTAGGTGCACTCACATTTCTAAATTAAAAGGTTTACTTTTATGTTAGAAATAGGTTGAATTAAACTTGTAGTTTTTAGGTTATTTCTGTTAAGACAATTTTTGCCTTTGTGCATTTTGTAGCTCTACATACTGATAAATATAATGGGAGTGACATTTAACAAAAATGTCAAAGAACACTGTTTGGTAGTGTGCTGGATAACAGAGTTACTGTGTGATGAAGAGGCTTAGAGAGGTCTACAAAGTAGAGCTAAATAGATTTGAAAACCATTTTGAGCTCATGAGAGAAAACCTGTAACATAATTACAATAATAATATAACAATAATAAATGAATATTGTTTTAATGATTTGCACACATATGAAATTACTTTTTCAAATTGGTATTAAAATGTATTATCTTTGTTCCCTAAGTTTCTTGTTTATAAATACTACATCTTGCACTAGAGTGTGAAGTAATTATAATGTTCAAAGTGTAAAGAAATATGTCTACAGTCTGCACTGTCAGACCTTTTCAAAATAATTGTGTATGATTTTGATTTATAAACTTAAGTAATATGTGAGTCGGGGGAAGGCAGTGTCCAGAGGGAGAAACGGAGAAATAAATTATCCAAGAGAGGAAAAATAGGTACTATGGCATCTTTATAGTCTCTATTTCATGTGAATAATCTAGTCTCTATTTTATTCCTCTTTCTGGTGACTTCAGCTTTAAATTGTCTGAAGATACAAGGTAATTTCTGAATATTATATCCCGCTTGGAATTCTATGTATTACAAGTGTTGATTTCAATGGTTTTCTCCTCTTTTAAATTGGAGCCTGAGACTACAGATTAATAAAAGCAATTAACCTTTATTAGACATTTATTATGGGCTATACACCACGCTAACACTTCACATGGGTTATTTGTTGTACCTCACAGTGCCTCTATGAAGTTAATAATTTCATTAAAAGTCATTATTTTCATTAAAATGCTAAGAAAATTGAGGTTTAGAAAGGTTATATTGCTTTTTCAAGGCTGTACAGTAAGCAAGCAGGAAAGCCAGAATTTATACCTAGGCAAACTGAATCCACAGATATTATATTATGGCTTGTAAATTAATTCTCAACCAAGTTATTTTTCTACAGTTAAAATATTTCCATAGGCATAGTGTAGGTACTAGGCAATATGGCTTTCTATATTCTACATAGGCTTGTTAACCAAATAATTTATTAAAATTCATAACTTTTAACTTTCAAACATAAAGTAACAGAATATATTATAATAAGTCTTTACATACCTATCACCCAGATTAAAAAGTTATCAACACTTTGCAATTTTAGCTTTATCTATTCCCCATCCACACTTTTTTTCTTCTGTAGTAATTATAATGCAAATTGCAAACATGTTATTTCACCCAAAAATACTTCATTGTGCTAACAGAAAAAAGATAACCATAATTTTATTATTACATCCCCAAATTAACTATAATTCATTAATATCATCCAGTAAGCAATACATGTTAAGTTTCTTCATCATGTCTCAAAAAACGTATTTTTACATTTGTTCTGTTTGAAGCAGAACTCAATAAAGTCACATATTTGTGTTAGTTTGAGAGATCTCTTCTAATCTCTAATAGGTTCACAGGTTCACTTTACCCCTTTAACAAGCCACATATTTGTTAAAGAATGTGGATGATTTGCCCTGTAGAATTTCCCAGTCTCTAAATTTAGCTGATGGAATCCTTGTAGTGTAATTTAACATGCTCCTTTAATCTCCCAGTTTATGTCGTCAATATATTTTGAAGTTTAATTAGATTCAATTTTACTTATGTGAGTAAGATTAGTGCTGTTTACTTCATATAGTGTCAAATCAGAGGACATATAATTTCATAAAATTGATCAGAGGATTCAAGAGTTGTCAGCCTCATACAGTCATAATAAAGCTCCTCTAGCAACTGTGATGATTGTTGCCTAGGTCTTTTATTTTGCTAGAGGTTGCAAAAGGGTCACTTTATAATTGTACAGTCTATCTGAATTTATTAGCTTGAATTCTATGAAGAACTACTAGTCAACTATTTGATAACCTTGAAGCTGTTTCCTTACAGAAAAGGCAGGATACATGCTTTATTTATTCACCTTATTTGTACATTTTGGAGTAATGAGTTGGTGTACTGGCAAGGTCTAAAGGTGACTAGTGAGTTCTAAGTGTCTTTATGAATGACTAGATTTTTTTGTATTTGAAGTATTTTTAAATTTGATGTCTATTTAATGTGTTGTAGTTTTCATATATTGATACTCAAATAGCCCTATCTTTGCCCAGTGAGTGCTAGTCAAAATTGGCCATTGTGTGTTTTTAACATTATACCAAAAGTCGTAGATACCTTGTCATTTGTCTGGTATAATAATACATACAAGGATCATTCTACATTTTCCTTATTCAGACTTTAAAACAGCCATTCTCCACGGTTCTTGTTTCTTTTATTGGACAATGTCATTTATAGATCATAATCTGAACATTGTCGCCACTAATATGACATTACTTTTAAAGATTTTTAGTATACTGATATAGGAAATTATACCTAGGACACACACACACACACACACAAACACACACACAAACACACACACACACACAAAGAGAAGAAAAAATTGAGATCCTATAGGTATGTCCAATTAATGTAAAATATTTCATGTATGTAAATGAAATCACATTGTAGATATCCTTTTATTGCCTGGCTTCTTTCACTCAGAATAATTGTTTTGAGATTCATTCACATTGTAGAATATATAGATAGTTGAATTTTATGGTTACAATATTTTATTATATGTATATACCACAATTCACTTATTAGTTCACATATTCATGGACATTTGAGTTGTTTCCAATTTTTAGCTGTCACAAATAAAACTGGTATAACATTAGAGTACAAGTATTTGTATGGATACAAGCTTTTATTTATCTTTGATAAATATCTCAGAATGGAATCATGTGGTAGGTATATGTTTAGGTTATTAAGAAACTGCTGAATTGTTTTTCAAAGTGGTTGTACCATATAACATTCCCAACAACTATGTTAAACTTGCAGATATTCTGTATGGTATTTTCTACTTTTTCTTCTAGGGTTTTCATTATTTAAGATCTTAAATTTAAATCTTTAATTCATCTTGAATTGATTTTTTTGTATATTATGAAAGGAAGAGGTCCAGCTTCAATCTTCCACATGTGGCTAGTTAGTTATCCCTGTACCATTTATTGAATAGGAAGTCCATTCCCCATTGTTTACTATTGTCACCTTTGTTGAAGATCATGTGGTTGTAGGTGAGTGGCTTCATTTCTGGGCTCTCTATTTTGTTCCACTGGTCTCTGTGTCTGTTTTTGTGCCAGTATTATGCTGTTTCGGTTGCTGTAGACTTGTAGTGTAGTTTGAAGGCAGGTAGTGTGATGCCCCCAGCTTTGTTCTTAACGCTTAGGTTTGGTTTCATGATTCAGGCTCTTTTTTGGTTCCATATGAATTTCAGAATGTTTTTTCTAATTCTGTGAAAAATGACCTTAGCAGTTTGATAGGAATATTATTAAATCTGTAAATTGCTTTGCTCTGATGGCCATTTTACCAATATTGACTTTTCCTCTCCATGAGCATGGAATGTTTTTCCATTTGTTTGTGTTGTCTTTGATTTCTTTCAGCACTATTTTGTAATTCTTGTTATAGAGATCATTCACCCTCTCAGTAAGCTATATTCCTAAGTATTTTATTCTTTTTGTGGGTATTGTAAATGTGGTTTCATTGTTGATTTGCCACTTAGGACGGAAGCTATTTGTAGAAACTGCTGATTTTTGCACATTAATTATCAGATCTAGGAGCCTTCTGGTGGAATCTGTGAAGCTTTTAGATATAGAATTACATTGTCTGTGAAGACAGATAGTTTGACTTCCTCTCTTCCTATGAGGATGCCTTTTATTTCTTTATCTTCTTGCTTCATTGCTCTGGCTGAGATTTCTAATATTATGTTGAATACAGCTGGTGAAAGTGGACATCCTTGTCTTGTTCCACTTCCCAAAAGGAATGCTTCTAGTTTTTGACTATTTAGCATAATGTTGGTCATGGGTTTTGTAATAGATGCCTCTTAAAGTATGTTCCTTCATTGCCTAATTTGTTGAGGGTTTTGAAACATGAAAGGATGTTGAATTTCACCAAAAGTCTTTTTTGTGTCTATTGAGATGATAATGAGCTTTTGTTCTTAATTCTATTTTGTGGTGAATCAAATTTATTAATTTGCATATATTCAAACAACCTTGAATCCCAAGAATTAACCTACTTGGTTGTGGTGAATTAACTTTTTGATGTGCTGCTGGATTCAGTTTTCTAGTATTTTGTTGAGGGTATTTGCACATATGTTAACCAGGGATATTGGCCTTAGGTTTTCTGTTTTGGTTGTACATTTACTAGTTTTCTTTTTTCAAGCAAAATGACACTGACTTCATAAAATGTGTTAGGGAGGAGAACCTTCCTTTTGATTTTTTAAAAATAATTTTACTAGGATTTGTACTAGCTCTTCTTTGTATATCTGGTAGAATTTGGCTGTAAATCCATCTGGGCCAAGGCTTGTTTTGGGTGGCAAGCTTTTTAGTATTGATTCAATCTCACAACTCATTATTGATCTGTTCCAGTCTCCAATGTCTATCTGGTTTAATTTGGGGAGGCTGTGTGTTTCCAGGAATTCATCTATTTATTCTAGGTTTTCTAGTTTATGTGTATTCATCATATAATAATAGTGTATTCATCATATAATAAAGGTATTCATCATAGTCTCTGAGGGCTGTTCCTGTATTTGTGTGGGGTCAGTGGTAATGTCACATTTGCCATTTCTGATTGTGTTTATTTGGATTTTCTGTCTATTTTTTTTTCTTTCTTTTTGTTTTTATTGTACTTTAGGTTCTGGGGTACATGTGCAGATCATGAAGGATTGTTGCATAGGTACATACATGGCAAGGTGGTTTGCTGCCTCCATCCCCCCGTCACCTATATCTGGCATTTCTACCCTCATTATCCCTCCCCACAATCCCCATCCCCCGCTGTCCCTCCCCTAACCCCCCCAACTGACTGCAGTATGTGATGCTCCACTTCCTGTGTCCATATGTTCTAATTGTTCAACACCCACCTATGAGTGATAACATGAGGTATTTTGTTTTCTCTTCTTGTGTCAGTTTGCTGAGAATGATGGTTTCCAGATTCATCCATGTCCCTACAAAGGACACAAACTCATCATTTTTTATAGCTGCATAGTATCCCATGGTGTATATGTGCCACATTTTCTTTATCCAGTCTATCATTGATGGACATTTGGGTTGGTTCCAGGTCTTTGCTATTGTAAACAGTGCCACAATGAACATACATGTGCATGTGTCTATATAATAGAACAATTTATAAATCTTTGGGTATATACCCAGTAATGGGATTGCTGGGTCAAATGGAATTTCTATTTCTAGGTTCTTGAGGAATCGCCACACTATCTTCCACAATGGTTGCACTAATTTGTGCTCCCACCAACAGTGTAAAAGTGTTCCTATTTCTCCACATCCTCTCCAACATCTGTTGTCTCCTGATTTTTAATGATCGCCATTCTAACTGGTGTGAGACGGTATCTCAATGTGGTTTGGATTTGCATTTCTCTAATGACCAGTGATGGTGAGCATTTTTTCATATGTTTGTTGACCTCATGTATGTCTTCTTTTGTAAAGTGTCTGTTCATATCCTTTGCCCACTTTTGAATGGGTTTGTTTGTTTGTTTTCTTGTAAAACTGTTTTAGTTCTTTGTAGATTCTGGATATTAGCCCTTTGTCAGTTGGGTAGATTGCAAAAACTTTTTCCCATTCTGTTGGCTGCTGGTTAACTCTAATGATGGTTTCCTTTGCTGTACAGAAGCTCTGGAGTTTAATTAGATCCCATTTGTTTATTTTGGTCTTTGTTGCCATTGCTTTTGGTGTTTTAGCCATGAAGTCCTTGCCTATGCCTATGTCCCGAATGGTTTTGCCTAGGTTTTCTTCTAGGGTTTTCATGGTGTTAGGTCTTATGTTTAAGTCTTTAATCCATCTGGAGTTAATTTAAGTGTAAGTTGTCAGGAAGGGGTCCAGTTTCTGCTTTCTGCACATTGCTACTCAGATTTCCCAACACCATTTATTAAACAGGAAATCCTTTCCCCATTGCTTGTTTTTCTCAGGTTTGTCAAAGATCAGATGACTGTAGATGTGTGGTGTTACTTCTGAGTCCTCTGTTCTGTTCCATTTGTCTCTGTCTCTTTTTTGGTACCAGTATCATGCTGTTTTGATTACTGTGGCCTTGTAGTATATTTGAAGTCAGGCAACATGATGCCTTCATCTTTGTTCTTTTTGTTTAGGATTGTTTTGGCTATGTGGGCTCTCTTTTGGTTCCATATGAAGTTTAAGGTGTTTTTTTCCAGTTCTGTGAAGAAGGTCATTGGTAGCTTGATGGGGATAGTGTTGAATCTATAAATTACTTTGGACAGTATGGCCATTTTCGCAATGTTGATTCTTTCCAACCATGAGCATGGAATCTGTTTTTCCATCTTTTGTGTCCTCTCTTATTTCCTTGAGCAGTGGTTTGTAGTTCTCCTTGAAGAGGTCCTTTACATCCTTTGTTAGTTGTATTCCTAGATATTTTATTCTCTTTGTAGCAGTTGTGAATGGGAGTTCACTTTTGATTTGGTTCTCTGTTTATCTCTTATTGGTATATAGAAATGCTTGTGATTTCTGCACGTTGATTTTGTATCCTGAGACTTTGCTAAAGTTGCTTATCAGTTTCAGGAGATTTTGGGCTGAGACAGTGGGGTCTTCTAAATATTCAATCATGTCATCTGCAAATAGAGACAATTTGACTTCTTTTTTTCCTAATTGAATACGCTTTATTTCTTTTTCTTGCCTGATTTCTCTAGCTAGAGCTTCCAACACTATATTTAATAGGAGTGGTGAGAGAAGGCATCCTTGTCTTGTGCTAGATTTCAAAGGAAATGCTTCCAGTTTTTGCCCATTCAGTATGATATTGACTGTGGGTTTGTCCTAAATAGCATTTATTATTTTGTGATACGTACCATAGATACCTAGTTTATTGAGGGGATTTAGCATAAAGGGCTGTTGAATTTTGTTGAAGACCTTCTCCGAGTCTATTGAGATAATCATGTATTTTTTGTCTTTGATTCTGTTTATGTGATGCATTCCATTTATAGACTTGCATATGTTGAACTAGCCTTGTATCACCAGGATGAAGCCTACTTTATCATAATGAATAAGCTTTCTGATTTGCTGTTGCATTCTGTTTGCTGGCATCTTATTGAAGATTTTTGCATTGATGTTCATCATGAATATAGGCCTAAAATTTTCTTTTTTAGTTGCATCTCTGCCCGGTTTTGGTATTAGGATGATGTTGGTCTCATAAAATGAGTTGGGAAGAATTCCTTCTTTTTGTATTGTTTGGAATAGATTCAGAAGGAATGGTACCAGCTCCTCTTTGTATGTCTGGTAGAATCTGACTGTAAGCCCGTCTGGACTTGGGCTTTTTTCAGTTGGTAGGCTGTTAATCGCTGCCTGAACTTCAGCCCTTGCTACTGGTCTATTCAGGAATTCAACTTCTTCCTGGTTTAGTCATGGGAGAGTGCAAGTGTCCAGGAATTCATCCATTTCTTCCAGATTTACTGGCTTATATGCATAGAATTGTTTGTAGTAATCTCTGATGGTAGTTTGTATTTCTGTGGAATCGGTGGTGATATCCGCTTTATCATATTTTATTGCATCTATTTGATTCTTCTCTCCTTTCTTTTTTATTAGTCTGGCTAGTGGTCTATCTATTTTGTTAATCTTTTCAAAAAAACAGCTCCTGGATTCCATGCTGATTTTTTGAAGGTTTTTTTCTATCTCTATCTCCTTCAGTTCTGCTCTGATCTTAGTTATTTCTTGTCTTCTGCTAGCTTTTGAGGTTTTTTTTTGATATTGTTCCTCTAGTTCTTTCAATTTTGATGATAGGGTGTCGATTTTAGACCTTTCTTTGCTTCTCATGTGGGCATTTATTGCTATGAATTTCCCTCTAGACACTGCCTTAAATGTGTCCCAGAGATTCTGGTATGTTGTGTCTTTGTTATCCCTGGTTTTGAAGAACATCTTTATTTCTGCCTTCATTTCATTGTTTATCCAGTCTACATTCATGAGCCAGTTGTTCATTTTTCATGAAGTTGTGTGGTTTTGAATTAGTTTCTTAATCTTGAGTTCTAATTTGATTGCACGGTGGTCTGAGAGACTGTATGTTATGATTTCTGTTCTTTTGCGTTTGCTGAGGAGTGATTTACTTCCAATTATGTGGTCGATTTTAGAGTAAGTGCAATGTGGTGCTGAGAAGAATGTATATTCTATGGATTTGGGGTTAAGAGTTCTGTAAATGTCTATTAAGTTTGCATGGTCCGGATCTGCATTCAAGTCCTGGATTTCTTTGTTGATTTCCTGTCTCATTGATCTGTCTAATATTGACAGTGTAGTGTTAAAGTCTCCCACTGTTATTGTGAGGGAGTATAAGTCTCTTTTTCGGTTGTTAAGGACTTGCTTTATGTACCTGGGTGCTCCTGTGTTGGGTGCATATATATTTAGAACAGTTAGCTCTTTTTGTTGTATTGATCCTTTTACCATTATGTAATGCCCTTCTTTGTCTCTTTTGATCTTTGTTGGTTTAAAATCTGTTTTATCAGAAACTAGGATTGCCACCCCTGCTTTTTTTTGCTCTCCATTTGCTTGGTAAATCTTTTCCCATCCCTTTATTTTGAGTCTATATGTGACTTTGCATGTGAGATGGGTCTGCTGAATATAGCATACTGACAATTCTTGGCTTTTTATCCAATTTACCTGTCTGTGTCATTTGATTGGTACATTTAGTCCATTTACATTTAATGTTAATATTGTTATGCATGAATTTGATCCTGCTGTTTTATTACTGTTTGGTTGTTTTGCCCTTTGCATGGTGTAATTTTTTCATTGTGTTGTTGGTCGTTACCATTTGGTTCTTTTTTGCAGTGGCTGGTACTGATTTTTCCTTTCTGTGTTTAGTGCTTCCTTCAGGAGCTCTTGTAGGGCAGGTCTGGTAGTGACAAAATCTCTCAGCAATTGCTTGTCCATAAAGAATTTAATTTCTCTATTATTTATGACGCTTATTTGGCTGGATATGAAATTCTGGGTTGAAAGTTCTTTTCTTTAAGGATGTTGAATATTGCCCCCTACTCTCTTCTGGCTTGTAGGGTTTCTGCTGAGAGATCCACTGTGAGTCTGATATGCTTCCCTTTGTGGGTGACCTGACCTTTCTAGTTGGTTGCCCTTAGTATTTTTTCCTTCATTTCAATACTGGTCAACTTGACAATTATGTGCCTTAGGCTGCTGTTCTAGAAGAGTGTCTTTGTGGTGTTCTCTGTATTTCCTGTATTTGAATGTTGGCCTGGCTTACTAGGTTGGGGAAGTTCTCCTGGATAATACCCTGAAGAGTGTTTTCCAGCTTGGATTCGTTCTCCCCATCATCTTCCAGTACACCAATCAGGCATAGATTAGGTCTTTTCACATAATCCCATATTTCTTGGAAGCTTTGTTCATTTCTTTTCACTCTTTTTTCTCTATTCTTGTCTTCTCATTTTATTTCATTGAGTTGATCTTCAATCTCTAATATCCTTTCTTCTGCTTGGTCAATTCAGCTATTGAAACTTGTGTATGCTTTGTGAAGTTCTCATGCTGTGTTTTTCAGCTCCATCACGTCATTTATATTCTTTTATAAGCTGTTTATTCTTGTTTGCATCTCATCTAACCTTTTTTCTAAGTTCTTAGTTTCTTTGCATTGGGTTAGCACATGTTCTTTTAGCTCTGAGAATTTTTTTATTACCCACCTTCTGAAGCCTGTTTCTGTCAATTCATCAGATTCATTCTCCATCCATCTTTGATCCCTAGCTGGTGAGGAGTTGTGATCCTTTGGAGCAGGAGAGACATTCTTATTTTTGGTGTTTTCATCCTTTTTGCGCTGGTTTCTTCCCACCTTAATGGCTTTATCTACCTGTGGTCTTTGTAGTTGGTGACTTCTGAATGGGGTCTCTGAGTGGATATCCATTTTGTTGATGATGAAGTTATTCCTTTCTGTTTCTTAGTTTTCCTTCTAACAATCAGGCCCCTCTGCTGCAGGACTGCTGGAGGTCCACTCCAGACCCTGCTTGCCTAGGGGTCACCTGTGGGGGCTGCAGAACAGTAAGGGTTGCTGCCAATTTCTTCTTCTGTTATCTTTGTCCCAGAAGGGTACCTGCTAGATGTCGGCCTGAGCTCTCCTTCATTAGGCATCTATTTGGGTATATGGGGTTGAGGGAGCTACTTCACGAGACAATCTGTCCCTTATAGGAGCCCAAGTGCTGTGCTGGGAGCTCTGTTGTTCTGTGCAGAGCTGCTGGACAGGTACTTTTAAATCTGCTGCAGTAGAACTCCTAACCTCCCCTTTTCCCAGGTGCTCTGTCCTATGAAGGTTGGCTTTATTTATAAGTTCCTGTCATGCTGCTGCCTTTTTTCATAGATGCCCTACCCTGCAAGGAGTAGTCTAGTCACAGTCTGCCCCCAGAGATATGGCTGAGCTGCCACAGGCTCTGCTCAGCTGCTGTGTGAACTGCATTGGTAGTGGCAGACTGCCTCAGTAGTGGTGGTTTCCCTTCCCCCCACTGAGCTGGAGCATCCTGAGTCCAGCTGCCTTGCTGTGAAACTCTCAATCCAGAGCGTGTCAGATTGCTTATTTTGTGGGGGTGGTACTCGCTGAGCCAGATCACCTGGCTCACTCTCTCTGTCCCCGCTCTTTCAGTTGAATGGTTGGCTGTGTCTCCCAGGCATTCCAGTTGACAGTTGAAACGGCCACCTGATTTATGTGAGTTTCTATGCCCCAACCCATCAGCAGCTGACACCACTGTGCTGAAAGCTCATGGCGCTTTTCAGCCTGGGAATCTCCTGGTCTGCGGGCAGTGAAAATTTGTTTGGAAATGCACTGGGCCTTCACTCTTTGTGTTGTTCTTGCTGGTAACTGCACTCTGGAGCTGTTCCTATTTGGCCATGTTGGATCGCATATGCCTTATTCTTTACCCAAGTAGAGACATATAAAAGACAAGATATCTATACATTTTTGAACATTTGAAGTATTCTTAATACTTTTCTCATGTTAACAGTTTATATCAATGTTACTTATGCTTAGGTAGATTTTAGATTATAATTCTTTCAACTAATTGCCAATCAGAAAATCTTTGAATATGCCTGTGACCTGAAATACCCTTCTTCCAGTTGTCCCACCTTTCTAGACCAAAACAATGTATAACTTACATGCATTGATTGATATCTTATGTCTTCCTAAATTATATAAAACCAAGTTGTAGCCTGCCCACCTTCAACACCTGTTTTCAGAATCTTTTCAGTAGTTTATTACCAGCCACTCATCACTCATACTTTGTTCAGAATAATTCTCTTCATCTATATTAAAGTTTGACTCCATTTATCCAAAAAAACAATAAAGGATTCCTCTAAATTCTTAATCCAAGAGTAAAGAATGGCATTGGCCATGATGGATATAATATTTTAAAATCCCCTCCCTTTTGCCTGGGGACTAGAATGCCATTATAGGACTAACAAGTTACCCACAAGTTTAAAAAGTATGGTTTAGGAGTCATGTAACTGGAGGCTACATAATTCTAACCCTCCTTAAACTGATCCTAACATCAGTGCTTGAGATATTTTGCAGAACCTGCACTTGATGGATCATCTGGCATGACCCAGATTGATTAACTGGCTCATGCGATCTTGTGACCCTACCCAGGAAGTGACGCAGCACAAGAAGACAGTTTCAACTTTCCATGATTTCATCTTCTACTTGACCAATCAGTACTCTCAACTCACTGGCCTTTCCCCACCCACCAAGTTATCCTTAAAGACTCAGAGCCTGCGGCAACTCAACAATGCCTCTGGGGGTAGACTGTGACTAGACGACTCCGTGTGGGGCAGGACATCTATGAAAAAAGGCAACAGCATGACAGGAACTTATAAATAAAGCTTATGATGGGGAGACAGATTTGAGTAATAACAAAACTCCCATCTCCTGCAGAGCCATATCTGAGTGAATTACTCTTTATTTTTTGCAATTCCCCTGTCTTTATAAATTAGCTCTGCCTGGGCAGCAGGCAAGGTGAACCCATTGGGTGGTTAAACTATTGTAGTGATCCTTTTATTGCCTTCAAATATTGAGAACTGCCAATTTCCTTTTGTTTATTAGAATTAAAGTTTAAGTTGGTTGAAGTATTGTTTTCATTCTTCAGGAGCTATTTGGTTACAGAGTAATGTCATCTCTCAGGGTTTGCTTTCATTTTTCAGAAGATATTTGGAAATACAGTAATGCCATTTTAAAGAGTTTGATCAGTTAGGAAAGAAAAAGTTAGTATAATAGGAGCACAGTTTAAGGCCATTTAGTCATGGACAAAGTAATGTCCTCTGGCTATCAGGATATGATATAATTCTGATTAGGATTTCTTTTACAGTGAAAAATTACATTAGAATAGTAAATATTAAAGATAATAATCCCTATTGTCTAGATAGTTCTGTTTTTAAAATTTTCAGTACCTAAAGAACAGATGCAAGACATGCATTGTTTCATTTTAAATTATCAATGATTTAAAAAATAAAATTATATAAAAATGGTAGTATTTATTATTAATAGATGTAATCTTTCCAGAATTGGCATATACATTTTATATTGGCAAAATCAATGTCAACAGACAACTGATAATATAATATAATACAATTTTTCTTTTTTATTCTCTTCAAATCAAGAAATTTCTTTGAAAATAAATGTTGAAAACCTTAATCAGTTTTAGAATTTAACACAAATATAAAGATGTAAGGGAAATTTTATCTATACTTTAGATGAATGAGATTTACATGTATGCATATTTATCTTTAAGACATCTGAAAGTAATCATTGCATAATAGTTTTTATTCCATGCCATAATATCTTATCAGATCTCTTTAGAAGATATATCTAATAATATCTACATTACAATTGCTCTTCTGGGGTATGTAATACCTGCTTACCTGGAAATGAACAGTTTACAATACACTTACAAATTTGCAGTATGGATAATTTATATTATCAATATTTTTTACTGATTCTCTTGTCACATTTAAAGTTTGGAAAGTTATACTGTTCTAATATAACATTTCAAAATTGTGCCTCAAAACACTTTGAGAAGAAAATTGAGCTGGACTTGGAATAGTAATTCTATTATTTTCTCAACTCATCCAAATTGTCAGTGTAGGGGAACTTTAGTATCATGTCTTAGAAATAAAGTAAGACTAACTGAAAATGTTCAAAATAGAGTGATTATGTTTTATCAACATAGTTTTAGTAGGAATAAAACGGACATTGGTCATCTTTTTAAACATGAAAGTCTATTGAAGTATTTTTATCAGAAAACAATGGACATTTTTTTATCAGAAAACAATGGACATTTTTCTTCAGTCAGTTCTTTTGAGCTATCCTATGAGAACATTTCTTCCCTTGTAGGGTTACTGTTTTCAATGCCACTGACATTGATGAAAAAATTATTCTTCCTTGTCTTTATTCTTATCTCTTGTGCTTAGAAAGTTGTCCAACTTTCTTTTGCTAAATGTAATTTTTGTCCTTTTAAAAATACTGTTATATATATTTAAATATAAAAGTGTGTTTGAAGAATAGTAGTAAAAGGAGTAATAAAATACCAACTATATCACTTAAGAAATAGAATATTTTTTAGTATGTTTGTTGGCTTCATGAATTTCTCATCATCACTGGTGATTAGAGAAATGCAAATCAAAACAACATTGAGATACCATCTCATGCCAGTTAGAATAGCAATCATTTAAAAATCATGGACAACAGATACTGGAGAGGATGTAGAGAAATAGAAATTCTTTTCCACTGTTGGTGGGAGTGTAAATTAGTTCAACCACGGTGGAAGACAGTGTGGAGCTTCCTCAAGGATCTAGAAATAGAAATACCATTTGACCCAGCAATCCCATTACTGGGTATATACCCAAAGGATTATAAATCATTCTATTATAAAGACACACACACATGTATGTTTATTGTGGCACTGTTCACAAGAGCAAAGACTTGAAACCAACCCAAATGCCCATCAATGATAGACTGGATAAAGAAAATGTGGCACATGTAAACCATGGAGCACTATGCAGCCATAAAAAAGGAAGAGTTCATGTCCTTTGCAGGGACATGGATGAAGCTGAAAACCATCATTCTCAGCAAACTGACAAGAACAGAATATCAAACATCATATGTTCTCACTCATAAGTGGGTGTTGAACAATGAGAACACACAGACACAGGGAGGGGAATGTCACACACCAGGGCCTGTCAGGGGGTGGGGGACTAAGGGAGGTATAGCAGGGATTGAGGGTTAGGGAAGGGATAGCATTAAGAGAGAAATACCTAATGTAGATGACAGGGTGATGGATGCAGCAAACCACCATGGCACGTGTACCTATGTAACAAACGTGCACATTCTGCACATGTACCCCAGAACTTAAAATATGATAAAAATAAAATAAATTAAAAGAAAAGAAATTGAATATTAACAGTATTTTACAGTCTTTCATATGCCTCTATCTAATTGAATCCTCTTCCCTCCCAGGTGAAGGAAGCTCTCTGAATTTTGTAATAACATTTTTCTCTTGTTTTTCCATATATTTATATTTGCTATGGAGATTTCCTTAAACAACATGTTATTTACTTTTTCTTGCTTTTGAAATTTATGTAAATGGAATTATAAATATTTTTTCATTTTTGTTTTATTTATTCAATATGATGTTGGTAAAATTTGTCTATATTGTTACATGTAAGTCAAATTATTTCATTTTATAGAAGAGTAATATTCCATTGAATGAATATGTAAGTAGCACCTGTAAATCCACCTATATGTGCTATCTTTCTAGTAGGTGAATTTTAAATTCCTGATTTGTTGTTTTCATGGTTAATGAACTATTTAAACTTTTTGAAGAATAATGATTGTATATATTTTTGAGGCACAATGTAATGTTTTGATAGATGTATACATTTGCAGTTTGGAAAAATTTTATTTTCCTACCATCTAGGTATCTAAAACTAACAATAAAGTATATTATAATATTTGTTTACTTTCAGTTAGATTTCTTTGGCTTCCTAGATCTGAGAATTTTTATTCTTCAATAAGTTTGAAATATTCGACCTGGCGTGATGGCTTATGCCAGTAATCTGAGCACTTTGTGAGACCGAGTCAGGCAGATAACTTGAGCTCACATGTTTGAGACATTGTAAAACACTATCTCTACAAAAAATTAGCTAGGCATGTTGGTGTGTGCCTGTAGTTCCAGCTACTTGAGAGGCTTAAGTGGGAGGATGGCTTGAACCCAGGAGGTGGAGATTGTAGTGAGCTGAGTTGGCGACACTGCACTTCACACTGGGTGATAGAGCCAGAATTTGTATAAACAAATTTGAATATTCTTAACCATTATCCTTTTGTATATTTCATTTCCTCATTAGCTCTCTAATGTCCTTTTAGCATTTGGATTATATATATGTTAGACTGTCTCACTTTATCCATGTCTTTGTATTTCTTTCATATTTTCTTCTTCTTTATATTTGTCAAATATATTTGAGATGATTTCTTTGATGTATTGTCCAGTTCATTAATGCTCTTAGATGTGTGCAACTATTTTCTGTTTAATCCAGTCACTGAATGTTAACACTCAACGTCTATAGTTTTTATTTTTCGATATTGTGTTTGTTCCTTTTCAACTTGGTATGGTTATTTCTTACTCGTATTTTAAAGTTATTTGTATCTATTTAAACTTAGCAAAAAAATTTTTTTTGAGGCAAGGTCTTGCTCTGTTGCCCAGGCTGGAGTGCAGTGGCACAGTCCCAGCTCACTGCAACCTCCACTTCCTGTATTCAGGAGATTCTCAGCCTCCCGAGTAGCTGGGACCACAGGTGTGCAGGACCACAGCCAACTAATTATTGTATTTTAGTAGAGATGGTTGGGGAGTCTCCCCATATTAGCCAGGCTGGTCTTGAATTCCTGGCCTCAAGTGATCTGCCTGTCACAGCCTCCCAAAGTACTGAGATTACAGGCATGAGCCGCCATGTCCAGCCAAACATGTTTTTTTTGTTTTCTTATCTAATCAGTTCAATATGTGAAATTTTTATCTATTTTTTTTCTGCTGTCTCTCACTTAATGGTGTCTTATTTATTTGTTTGCTTTAATATTTTAAAATATATGCCTCACATTCATTGGAATTTTATTTTTGGAAATTTTGTGTGGCCTCAATGGAAAATGAGTTATTCCTGATAAGATTTTCACTTTCATTAGATTATTGAATGGGGACACTACAAATCTGAGACAACTTTAAATTAAATTCTAGATCTAGATTTTTCTGACTATAAAAAACACATGTGAGGGATGGCTATATTTATTAATTGTCAATGGAAATTTTTTTTTCAGCTCTATATATTTGATAATTACCAGTATGATATTATCTTAAATCACAATTACTGAACAGAGAATGTAGCTTGTATGATATAGTATATTTATAACTGATTTTAATATTTAATACAGAATAAATTTTCACAAAGTAGACTATTTGTGAAACAGAACACCACCAAGCACCCACAAGCACACCTTGTTCTCTTTACCTAAATAACTGCTAACATGACATCATGTGTATTTTCAAAATTTTAAAATTTTATTATTTTATTTTTTGTCAGACATTCAGGGGGTACCTGTGCAGGTTTGTTACATAGGTAGATTACATAATGACAGGATTTGGGCTTCTAATGAATGCATCACCAAAATAGTGAACGTAATGCCCAACAAGTAGTTTTTCAAACTTTTTCTTCCTCCCACCTTTCTTTTAGAGTCCACCGTGTCTAATATTTTCATCTTTATGTCCATGTGTACTCATTAATTAGGTCCCACTTATAAGTAAGGACATGCAGTGTTTCATTTTCCATTTTGAAGTTATTTCATTTACAGTAATGGCCTTCAACTGCACCTATTTTGCTGCAAAATCAATGACTCCTTTCTCTAATGGCTTTGTAGTGTAGGTACATGGTGTATATGTACTAGGTTTCCTTTATCCAAGCATCCATTGATGGACACTTACTTTGATTTCATTACTTTAATATTGTTAATAGTGCTGCAATAACCATATGAGTGCACATGTCTTTTTGATGTAAGTTTTCCTTTTGATAGATATCCAGTAGTGAAATTGCTGGATCAAAATGTAGTTCTCTTTTTTATTCTTTGAGAAATCTCTATACTACTTTCCATAGGTGTTGAACTAGTTTACATTTTCAACAGTAGTGGAATTGCTGAGTGAAAAGGTAGTTTCGTTTTTGGTTCTTTGAGAAATCTACTTACTGTTTTCCATAGGGTTTGAACTAGTTTACATTCCCAACAACAGTGCCTAAGCATTTCCTTTGCTCTGCATCTGCACCAACATCTGTTATTCTTTGACTTTATAGTAATAGCTATTCTGACTGGTGTGAGGTGATATCTCATTATGGTTTTAATTTGCATTTCCCTGATGCTAACTGATGTTGATCTTCTTTTTTTAAATATATGTTGGTTGCTTATATGTCTTTTTTTTGAGAAATATCTGTTCCTGTTCTTTGTCCACCGTTTAATGATAATATTTGTTTTATTCTTGTTGATATAATTTCCTTATAAAGTCTAAATATTAGTCATTTGATGCATAGTTTGCAAGCTTTTTTCCCATTCTGTACGTTGTCTGTTCACTCTGTCAATTTTTTCTTTTGCTGTGCAGAAGTTCTTTAGTTTAATTGAATCATATTCTTCTATTTTTGTTTTAATTACATTTGCTTTTGAGGTCTTAGTCATAATGGCCAATGTTCAGAAGGTTTTTCTTATTTTTTTTTTCTAGGATTTTTATGGTTTCAGCTTTTTGATTTACATCTTTAATCCATCTTGAGTTAGTTTGGGTATGTGGTGGGAGACAGGAGTCTGGTTTCATTCTTCTGAATATGGCTATCCTGTTTTTTCCACACAATCTATTGAATAGGGTGTCCTTTCCTTATGCTCTATTTTTGTGGACTTTGTCAAAGATCACTTGGTTGTACTAATGTGACCTTATTACTAGGTTCTCTGTTTCAATGGTCTATGTGTCCATTTTTGTACCAGTGTGCTGTTTGGGTTACTATAGCCTTGTGGTATAGCTTGAAGTCAGATAATGTGATGCCTCCAGATTTGTTATTTTTGTTTAGAATTGCTTTTGTTATTCAGGCTCTTTCCTGAATCCACAGGAGTTTTATTTTATTTTTATTTTTGAGACAGAGTCCTGCTCTGTCATCCAGACTGGAATGCAGTGGTACAATCTTGACTCACTGTGACCTCTGCCTGCTGGGCTCAAGCAATCTTTCTACCTCAGCTTGTTGAGTAGCTGGGAATACAGGTGAATGCCAGTATGCCCAGCTAATTTTTATATTTTTTTTTTTGTAGAGATGGGATTTTGGCATGTTGTCAAGGCTGGTCTCAAACTCCTGGCTCAAGCTATCTGCCGGCCTTGGCCTCCCAAAGTGCTGAGATTATGAGTGTGAGCCACCATGCCCCTCCCAATATGAATTTTAGAATTATGTTTTCTAATTGTGTGAAAATTGATGTTGGTAATTTGATAGGAATTGCATTGAATCTGTAGATTACTTTGGACAATATAGTCATTTTAACAATATTAATTCTTTTATTCATGAGCATTGGATGATTTACTATTTGTATGTTAATACGGTTTGGCTCTGTGTCCCCACCTAAATGTCATCTCGAATTGTAATCTCCACATGTAGAAGGAGGGAACTGATAGGAGGTGATTGTATCATGGGAGTAGATATCCCCATGCTAGCATGTTCCCATGAGAGTGGGAGAATTCTCACGGGATCTCATGGTTTTTAAAGTGGCAGGTTTTCCCCTGGACATGCTCTCTTTCCTCACTTCTTGTGAAGAAGGTGCCTACTCCCCTTTACCTTCCACCATGATTGTAATTTTCCTAATAAGGTTGACTAGTTATTTCCAGGCGTAATGGCTATATTGTCATTGTCTTTTGTAAAGTGTCTGTTGAAATATCTTGCCTATTTTTCTATGGAGTGTCTATCTTTTTTATTTGCTTGTACAAATTGTTTACATATTCTCAGTATGATATCTTTATTATATTGTAAATATATTGTTTCCCTGTGGCTGTCCTTTTGATAACTTAATAGTGTCATATGACTTAAAAGAGGTCTTAATTTTAATTAATTATTTCTCATTGACAAATTATATACATTTAAAGGGTATAATGTGATGCTAATATGTATATGTGTATATATAAAATATAAAATGATTAAATTAATCTAAGTTATCCAATACCTCACCCATCTTTTATTTTTTGCTGAGTCATTTAAACTATTTTAGTTATTTTGAGATATACATTATTATTGAGTCTAGTCACCTTGTTGTGCAATAGATCTCAAAGCTTATTTCTTCAGTGTATCTGAAACTTTGCATCCTTTGATCAAAAAGATAGACACTGTGGAAAAATAGGCAAGCTATTTGAACAGAGAATTTGCAAAAGACAGTAGTAATATAGCCATTAAGCCTATCAATAAATAGCCAACCTTATTAGTCATGAGGGTGTTGCAAATTAAACCATAATAAAATAAGAAACCCACCAGAAATTAAACTAACATGTTCCCACACAGCAAAGGGAACTATCAGCAGAGTAAACACACAGCCTAGAGAATGAGAGAATATGTTTGTGAACTATGCATCTTATGGAGGTCTAATATACACAGTCTATAGGAAACTTAAATCAACAAGCAAAAAACAAACTACCCTGTTTAAAAAAAACAGGCAAAGGACATGAACACTTTTCAAAACAAGACATACATGTATCCATCAAACATATAAAAAAACTCAACATGACTAATCATTAGAGAAATGCAAATCAAGGCTTCGGAAAAAAAGGGAATGGTTATATACTGTTGGTGGGGATGTAAATTAGTTTAGCCACTGTAGAAAGCAGTTTGGAACTGAAAACAGAAGTACCATTTTATCCAGCAAGCCCATTACTAGTTATATATCCAAAGAAATATAAATTGTTTTACCCTAAAGAGGCTTGCACACATATGTTCATCATAGCACTATTCACAATAGCAAAGACATAGGATCAACCTAGAGGCCCATCAATTGTGAACTGGATAAGGAAAATATGGTACATATACACCACAGAATACTATGCAGCTATAAAAAGAATGAAATTGTGTATTTTGGGGAACATGAGTGGAGCTGGAGGCCATTGCCTAAGCACACTAATGCATGAACTGAAAACCAAATATCACATGTTCTCACTTATAAATTAGAGCTAAACATTGAGTACACGTGGACACAAAGAAGGACATGATAGACACCAGTGCCTACTCGACAGTGGAGTGTTGGAGAAAGGTAAGAATCAAAACACTACCTACTGGCATTAGGCTCACTACCTGTGTGGCAAAGTAATCTGTACACCAAACCCCAATGGCACACTATTTATCCGTGTAACAAACCTGCACATGTGTCCTCTGAACCTAAAATAAAAGTTGAAAAAAAGAACCCTCATAAAACAAATACCCAAGCCATGGCATTGAGTATTGAAAATATTTTTCAAATGAATGACAGTGCAGATATCCCTTAGTCGTATTGATTTGAGTTCCATTGGACATATACCCATCAGTGGGATTACTGAATCATATAGTTATTCTATTTTTAATTTTTTGAGGAATCACCATAGTGTTTTCCATAATGGCTATACTAATTTACTTTCCCAGCAACAATGTACAAGAATTCCCTTTTCTCCAAATCCTTGCCAACACTTGTTCCATTCATCTTTTTGATCAATGACATACTAGCAGGTGTTAGGTGATATCTCATATTGTTTTTCATTTTCACTTTCCTAATGATTAGTGATGATGAGCATTTTTTATTCATGTACTTATTGGTCATTTATATATCTTCTTTTAAAATTTGTCTTTTCAGGTCTATTTGGGTTTTTTTTTTTCTTGCTATTGCATTTTTTGAGATCCTTTTATATTTCGAATATTATTCCCTTATCTAAATGTATAGTTTGCAAGAAGCATTTTCCAATCTGTAGGTTATCTCTTCACTTTGTTTGTTGTTTCTTTTGATGTGAAGAAGTATTTTAGTTTGATGGCATCCCATCTGCCAATTTTTGCTTTTATTGCCTGCGTTTTGGGGGTCATATAAAAAATG
Organism: Sapajus apella; assembly: GCF_009761245.1. NCBI lineage: Eukaryota > Metazoa > Chordata > Mammalia > Primates > Cebidae > Sapajus > Sapajus apella. Next base: position 7,639,464 of record NW_022437015.1, read on the forward strand.
TCACCCAGTATAGTTTTATAAAGCATTTCTCCTAAGTTTTCTTCTAGTAGTGCCATAGTTTCAGGTTTTAGATTTAAGTTTTAATCCATTTTTAGTTTATTTTTGTTTCTGTTAAGAGATGGGGAAACCAGTTTCCTTTTTCTTCATGCGGGTACTCAGTTTTTCTCAGCACCATTCATTAAAAATACTTTTTTCCCAACTGTGTGTTCCTGACACATTTGTCAAAAATCTGTGGGTTTATTTCCACCTTTCTAATTCTGTTTACAAAGTTGATGTCTCTTTTTCTTTCTAATGAATAATGCTGTCTTGATTATAATCACTTCATAATATGTTTTGAAACTAGTGAGCCTGGGCTGGGCATGGTGGTTCATGCCTGTAATCCCAGCACTCTGAGAGGCTGAGGTGGGCAGATCACCTGAGGTCAGGAGTTTGAGACCAGCCTGGCAAACGTGGCAAAGCTCCATCTATACTAAAAAACACAAAAATTAGCTGGGCATGGTGGCATGCGTCTGTAATAGCAGCTACTCGGGAGGCTGAGGCTGGAGAAGCACTTGGACAAGGGAGGTGGTGGTTACAGTGAGCCAAGATTACACCACTGCATTCCAGTCTGGGCAACAGAGAGAGACTTTGTCTCAAAAATAAATAAGTAAATAATAAAATAAAAAATGGAATTAATGTATGTGATCCCTCCAACTTTGTTATTTTTGCTAAAGGTTGTCTTGGCTATTCAGAGTTTTTGTAGCTCCATACAAATTTAAGGTTTTTTTTGTTTTTTTAATTCTGCAAAAAATGTCATTGGAATTCTGCTATTAATCTCCCACTTCCACTATAACTTCAGCAGTTCTTTATGCTTTGCTTGATCATTGGACCCAACAATTTATTCTTGTAATGACTGAGTCCTTAATAATCATTCCTTTCTCAGAGTTTTTGCATATGTCCCAATAGATATGGAAGTTCCAAAAAGTGATAAAAAAACCACTTACCTAACTGCCACACATTTTATCTCTGACATCATTGTGTAAAGGGAATCTGTTATCCCCCTGCTGATCAGGCTCAATAACCCACTGATAGTGTTGACTCCTCATCTTCTGGTCCCTGGACACAAGGAGTCTAAAGAATCCAGATGGAAGCTGTAGCTTCTAGTTCAACAAGACCATTTTTGCAATCCCAAAGAAAAGTAAATTCATTTGGGATCCAGTCATACAATCCTGAAGAGCCCAGAGTTATGAGAATAGGAACACAACATCCCCTAGTGGGTCATTTGGAGTGTTGGTAAGTGGAGCCATCCTACTTCTACTCCTTGGTTCCCTGAGCAATGTTTCATTTCTATTGGGGACATTGTTCCATATAGAAGTCTCTGATATAATTCATATATTACATCTTTAAAAATAGAATCTTACCCTTGTAGAGTGTTGCTGGAAAGCTGCCATTTCAACTGTGTCTTAAGCTGTCACAATTCTGTCATACTGGCTGATTCTGGATTATGTGGTGTTCGTTATGACCAGTAGATCTCATACTCATAGACTCACTCTCATGCCTCGCGAGTATTATGTAAGCTCCTATATAATGATGTGATTGAGTCTTCATCAACAGGAAAGGTAAACCCATACACAGCATAGACATTTCTCTCTGAAAGATTGAACCATTGACCCTTCCAGGAGAAAAAGAACCCAGTGCCTTCAACTTAACATCAAGTGGTTGACTGGTCTCCTTCAAGAATAGTATATTATTATGGTTCAGTAATGATTTTGTTGCCTGCAGGTTGGACATAGAGAGGCATCAATAGCTAGGTGGATCTTGATAAGATAAAGTCAATGTTGTTGAGCCTATGCCTAACCTCTATCTCTGCCACCTTGTCATTCTATTCTTGTGCCCATGATACCAGCTCTGTGATGGTCAAAATATAAAATTGGGCTAATGCCAACTGGATTAGTCATTTTGTCTGTATGTTTGCTCAGTTTCTAATTGGTATTAATATATGATGTGGGAGAGGATCCAAGATGGCCGAATAGGAACAGTGCTGGAGTGCAGCTCCCAGCAAGAACAACACAGTCAGTGAGTGCCCACCGCATTTCCAAACAAATTTTCACTGCCCACAGACCTGGAGATTCCCGGGCTGAAAAGTGCCATGAGTTTTTAGCTCGGTGGTTTCAGCCTGTGCCTGGTTGTTGCACAGAAACTCACACAAATCTGGGCGGCCCTTTCAACTGGTGCCTAGAATGCCTGGGAGACAGAGACGCCCATTCAACTGAAAGGGAGGGAGCAGAGACAGGGATCCAGGCAATCTGGCCTGGCAGGTACCCCCCCACAAAATAAGCAATCTGACATGCTCTGGATTGAGAGTTTCACAGCAAGTGCAGCTGGACCCAGGATGGTACAGCTCAGTGGGGGGAAGGGTGACCACCACTACTGAGGTAGTCCGCCAGTACTGAGGCAGTTCACACAGCAACTGCCTGTGGCAGCTCAGCAATGCCTCTACTGGCAGACTGTGACTAGACTACTCCATGGGGGGCAGGGCATCTATGAAAAAAGGCAGCAGCATGACAGAAACTTATAAATAAAGCCGACCTTCCTAGGACAGAGTACCTGGGAAAAGATGTGGTTATGAGTTCCGCTGCAGCAGACTTAAATGTACCTGCCCAGCAGCTCTGCACACAACAAAGAAGCTCCCAGTGTAAGATTTATTGCTGATGTAAAATGAGGAAACTGAGGCAAGTATGAGAAAATGAGAAGCTAATTTATTTAGCTTCCGGGCGAGGTTTTGTGGTCTAGGAAGGGGCTAAAGAAGTCATGCTTGGCTGTTTAGGTTATGGGGTTTTATGGGGAGGGAAGGCGATTGATTGGCTATTGGGGAAACAAAGCAAAGGCAATTTTATTGGCTGTTAGGAAGCAGGAAGTACCTGGAACTAGTTGCTATTGGTAGGCGGGCGGGACTTTGGGTAGGTGGGCCTTGATTGACTGTTGGGGAAACAAAGTGAAGGCAATCTTATTGGCTATTAAGTAGCAGGAAATACCTGGAGCTAGGGGTTATGGGTTGGCAGACCTTCTGGGGGCATACAGAGCAGACTGCTACTGGGCAGTGTCTGATGGGGCTTTTAAAAAAAAAATTTCCTGCAGGGTTTATCAACAATGGGCTGGGGGTTGAATGCATAATTTAGTGCTGAATGTGGGCTTGGGTCTGGTATGCAGAGGTGGGTGCGGGGAAGCCGTGTGGCAAGGCCAGATAACGAGCTCAGGTGATGACGTAGTTATCAGAAGCGGAGAGAGATGGATGTGTCCTTTTAACCCTCTGTGAGGCAGCCGGCTTTACACCCAGCACAGAACTTGAGCTCCTATAGGGGACAGACTCTCCTCAAGCAGCTCCCTGAACCCTGTATACCCAAAGAGACACCTCAAAAGGAGAGCTCAGGCTGACATCTGACAGGTACCCTTCTGGAACAAAGATAACAGAAGAAGAAACCGGCAGCAACCCTTACTGTTCTGCAGACCCCATGGGTGACCCTCAGGCAAACAGGGTCTGGAGTGGACCTCCAGCAGTCCTGCAGCAGAGGAGCCTGGAACCTATCAGAAAGTTAACGGGAAGAATCTATGACACACACACATATACACACACACAAAGTAACAAGAAGCTGGCAGAGATCAAACCCTGAGAGACTTAGTATTCCATGGAAAAGGTAAGTGGGAAAGAGGTTAGCCTCTCTAGTCCTTGACTGCTGGTATCCAAACTCAAAAAGAGCTTCTTTGCCCCCACAAGCCCAAGTACGGGAGTGTGCTGTGATTTGGATACTTCTTTAGGTCATTGTCTTGCACATGCAGGGTTCTTTCCCTTTCCTCCTGGACCCAAGCCATACTGGTGGGCACCATACTGGGTGTGCAGGCATCATGGGACTTTGTTCTGCTCAGGGACCTCCAGCCCTTGTGTCTTAACATTACTGGATCCCTTGCAGACATTCACTAGCAACAGCTTAGATTGCAGCAGCCCCATAGGGCAGCTAGATGGCAGAGGGGCAGCAGGATTCAGTCATCAGGCCCTTGGGAGATTGCTGCTCCTAGGGAAAGAGAGAGTGCACCACACCAAGGGAGCAACCCATGGAACAAAAGAAACAAGAGTGCAGACTTTTCTGTGTTTCAGAACTTCCCGCTTGTGTGTATTTTTTTTTTTTTTTTCAGCAAAGGCACAGGCACAGTGTTGAGCTCAGTTCAGTAGTCAAGCAGCTCCAGTGCTCATGAAGGGACTTGGAGCAGGAGATTTATCCTCCCTCTCACTCACCACGGCAGACACAGCTGGGGCTTCTCCCATGGAGATCAGCATGGGTGTACCTGTTGACTGCCTTTCTGGGGCACTTTGAGGTGACTACATCTTCGTAGAAGAAGTGCTCTCTGGGCTCAGGTTTGCATGAAGGGTAGGCTCTTACTGCCTCTTTACATAGAATGTTAGCATTTCTGCAGATGGACAAAGATGCTTGACTGATTGGAATATCCAGGTCACTGAGACAGGAACATGATAGGGAGGCAGATTGCTTTCCTGGTTGCCTGGTAGCAGGGCTGAGGTGGCTCCCTTACTCCACCCTGCAAAGACCTCAGTGTATTTCACTGGAAGCCCCCACAGCCACTTCTGTCAAAAATAGGACTTTTGTCTACCACTGTGGTATTGCATGTACTCACATGCTTCAGCTGCAACTGGTTTTGATCTATGGATACCTCCTAATTATCTGAAGACTGAACTGTTCAACCAAGCACAAAAAAACACTAGGAAAAGAAAGTGCACACTATTGGGAAACATTGTAAGCTTCATGAAATCTCTGCAATTCTGGCCTCATGGGAGAGACTGAGGAGTGAGAACTGTACTGCACACATCAAGTACATAACTACTACAACTGTCATCTTAGAATGCAATCACACAAACATTCTCTATAACCAAGGATTCACACGGTCTTTCCACTGAAGGCACACAGAACCAAAGATAGGTGACCGTGAACTAAACATGTTAAGGTCACATTCACAAAGGGGAAAAAATCCAGTGAAATAAAATATAAATTCAATAATAATAAGAATAAATAATCTGCCCAGATTAGAGGGAACAGGAAAAAATAATTTGTCAATATGAAAAAAAAATTTACAACACCCTGAAAAGATCACACTAACTCTCAACAAACAGATTCAAATGAAAATGAAATTTTTGCAATACCAGACAGATAATTTAAAATCTGAATCATAAAGTTGCTCAATGGGATCCAAGAGAAAACTGAAAACCAACATAAAGAAATTAAAAAGGAATTCATATAACCAAAATTAGAGCTGAACTGAAAGAAACTGAGACAAGAAAAACCATTCAAAATATCAAGAAATACGAGAGATTTTTGAAAATATTACTAAAATAGACAGACTACTAGTTAGACCAATAAAGAAGAACAGAGAGAAGACCAAAATAAACACAATTAGAAATGAGCAAAGGGATGCTACCACTGACTTCACAGAAATACCAATAACTATTAGAGAATATTATGAATACCTCTTTGCAGATAAACTAGAAGCTCTAAGGAAATGGATGAATTCCTGGACAAATACAACCTCCCAAGATTGAGCCAGGAAGAAATTGTATCACGAAAATGACCAGTAATGAGCTGCAAAATTGAATCAGTAATAGTCTACCAAACAAAACCCAGCTAAACAAAGCCCCAAACCAGATGAATTATGAATCCCCATCCACAGCCAAATTCTACCAAATGTACAAAGAAAAGCTGGTACCATTTTCTACTGAAACTATTCCAAAAACTTGAAAAGGAAGGACCCTTCCCTAGCTCCTTCTATGAGGCAAACATAATCCTGACACCAAAACCTGGTAGAGACACAGCAAATTAAAAAACAAACAAACACACACACACACACACACAAAACTTCAGGCCAATATTTTTTATGAACATTGATGCCAAAATCCTCAAGAAAATTGTGGCAAACTGAAACCAGCAGCACATCAAAAAGTTAGTCCAACACAATCAGGTGGTCTTTATCTCTGATATGCGAGGTTGGTTCAACATATTCAAATCAATACATGTAATTCACCACACAAACAGAACTAAAGACAAAAATTCATGCTTATCTCAATTGATGCAGAAAGGGCTTTCAATAAAATTCAGCAACGCTTCAGGTTGAAAACTCTCAATAGACTAGGTATTAAAGGAACATGCCTCAAAATGATAAGAGCCATCTATGATAAACGCACAGCCAATGTCATACTGAATGGGCAAAAGCTAGAAGCATTCCCCTTGAAAATGGTCATAAGACAAGGATGCCCTCCCTCACCACTCTTACTCAACATTGTACTGCATGTCCTGCCCAGAGCAATCAGGCAAGAGAAAGAAATAAAGGACATTCAAATAAGGCAAGAGAAAGTCAAATTATTCTTGGTTTTGCATGACATAATCCAATATCTGAAAGCCCCATGGTCTCAGCCCAAAAGCTCCTTAAGCTGATAAACAACTTAATTAAAGTCTCAGGATACAAAATTAATGTGCAAAAGTCACCAGCATTTCTATACAGCAACAACAGTCAAGCTGAAGGCAATTTCATTCACAATTGCCACAAAATAATAACATACCTAAGAATACAGCTAACCATGGAGGTGAAGGATCACTACAAAGCACTACTCAGGGCCAGGCACAGTGGCTTATCCCTGTAATCCCAGCACTTTGGGAGGCCAAAGTCGGCAGACCACTTGAGGTCAGGAGTTCGAGACCAGCCTGGCCAACATGGTGAAACCCCATCTCTACTAAAAATACAAAAATTAGCTGGGCATGGTAGTGCACGCTTGTAGTCCCAGCTACTGAAGAGACTGAGGCAGGAGAATTTCTTGAACCTGGGAGGTGGAGGTTGTAGTGAGCCGAGATCATGCCACTGCACTCCAGCCTGAGCAACAAGGCGAGACTCCATCACAAACAAACAAACAAACAAGCACTGCTCAAAGAAATCAGAGATGCAAAATAAAATAAATAAATAAATAAAGAAAGAAAGAAAGAAAAAAAAACATTCCATGCTTATGAACAGGAAGAATCAGTATTGTTAAAATTTCCATAGTTCCCAAAGCAATTTACAGATTCAATGCTATTTCTATTAAATTACCAGTGACATTTCTCACAGAACTAGGAAAAAAACAAAACAAAACAAAACTATAGTAACATTCACATGGGACCAAAAAAAGAGTCTAAATAGTGAAGAAAATTTTAAGGAAAAAGAGCAAAGCTGAAGACATCACGCTACTCCATTTCAGGCTATCCTACAGCACTACAGTAACTAAAGCAGCATGATACTGGTTAAAAAAAATAGATCAGTGGAAAAGAATAGAGGGCTGAAAAATAAAGCTGCAAATCTATAACTATCTGATTTTTGGCAAAGCTGACAAAAACTAGCAATGGGGAAAAGACTCCCTATACAATGAATCGGCTGTGATAACTGGCTAGCCATATGCAGAAGATTGAAATGGGGCCACTTCCTTACACCATATACAAAAATTAACTCAAGAAGGATTAAATACATAAATGTAAAACCAAAAGTATAAAAACCATAACAATACCATTCTTCACATAAGAACGGGCAATGATTCTATGACAAAGATGACAAAAGCAATTGCAACAATAGCAAAAATTGACAAATGGGATCTAATTAAACTAAAGAGCTTCTGCACAGCAAAAGAAACAACAGAACAAATTGACTACATAATTGGAGAAAATATTTGCAAATTATGCATCTGACAAAGGTCTATTATCTAGCATCTGTAAAGAGCATAAACAAATTTACAATAAAAAGAAACAACTCTATTAAAAAAGGGCAAAGGACATGAAAAGACACTTCTAAACAGGACAGAGATGTGGCCAACATGCATACAAAAAAAAAAAAAAAAAAGCTCAACATCATTGATCATTAGAGAAACGCAAATCAAAAGCACAATGAGATACCATCTCACACCAGTTAGAGTGGCTACTATTAAAAAGTCAAATAATAACATGCTGACAAGGTTGTGGAAAAAAAGAAATGCTTATACACTGATGATGTGGGTGTAAATTAGTTTAGTCATTGTGAAAAGGAGTGTGGGGATTCCTCAAAGACCTAAAAACACAAATACCATTCAACCCAGCAATCCCATTACTGGGTATACACCCAAGGGAATATATATTGTTAATCATAAAGACACATGTACGCATATTTTCACTGCAGAACTATTCAAAATAACAAGACATGGAATCAGCCTAAATGTCCATCAGAGTTAGAGTGGATAAAGAAAATATGGCATATATACACAATGGAATACTATGCAGTCATAAAAAAAGATTATATCATTTGCAGAAACATGAATGGAGCTGGAGGTCATTATTCTTAGGAAACGAATGTAGGATTAGAAAAAGAAATACCACATGCACTCACTTATAAGTAGGAGCTAAATGATGAGAATGCATGGACACACAGAGGGAAATAGCTGACACTGAGTCCTGTTGGAGGGTTAGAGAAAGGAGAGGATCATACAAATAACTGAGTACTAAGCTTAATACCTGGGGGATAAAATAATCTGTAAAACAAACACCATGACACAAATTTACCTATACAACAAACTGCACATGTATCCTTGAACTTAAAAGTCAAATAAAAATATTTAAATATATAAAGATTTCATGTGAAATGTAGATTTCTGCATAAAAAAACAGTAATTTGAATATGAATGAAAAATATTCTTGAGATAGACATTTTAAGAAAAACAATAAAAATGTAGATTTCTGCATAAAAATAAAAATATAATTTGGAATATGAATGAAAAATGTTCTTGAGATAGGCAGTTTAAGAAAAACAAACAGAACTCTGGAAATGAAAGACTCAGGTACAGAACTGCAAAATGTAATGGGATGTTTTAACAATACACTAGGCCAAGTAGAAGGAAGAATTTCAGAACAGGAAGACAAGGTTTTTGAATCAGGCAAAAATAGAGAAAAAAGAATGAAAAGAAGTGAACAGTCTGCAAGAAATATGGAATTATGTAAAACTTCCAAACCTAAGAATCATAGGTGTTTCTGAAGGAAAAAAAAAAGCTTGGAAATCATATTTGAATGAATAATTAAGGAAAATGTTCATGTACTTGTTAGAGACTTGCAAATACAAGAAGCTGAAATAACTCTTGGGAGATTTATAGCAAAAAGATCATCACCAAGGCATATAGTCATCAGGTTATCTAAAGTCAACATGAAGAAAATAATTCTAATAGCCGTGAGACAGAAGAATCAAGCAATTTATAAAATAAAATCTGTCAGACTAACATCAGACTTCTTGGCAGAAACCTTACAAGCCAGAAGGGATCGAGATCCTATTTTTAGTCTCCTCAAATAGAATAACTGCCAGCCAACAATTCTGTATTCAGCCATATTAAGTTTCATAAACGAGGGAGAAATAAAATATTTCCCAGTAAGGCAAATGCTGAAGCAATATTTCACTGCTAGGCCAGCCCTATAAGAAATGCTCAAAGGAGTTCTAAACATCAACATGAAAGGTTGATACACACCAGTATATAAATACATGAATTTCATAATTGAAAACGAAACTGTTATTTTATGAATTAAGTACAAATTAATCATTTCACCTAGCCGTTTCCATGATACCTGCAGATTCATCTTTTCTCTGGGTCAAGGCCTGAGTCTTAGCCTGAAGGACATTATGTTAAGCAAAATAAGTCAGTTACAGAAAGGTAAGTACCATGTCTTCTCACTCATATGGGAGCTGAAAACATTATTTTTGAGTTCACACAAGTAGAGAATAGAATTGTGGGTATAGAGACTAGTAAGAGTAAGGGGGAAGGGAGATGCGGGAGATGTTGGTAATTGGATACAAAATTACAGCTAGATGGGAGACATGCCCTCTGATAATCTGCCGCACTGTAGGGTAAATTATAAATTACCTTTAATATAAATATTTAGTTATAAATTACTGTATATTTTCAAAAAGCTGAGAGAGGATGCTGAGTTTTCCCGTCACAAAGAAATAATAAATGTTAGAGGTGATGGATGTACAACTTACTCTGATTTGATCATTACACACTGTATTCACGTATCAAAATACTACTCTGTATGCCATAAATATGTACAATTATTACATGTCAACTGAAAGTAAAGAGTAAAAGGAATAAACCAACAAAAAATAAGAAAATAAAAATGCTTGAAAGTATGAAATTCTCAGGACTCACATAACAGTAGCACAATGAAGAAAACAAAGCAACTGGGTAACAATCAACATGATGACTGGAACAGTACCTCACCTATCAATATTTACTTTGAATGTAAATGATTTAAATGCCACACTTAGAAGATACAGATTGGTAGAATGGATTAAACACACACACACACACACACACACACACACACACGGCCCTCAAACGTCTGATGCCATCAAGTGACTCACCTAACATGTAAAGATATTTTTAGATTCAAGATAAAGAAGTGGGAAACAAATTCTATGCAAACAGAAAATAAAAGCGAGCAGGAGTAGCTGTTCTTATATCATACAAAACAAACTTTAAATTAACAGCAAAGAAGACAAAGAGGGCCATTATAAAAATAATAGACAACCTACAGAATGGGAGAAAGTATTTGCAGACCATATAACCAACAAATAACTAATATCTTAAATCTATAAAGAACTCAAATCAGCAAGAAATAAATGAATAATTTCATTAAATAGTAGGCAAATGACATGAATAGATATTTCTCAAAAAAAGATATACAAATGACTAACAAACATATGAAAAAATGATCATTATCACTAATAATCAGGGAAATGCAAGTTAAACCACAATGAGATAACACCTTATCCCAGCCAGAATGACTATTATTAAAAAGTCAACAATAGATATTAATGTGAATTTTGTGAAAGAGAAACACTTATACACTGTTAGTAGAATGTAAATCAGTACAACTTCCATGGAAAGCATTATGGAGATTTCTCAAAGAACTAAAAGTAGATCTACCATTCAACCCAGCAAACCCATTGCTGGGTTTCTTACCCAAAGGAAAATAAATCATCATATACATCATATACAAAAGACACCTGCACATGTATGTTTATTGTAGCACAATTCACAGATGCAAAGAGTTGGAAAAAAGTTAAACACCCAATAACCTATGAGTGGATAAACTGTGATATATATCTATATATATAATCATATATATATATCATCATATATATCTTCAGTTCCGTCTAAGTTACTGAAAAATATGTTATTTCTTATTCTGCTTTATGGCTGAGTAATATCTCATCATATATATATAATCATATATATATGATCATATATATATCATCATATATATATGATATACATGATGATCACATATATGATGATTATATATAATATATATGACATATATATGTATAATATATATAATATATATGTTGATATATATATTATATATCATATATATAATCATATCTATATATGTTGAGATATTAGCCATAAAGCAGAATGAAGAAATAATATATTTTTCAGTAACTTAGATGGAACCGAAGTCCATTATCCTAAATGAAGTAACTCAGGAACAGAAAACCAAATGCCACATGTTCTCACTTATAAATTGGAGCTAAGCTATGGGTACACAATGGAATACAGAGTGGTACAATGGACACTGGAGATTGTGAAGTGGGGAGTTTGGGAGGGGTAAGGGATGAAAAATTACCTATTGGGTAAAATGTACACTATTCTGGTGATGGGTACACCTAAAGCCCAGACTTCACCATTACACGATCCACCTATGTAATGAAAAACCATTTGTACCCTTAAAAACATTTAAATAAAATTTTAAAAACTTAGAAAATTAAAATGTGCAAAGCAAAAAATATGATCAAAGTGGCAAAGTTTATGTAATATATATTTTACTATAAGAAAGAAATCACCTGTCAGATTTTCTACACCTTTTTTGTTTTGTTTTTTACCACAGTCTACCTATTGCTCATCTCTAATATCATCGCTGGATAATTAATCTCTGTCTAGCTTTCAAGTTTGACTCTTAATGTTAACCTTAGTTCCTTTTTTATTCTGATCCCAATGTTGAGCCCTCGACATTCTGCCTCCAGAATAATTCTGTCACTTGCCTTTCTTCTGACATAATCGTAGCTTAGCGTTCTATCCAAAGCCCTGAAGAATCAAACAAACAGTACCATTTCCTTACTAACAATCCCAAGAGGTAAAAGGAGTCAGATACTTTCTTTGTGCCACTACTGCTCGTTGTGAAAATCAATCCTTTTTGTATCAATAACACTACATTGAAATATCTGCTCCTGTGCCTTTATTCCCTGTTATCTATTAACCTCTTGAGGGTAGGGAAAATAAATTCAAACATTTCAGAAATAACTAATTTAATAAATTTTTATTTTTTCACAGTGGGTTTTATTTTAGATCTTTTTATAAAGAAAATAAAACGAAATACATAGAACCTCTTCTGATTTTAACCACAAGAGGGACCCATCAGAATTCGGATCATAAAGAAGAACATCAACAACAAAAGAAAAAACCTTGAAGCCAAGGCTGTGAGAATTGATACAATTTTCAATTGTACTCAAGTAACAAATGCTGTATAAAAATTTATTATGTATTGCTTGGAACAGAAGAAGGGAATTAGACTTTTGGTGTCCTCGGCCTGTATCTCTTGTTTTAAATTGAGACCATATATGTTTCTCAGGGAATATTTTTAAGCAGAGATCAATATAATTTTATGTAAAATGTTTAAAGTAAGTATTGAGCGTTTCAAAAGTAATACACACTTATTGTCAGTCTCACCAGAAGGATCTTCATAGTGTTTTTAAACCTTTTTTAATTATTATTTTGACATCTAAAAGAGAAAATCTTGCTCACAAAATGGGACCCATGAATTATTACCAATTTTCTTAGCTTAGGAAAAACCAGGAAAGCTAAAAAGCTGCCTCTTCCAGATGTTTAGACAGTGAAATGCCTTTTTATAACTTTAATGAAGTCATTACTAATTTGAATGGTTCAATAAGGTCATATTAACTGATGCTTATTTCTTTCCTTTTTAAACAATTGAACGAATAATTATTGAATGTCTATCAAGATGGCAAGGCACTATTTTTAAAAGGCACAAAGACACAGAAAGATAAATATCAGATGATCTCAGTTATATATGTAAATCTCCTTACATTCTAAATTCTTATCACAGAACAATTTCTCTTCCTTTGCTTTAATAAACATTGTTCTTTCACAGGATAAATAAAAAAATTCTCTAGTGGACGCTGTCTTTAATCTAAAAAAGTTGATCTCAGGGAAGTACAGTAGAATGGTGGTTACAGAGGCTAGAGTGGTTAGAAGGAAGGGGAGGTTAGTGAGATGTTGGCTGGGAGGTAGGAAGAATATATTCAAGAGATCTATTGCACATCGAGGTGACTATATTTAATGATAATATATTGGATTATTGAAAAATGCTGAGAGAATGCATGTTAAGTATTCTCACCATAAAAATGAGAGCAATGTGAGGTAGTTCCTTACAAGATAAATTTAACCATTCAAGGATGTATGTAAACTTCAAGACATCATGTTGTACATGATAAATATACACAGTTTTGTCAAAAGAAAAAATGAATTAAATAACATAAAGGCACAAAGAAATAACTTACCATTCTAGAATGTGTTGGATTCCTGACCTTCTGCTCATTCTGCTTTGCCATTCCTCATCCTTGGGAAATACTCTTTTTGTGCATGTATACCTGGGCCTCTCAAATTTGCTCAAAAAAGTCACAAAGCTTATATCTTTGTTTATTACAAATGCACGCCATTTAAAATATAATAGCATTTTTCTGCAACAAAATAATTCTTTGTAATAATGAAGTCCATAAGCTGATGACACAAGGGGTCAGATTTGACCTATAAACTTTTAAAAATTTTGGACTTTTTGCCTAACAGTTCGAATGTTCTAGTTTTCCTAGAAAAGAAAAATCTGGCAGCACTGAGTTTCTAATTACTTAATGACAACAGTTGGCAGGAGTTGAAAAGTCATTGCGACCTTTCAGATAGAACATTTTCTTTCTAATTTTTCAGTTCCAAGAAATATCTATTAGATGATATTTGAGTCACTTAACTCATTTTTATGACAATTCTGGTCATTGCAAGCTGTTTACTGCTCTCCAGTTTATATGTCGTCTCAGTAAACCATCAGTGGCAAGTCTTCTCAAGATGATAACTCAGTGCTCTTAAGCAATGACCAATATCCTTCTTAGGAAATGAAGGTGAAATATCTGAAATGGGCAAATTAATAGAGACAGACAGTAGATTAGTGGTCACCAGGGTCTAAGGGTAGATAATGGTGGTGAAGAGTTATTGCTTAATGGTTATGAGTTTCTGTTTTGGGTGGTATAAATATTTTAGAAACAGATAGTGGTGATGATTGCAAAATGTTGTGAAGGTAATTAATACCACTAAACTGTACAATTAAATAAGGCTAAATTGCCCAATTGTATGTAATATATATTTTAATACAATAAAGAAATAATCTCTGAACAACGGCAAAGGAAAGCTAGGTATGAGCTTCCATTGCTATTGCTTCTTTGTTGTGCACCCTTGTGTTCAGTTGTCCTTTTCACTTTTTTATCCATTTTACAGATAGTGTGGCAGACCTTACCAAAACCAGAAGCTGCTCAAATTGTGGTAGACCCCACCCATACAAGTATCTTCTTGATGCTCCTGTATAACCTAAAGGCAGCTCTCACCAACATAACAGGTGGCACAGGCAAGGACAGAAACACATAGCACAATCAGAACAGGTTAACCTGCAATCTTTTGTTAGTTCTCTGTGCCTCAATAAGAGTCTACTTAAGATCAGTAAGTTCTAACCATGATTGCACTTCTGTTACCTTCAATGACCAGCTGAAAGACAATGCATCTCTAAAACTATTTCCTCTGTATTACTAACTCCCTGTGATACTGCACACATCCTTATCCCAGATCTTTTCACCATTACCATTGGCCTTTATCCCTACCATTCTACTGTTCCTTTGTGAACAAATCTCTTTACATTCTAAATTCTTATCACAGAATAACTTCTCTTCCTTTGCTTTAACAAACATTGTCCTTTCACAGGATAAATAAAAAAAAATTCTCTAGTGGATGATATCTTTAATTTCACCATGCATATGGAATTGGACTGTGATGTGGAGATGGGATTCTCTTCACATGTTTTACTAATTATTCTTTCCCTTTTATGTAGAAACATCTATTCTCTTGATGTTTATACAATTTGGTGATATCTATCCTCTGCCCCTTTTTATAGTGCCTTGTTTGGAATGTAGAGGGTGGGATAAAAAGAGATGTTAAAGATAAACTCTTGTATTTACTTTATCATGAAGAATGGGGTACCATTATTTAACCACTTACTTATGAAGATCTGATGTGATACCTTCTTTTCCCTTACCTTGATGTAATTCAATTAATTGCCAAGTAAAGTTTATTTTACCACTAAAGGTACATATTGAATCCTATGACTTTTTCTATCAGGAAACTTGTAATAATGCTTATCATAGTGCATTGCTTCTAATACAGACTCCTTATATTTTTATCAATGTCTCAAATCTCAATTTATTCTATTTAACTCTTTACCTACTGTATTCTTTCCCTTTAACTCAAAATATGCTTAACTGTATTCTAACTTTAGAACTATTTCACTTTGTCCTTATGCTGTCTTTTTATTCAGATTCAACAAACATTTATTGATCATCAGCTATAATCTAGGAACTGTAACAGAAAGTAAGCTTGATATCTTTATCTCTTTTCTTGTTTTTCTTATCTGATACCTAGATTGGTATTTTTTTTTTTTTGGTAGAAAGTGATTTATTTAGAGAGAGAGAGAGAGAGAAACAGGAGGAGAGAGAAAGAAACAGCTAACTCTCATGCTGAGTGAGAGAATCCAGAAAAAATGGAACCCAGGAGAGGAAAGCAGCTTCCACACTGAGTGGAAAGGAATACAGAGAGAGATGGAGTTTAGGAGGGGAAGGCAGGCTTCCACGAGAGCGTGTGGAAGGAGACCCCAGAGGGGAAATCCAGGAAAGAGGAAGATGGCTTCCACGAGAGTGTTCGCAGAAGGGGACCCAAACATGGAGTCCCTAGATTGGTATTTTATACATTTTTAAACCTTTCATTTTTGCAAATATTATTGATACACTCATGTATTTCAATTATTGTCTTTAGGTATATGACTCCATATCTATACTCAACTCTTCTCTTGAATTTCATGTTGTCATTTCAAAGTCCCTGCTTAATAACCTGCTTGGATAGTCTCACAGAAACTTCAAGTAAAGCATGCAGTCTGAATCAGGTTGATTGCCTGATATTCACTTACTTGTAGCAATTACTTTACATCTGTTGGCTAAAACAACTTTATACACTTAAAAATTTTTCTCCATGTTTATTGTTCTTAAAAACTGCATGGAATTTAACTGGAATGTCAAATTGTTGATGATACACCTCAGAGGTTAAGCAAAGCTGAGGTTGCGGTAGGCAAGAATCAAGAATTAATTCTAGTTCCAAATTTCCGTGAACCATAGAACTTATAGTTCATTGACTTCATTAGAAATTAGTTTCAGTTTCTTCTAACACTGTTGATTTTATTTTGTAATGGAGTTCATAATTATATGCAAATTATTATCATAATTTAGTGTATATTTCCTTTATGGAACTTTTATTTTCTTCTGCTTTTATTTTAGGTTCTAGCAGGTACATATGCAGATTTGTTACATGGGTAAATTTTGTGTTGCTGAGGCTTAGTGTATGAATGATCCTGTTACCTAGATAGTAAGCATAGTAGATAATAAGTTGCCTTCCAACCCACGTTCTTCTCTTCTTCTCCCTCAAGCAGTTTCCAGTGTCTATTGTTCCCACCTTTGTGTCTATGTGTATTCAATGCCTAGCTCCCACTTATAAATGAGAGCATGTGGAATATGGTTTTCTCTTCTTGCATTCATTCACTTAAGATAATGGCCTTCAGTTGCATTTTTGTTTATGCAAAGGACATGATTTCATCTTTTTTTTTGTGACTGTGTAGTATTCCATGTTGTATATGTACCGCATTCTCTTTTTTCTTTTCCTTTTTTTGTTTTTTTTTTTGCAAGACAGAGTCTTGCTCTCTCACCCAGGCTGGAATGCAGTGGCGTGATTTCAACTCACTATAAACTCTGCCTCCCAGTGTACCACGTTTTCTTTATCCAGTCTACTCCTGATGGACATCTTAGTTGATTCGATTTCTTTGATGTTGTGAATAGGGCTGTGATGAACATATTAGTGCATGTGGCTTTTTGATGTAATTATTTATTTTCTTTTGGGCATTATATCCACTAGTGGGATAGCTGCATGGAATGATAGTTTTGTTTTAACTTCTTTGAGAAATCTCCAAACTGCTTTCCACAGTGGCCCACCTAGTTTACATTTTCACCAGCAGGATAAGTCCTCCCTTTTCTCCCCAACCTCGCCAGCATATGCTGTTTTTTGACTTTTTAGTAATAGCCATTCTGATTATTGTGATAGTCTATCTCATTGTGATTTTGATTTGCATTTGAGACTTTATTTTTAAATCACTTTGTTGAAATATGATTGACACACAAATGCTATACATATTTAATGTATATAAAACTTGATAAGTTTGAAGATAAGGACACACTTGTGAAGTCATCACTACAATCTATGTCATAAACCTATCACCTCCAAAAACTCCCTCCTGCTGTCTTTACTTATTATTATCATTACTATCGACAATATAAGAACATGTCACATAAGATCCACACTGCAAATTTTTAAGTAAACAATACAGTATTGTTAACTATAGGCACTATGCTGTACAGTTAATCTGTGGAATTTATTTATCTTGTGTAATCAGAACTTAGTGCCTTGTGACATAAAAACTATTCTGTGTTCCATAAGGTAGCGGTAAACATAGTTGCCATTAATAGAAAGATAGAAATTATCAGAGAAAATATAAAATATAATACAAGAAAAAAATGGAATATTTAAAACAAAAAGTTCAATATCATCAATTTTAAAGATTGACATAGGAAAGAATCAAGGAAAATAAAAATAAAGTCACTAGAAGATCACTAGAAGTTATCCAGATTGCAAAAAGGAGAATAATAAAGATTGAAAAAATGAGCAATGGGACTTGTGTTACACTATCCAAAAGTAATTAGAATTCTAGAAGAAGAAGAGAAAGAGACTGAAGTGAAAATTTATCTGAAGAAATAATGACCAAAACCTCAAATGTGGGGAAAGGCATACATTCACAGATTCAAGAAGTTCAACAGGCTCCAAATAAAATAAATTCAGAAAAGGTTATGTCTATACACATCACAATTAAACTGCTGAAAACCAAAGCTAAAGGGAAAAAAAAAAAAAAACCTTTAAATCTTCCCTGAAAATAATACACTACATGCAGTGGAACAAGAGTTCAAACATCATGGAAGTCGCATCAGAAACTATGAAGTTCAGAAAACAATGGAACAAAATCTTTGAAGTTAAAAAGAAAAACAAAGTCAACCATACATTCTATTTTCCTAGCACATCAGGAGTAAATAATGGCATTTTCAGATAAAGGAAAACTAAGAGATTTCATTACTAATAGGCCTACTCTATAATAAATACTAAAGTTATTTGCAAATATCAAAGAGAAACTTGAATCTTCTGGAAGGAAGGAAGAGCAATTGAGCTGGTATATATCTATCAAACTATAAAAGGCTATTTTCTCTTAAGTTCTTTTAAGAACTCCTGGCACCCCAGAGTATTATCTATTCTTCACTCTTTTTTGGTTTCACAGTAATATACCACAATTTGTAATTTTTTGCTTACTTTTGCTTATTTGTTTATTTCCTGCCTCTTCCACTTCTCAGTGCAGTAAATTCCAGGATTGTATGGAACTTAAGTTCTTTTAAGGACTTAAGAGAAAATAACCTTTTCTGTTAAGGCTATATTCTCTTGTATGTATGTAATAATACACAAGACTATGTTATATTTACTTTTTAAATTTGTGTATATTAAAATATCAAAATATTCACAAATTTAAAAAGTAAACCTGACATAGTCTTGTATGGTTTTCTATGTATGAAGAAGTAATTTTTTGACAATTGTAACAATAACATCAATAAAGAGAAACTACTTGAAAGATTTCTACTCCAAGGTTAAAAACCCACTGCCCCTTACCTGTGGTGATATTCCCTCAGGATTCCCCTCCCACTGCAGTGTGGCAGCTCTCTCTCCTTCTCTCTTTCTCTCTCTGTCTAAGAAATCGCTCTCTGCTAAACTCTTTGGGTTCATGATATTTATTCCAACAGTAAGCTCTCTGTGCCTCCAGGGCCCCTTCCCTGATTCCTGGGGCAAGAGAGGCCTAGAACCTGGGCACATCGGATCTGGGAGCTATCAGCATCTTTGGAAAGCCTCTGCAGCTCTCCTCCCATCCCCCAGTTACATCTTTGGCAATCGAGGGGGAGGGAGCTGAGCCCCTGCACTCCCCCGTTACTTTATTACCACTGAAGATCTTCTAGCGGGACAAGATGTGAAGAGGGAAGACAGTTATATTGAATATTTTGAACCTGTGTAGGCCTAAACTAATAGATGTGCTTGTGTCTTGTTTCTAATAATAAAAGTTAAAAAGTTTAAAAAATTAAAAATTAAAAATAGCAAACAAAGACTATAGGACAAGGGTATAAAGAAAGAAAATATTTTTGTGCAACTGTACAATTGTGTTTGTTTTTTCATCTGTTATTACAAAAGAGTCAAAAGTTTACAAATTTTAAAAGTTTATAAAGTAAAAAAAGTTACAGTAAGTTAAAGTTATTATTAAGGACAGAAACTTTTTTATTTAGTGTAGTCTAAGCGTACAATATATGTAAATCTACAGTCGTGTACAGTGATGTCCTAGGCCTTCACATTCACTTACCACTAACCAGTTGACTCAGAGCTACTCCCAGTCCTGTGAGCTCCATTCATGATGGCAAGTGCTTTATGCAGGGGTATCATTTTTTCACCTTTTATACAATATTTTCATTGTATTTTTTCTATGTTTAGATACATAAAGATTTACCATGTGTTAAAATTGCCGACAGTATTTAGTACAGCAATGTGTCATATATGTTTGCAGTCTAGGAGCAATAGGCTATATTATACAGCCTGTATGTGTGGTAGGCTAAGCTATCCAGATTTGTTTAAGTACACTGTGTGATAGTCACACAATGAGAAAATAGCCTAAGGATACATTTTTCAGAATGTGTTCCTATCACTTAGTGACACATGATTTTATAGATAAAAAAACATAAATAGCCAATAAACACATGAAAAGATGCTAAACATCATAAGACATTAGGAAAATGTAAATCAAAATCACAATAAGATACCATTGCACGTCTATTAGAATGTCAGATTTTTTTTTTTTAAAGATTATTCCAAATTCTGGCAAGGATGTAAAGGGACACTGATACACAGTTGATAGAAATGTAAAATGGTACAGTGACTTTGGAAAACAGTTTGGCATGTCCACATGTTGTTAAAAATACATTTTTCTATATGATCTGTGATACCATTGCCCAATATTTACCTAAGAGAAAAGAAAGCATATTTTCATACTTGTATATAAATATTAATAGTAATTTGATCTGTAATAGCAAAAAACTGGAAACTATCCAAATGTTCATTAACAGGTGAATGCATTTACAAATTGTGGTATTCCCACAATAAAATATTTCTCAAAAAGGAAAACAAACATTGATACACATGACAATATGAATAAATATTAAATGATTAAATTCATACTAAATTCTGGAAAACGCAAACTAATCTCTAATGAGAGAAAATATATCAGTACTTATCTTGCAAAAAATGACTGTTATGTATCTAATATGTATGAACTCAGTTCTAGGTTCTATGTGTCCATCAATGAACAGTGCAAATGAACTCCATACAATCCTGGAATTTACTGCACTGAGAAGTGGAAGAGGCAGGAAATAAACAAATAAGCAAAAGTAAGTAAAGCATTACAAATTGTGGTATACTACTGTGAAAAAAAAAAAGAGTGAAGAATAGATGATACTGAGGGGTGCCAGGAGTTACTTTAAATCTGGCAGTCAGGGACACATTTTTGAAGTAACTAGCAGTACACTGAGGTCTGATGGATGAGAAGGAGCTGGCTATGCAAGTGTTGAGGGAAAAGCCATTCAGTAGATGAAAGAACATATTCAAAACTCTGAGTTTAGAAAGGACTTCTCTTGGAGAATTTAAATAAAGGCAATTGTATCTGAACTCAGATGTTAATGTAGCATGGTGTGCAATGAAGTAGAGAGGTAGACCTAGGCAAGATCATATAGAAATTTGCAGATATAAATTCTGTTTCCAAGGCAATGGTAAATAATGTGGATTTCAAGCAGGGTGATGACAAGATCATATCCTAGCTTTACAAGGTCATCTCACTCTCATGGAAGACTTTAAGAAAACAAAAAATTGTAATCAGGGAGAATAGTTACTCTTTATATATATATATATGTATATATATATATATATATATATATTAACAGAAACACAAGGAACTCTTGGCAATGATTGCCTGTGAGTGCTAGAATGAAGAAGAGGCAGATGAAAAGAAGGTTATAGATGCTTTGTATTTAATATCTTTATGTATTGTTTGGACAGGTAAAAAGTATTTTATTTATTGGTACTGGGTATGACGAGCAAGTTTTATGTGTCTTTGTAAGAGGAAAGTAAAATGTGAAATAAAAGGTCAAACATATTTTATTTGTAAAAATGTTTAACCGTTTTTCTTAAAATAGTCTTTTCTTTTACTTCTCTAATATTACTTTCATGATATTATCCTAAGCAAACTAATGCAGGAACAGAGCAAAAAACACCACATGTTCTCACTCGTAAGTGGGGGCTAAACATTGATTACACATGGACACAAAGAAGAGGAAAATAGGCACTGGGGCCTATTGGAGGGTAGAGGTTGGGAGGAGGGTGAAGATTAAAAACTACCTATCAGGTATTATACTGATTATCTGGGTGGCAAAATTCTTGTTTTTCTCTAATTTTCAAGCAATCTATATTCAAGTTTACATACTCGTTCTTCTGCTTCATCAATTCTTATGTTTTTGCTCTCTATTGCTTTTGTTTTCATTTTATTCATTATATTCTTCAGCTCCAGAATTTCTTTTTAATGACTTCAATATATTTCTCTGTTATATTTTTATATTGTTTATTGTTTTTTCTAATTTCATTAAATTGTGTCCTCAAATTGCCTAGGTCACTGAGCTTCCTTATAACAATTATTTTAAATTTTTTGTCAGGGTGTTTTAATATCTCCATTAATTGTGGGTCTTGGTTATTTTCTTTCTTCTCCTGGGTGTGGGTTTGATTTGTTCTTGCTTCTTTAGTTCCTTAAGGTATGACCACCAAATGTCAGTTTTTGCTCTTTCAGTCTTTTAGATGTAGGCGTTTAGGGCTATGAACGTTACTCTTAGCACTGCCTTTACTGTATCCCAGAGGTTTTGAGACATTGTGTTATTGTTGTTCGGTTCGTCAATTTTTTTAATTTTTATTTTTATTTCCTTTTTGATCCAACAATGATTCAGGGGCAGGTTATTTAATTTCTATATATTTGCATGGTTTTGAAGGTGACTTTTGGAGTTGATTTCCACATTTACTCCACTGTAGTCTGAGAGAGTGCTTGAAATCATTTCAATTTTCTTAAATTTATTGAGGCTCACTTTGTAGCCTATCATAAGGTCTACCTGGAAGAAGTTCCATGAACTATTGAACAAAATATGTATTCTGCAGTTGGATGAAATGCTCTGTATATATCTGTTAAGTCCATTTGTTCCAAGGTATAGTTTAAATCCATTGTTTCTTTGTTGACTTTTTGTCTTGATGACCCATATCTAGTGTTCTTAGTGGAGTATTGACATACCCCACTATTATTGTGTTGCTGTATATCTCATTTTTTTAAGTCTATTTGTAATTGTTTAATAAATTTGGAAACTCTATTGTTAGTTGTATATATGTTTAGGATTATGATATTTTCCTGTTGGACAAGGCCTTTTATCATTATCAAATGTCCCTCTTCATCTTTATAAACTGCTGTTGCTTCAAAGTTTGTTTTGTCTGATATAAAAATAGCTACCCCTGCTTTCTTTTGGTGTCCATTTGCATAAAATGTCTTCTTCCACCACTTTACGTGAATCCTTGTGTGTTAAGTGAGTCTCTTGAAGGCAGCAGATGGTTGGTGAGTATTTATCTGTTCTGAAGTTCTGTATCTTTTAAATGGAGCATATAGGTCATTTAAATTCAATGTTAGTATTGAGATGTGAGGTACCCTTCCATTCATCATGCTATTCATTTCCTATGCATTTTGGTTTTGTTTTTTGTTGTTGCTTTTTAAATTGTATTTTTGTTTTATTAGTCCTGTGTGATTTATGCTTTATAGAGGTACTGTTTCCAAGATTTGTTTCAAGATTTAGAGATCCTGTTAGCAGTTTGCGTAGTGGTGTCTTGGTAGTGGCGATTTCTTTCAGCATTTGTTTGTCTGAAAAAGACTGTATCTTTCCTTCACATACGATGCTTTGTTTTACTGGTTACAAAATTCTTGGCTTATAATTGTTTTGTTTAAGGAGGCTGAAGATAGGGCCCTAATTTCTTCTAGCTTTTAGGATTTTTGCTGAGAAACCTGCTGTTAACCTGATAGGTTTTCCTTTATAGGTTAACTAGTGCTTTTGTCTTATAGCTCTTAAGATTCTTTCCTTTGTCTTAACTTTAGATAACTTGATGATAATGTGCCTATGTGATAATCTTTTTGCAATTATTTCTCCAGATTTCCTTTGTGCAATTTTTTTGCAATTATTTTTCCAGGTTTTCAGTATGTTGATGAGGTATTTGTGCTCCCACATTAATTTCAACATTTTTTATTTTTATGATAGAAAACATAAGGAATCAATCTAATTGCACATCAGTGAATGAACATATAAAGAAATATGGTTTTTATGCACAATGGAATACTAATCTGTCTTTAAAAAGGAGGAAATATTGTAATTTGTGATGATATGTATGAACCTAGAAGACATTATGATAAGTGAAATATTCCAGACACAGAAACACAACTACTGCATGATCTCAAACATAAATAGAATCTAAAACAATTGAACTCATAGAAGCAGAGTAGAATGTCAGTTATCAGAGCCTGGGAGGGAGGGTAATTAGGGAGCTATTGGCCAAAGAATATATAATTTCAGTTAGACAATAATTTCAAGAGACCTATTTTACATCATAGTGACTATAGTTAATAACAATAAATTGTATAATTGAACATTGCTAAGATGTTATAAGGGAGTATATTATAGGCAGTCTCATCCCAGAAAATGGTGACTATGTTGGGGAATACATGTAATATTAAATATCTTGATTTAGCCATTGCGTCATGTTTACACATATCAAAACATATTATACACCTAAATGTATAAAACTTTTGTCAAATAGAAGGAAAAAAGGAGGGGGAGAAGAAAAATAAAAGTAATTAGAGATAGAATAAAGAGTCCAATATTAAAGCCTTGCATATAGGGTCAACCAAGACTACTGAAAGAGGAAAGTGTGATTTCTTCAACAAATAGTCATGTGTAAACTAGATATCCACATGTGAAAGAATAAAGTTGAACCTATAACTTATACCATATGCAAATATTAACTCAAATTGGATCAAAGACCTATACATAAGAGATAAAACTATAAAGTTCTTAGAATAAAGCACAGAAGGAAAGCTTTATACTTTGGATTTGGCAATGACATTTTTGATATGATACTAAAAGCACAGGCAACAACAACAAAAAAGACAAACAAGATGGACTGCATTAAAGGACACACTCAATAAGTAAAAAGGAAACCAAAAAATGGGAGAAAATATTTGCAAATAGTGTGTTTGATGGGGATTAATATCCAAAATACAGAAAGAACTCTTACAACTCAACAGCAAAACAAAACCCAAATAACTCAATTAAAAAATGGACAAAGACTTGAATAAACATTCCTCTAAAGAAGATAAACATGTAGCCAACATGAATACAAAAATATGCTCAAAATCTCTAATCATTTGGGAAATGCAAATAAAAACCACAACGAGTGTCATATCATACCAATTACAATGTCTAATGTAAAAAAAAAAAAAGAAAGAAAATGACAAGTGTTTTAGGAGAATGTAGAGAAATTAGAACTCTTGTACATAAATAGTTTGGTGTCTTTTCAAGAAGTTAAAGATAATATTGCCATATTATCTAGCAATGTCATTTCTGGGTATATTTGCAAATAACTCAAAGCAGGATATTGAAGAGATATCTGCACACTTATGTCTATAGCAGCATTATTCAAAATAGACAAAAGTAAAAGCAATCCAAGTGAACAATGGATAAATGGATAAATAAAATGTATATATACAGGCAATATAATATCATTCAGCCTAAATAGAATAAAAATTCTGATACACACTACAATATGGTTGAACCTTGAAGAAACTATGCTAAGTAAAATAAATCAGTAACAAAAGGACCAGTAGTGTATTATTTAACTTATATGAGATACCTAGAGTATCATGCTCATAGAAATAGAAAGTAGAATGGTGGTTTCCAGGGGCTGGAGATAGGGGAAAATTGGGAGTTTTTGTTAAATTATTATAAAGTTTCAGTTTAGCATGATGAAAAACTCCCAGAGATTGGCTGCACAGTGATATGAATATAGTTAATAAGAATGAACTGTACACTTAACCATTAAAAATGATTCAAATGGTAAATTTTATTTTATATACACTTTTATACCATGTCTGTTTTAAATGACAAACATATTAATATGGCATTGTTAGTCAAACATATTGTTTAAAAATAAAACTATCAGATTTGTCAAAGACAAGATGGTTGTAGATGTGTGGCATTATTTCTGAGGCCTCTGTTCTGTTCCATTGGTCTATCTATCTGTTTTCATACCAGTACCATGCAGTTTTGGTTAGTGTAGCCTTGTAGTATAGTTTGAAGTCAGGTAGAGTGATGGTTCTGACTTTGTTGTTTTTGATTAGAATTTTCTTGGCTATATGGGCTCTTTTTGGTTTCATTTAAAATTTAAAGTCATTTTTTCTAATTCTGTGAAGAAAGTCAATGGTAGCTTGATGGGGATAGCATTGAATCTATAAATCACTTTGGGCTGTATGGCCATTTTCACGATATTGATTCTTCCTACCCATGAGCATTGAATGTTTTTCCATCTGTTTGTATCTTCTCTTACTTCCTTGAGCAGTGGTTTGTAGTTCTACTTGAAGAGGTCCCTCATATCTCTTGTAAGATATATTCCTAGGTATTTTATTCTTTTTGTAGTGATTGTGAATGGGAGTTCATTCATGATTTGGCTCTCTGTCTATTATTGGTGCATAAAAATGTTTGTAATTTTTGCACATTGATTTTATATCCTGAGACTTTGCTGAAGTTGCTTATCAGCTTAAGGAGGTTTATGGCTGAGACAAGAGCATTCGGGGAAAGGATTTCCTATTTAATAAATGGTGTTGGGAAAACTGGTTAATTATATGCAAAAAAACTGAAATTAGGCCCCTTCCTTACACCTTATACAAAAATTAACTCAAGATGGATTAAAGACTTAAATGTAAGACATAAAACCATAAAGGCCCTAGAAGAAAACCTAGGAAATACCATTCAGGATATAGGCATGGGCAAAGATGTCATGATTAAAACATCAAAAGCAATAGCAACAAAAGCCAAAATTGACAAATGAGATCTAATTAAACTAAAAAGCTTCTGTGAAACAAATGAAACTACCATCAGAGTCAACAGGCAACCTACATAATGGAAGAAAATTTTTGCAATCTATTCTATAAAGAGCAAATATCCAGGATCTACAAAGAACTTAAACAAATTTACAAGAATAAAACAAACAACCTCATCAGAAAGTGGGCAAAGTGTATGAACAGACACTTCTCAAAAGAAGGCATTTATGCGGCCAACAAACATATCATCACTGGTCATTAGAGAAATGTAAATCAAAACCAAAGAGATACCATCTCACAACAGTCAGAATGGTGATCATTAAAAAGTCAGGAAACAACATATGCTGGAGAGAATGTGGAGAAATAGAAATGCTTTTACACTATTAGTGTAAATTAGTTCAAGCATTGTAGAAGACAGTGTGGTGATTCCTCAAGGATCTAGAACCAGAAATACCATTTTTGCAGCACTGCTCACAGTATCACAGACATGGAACTGGCCCAAATGCCCATCAATGATAGACTGGATAAAGAAAACGTGGCTCATATACACCATTGAATACTATGCAACCACAAAAAAGGATGAGTTCATGTCCTTGCAGTGACATGGATGAAGCCGAAAATCATCATTCTCAGGAAATTAACACAGAAACTGAAAATCAAATACCACATGTTCTCCCTCATAAGTGGGAGCTGAACAATCAGAACATATGGACACAGGGAAGAGAACGTAACACACGGGGCCCTGTTGTGGGGTAGGGGGATGGGGAGGGATGGCAATAAGAGAAATACCTAATGTAGATAGTGGGTTGAGGGGTGCAGCAAACCACCATAGAATGTGTATACCTATGTAACAAATCTGCATGTTCTGCACATGTATCCCAGAACTTAAAGTAAAATAAATAAATAAATAAACAAATAAATAAATAAACAAATCTATGTGAATTCTGAATCTAAAGTAGGCAAGTTTAGTTGTAAGCTTACATTGTAGTCTCGTGAATTTTTGAATTCTGAATTCAAGTCTTTCTGAATTTTGCGAGACAAAATAACAGGTTACAAAAATTTGACCCAGAAGTTTTTATAACCGTTCTAAGAGTTATTTCCAACAAAATAAAGGCAAATTTTGACTCATAAGGAGTTCTAAATTTCAAGAGTAGATTATTTCTTCTCATTTTATTATTATTCAAATACCCCATTATTTTCTTTGGGGAATAGATGCTATCAAAAAAAAAAGGAGAGCGGCTGGGTGCAGTGGCTCATGCCTGCAATCCCAGCCCTTTGGGAGGCTGAGGTGGGTGGATCAGAGGTTGCAGTGAGCCAAGATCATACCACTGCACTCCAGCCGGGGGGCCACTGCACTCTGACCTGGGCAACAGAGTGAGGCTCCATCTCAGGAAAAAAAAAAAAAAAAAAAAAGAAAAGAAAAAAGAAAGAAAGAAAGAAAAAGAAAAAAGCCACAGAAACATTAGTCTCGTCAATTTTATGTAGCCTTTACTGAGAAAAAAAAAGATGCACTTGCTATCTTGCCAGTTAAAATTTTTGGAGAAAAATAACTAAAGTTCAGAGGTAATAACCTATTGACATTTAATTAATTATGGAAATATTCTGTAGAATGGTATTTCACATTAATATTAAAACGATATATACAATAAGCACCTTTTTTTTCTTTTTCTTTTTTTGTTTCTTGAGACAGGGTCTCATATGTTACCCAGGCTACAGTTTGGCGGTGCAAGCATGGCTCACTGTAGCCTGGACCTCCCAGGTTCAAGCAATCCCCCTGCCTCAACCTTCTCAGTAGCTGAGACGACATGGATATGACAACATGCCCAGCTTTTTTTTTTTTTTTTTTTTAAGAGCTGGGTTTCACTACGTTTACCAGGCTTGTCTCGAGCTTCTGGGCTCAAACAATCCTCCTGACGTGGCCTCCAAAAGTACTGTGATTATAGGTGTGAGCCATCATTCCTGGCCCTCCTAATACAGGCGTTATTAAGAAATAGTCTTTAGGCAGCTAGAAAGGGTAAAGGTTCTCCATGGAATTTTCCTTTAATAAAAGGCAACCCTGAACTATTTTCTTATTAACACAAAGCATCTTGAAGAACTAGATAAGCCAACACTGATATGCAAATGCCAGTGGCTAGAAACCAGGTTCACCCAACATGGTGGTTTCCACCCTCTACCCCTTGTCACCATTTGTGCCAAGCGTCATGGCCACCTCCAGATAACACCATATGTACAGGACATCATAGCGACCTGTATTTACATATTAAAAGGCTAGGATGAAAACGCCAGTTTTTTTTTGAGGTATGTAAATGACATACTTGGTCAAACCAATCACCTACGCCCTATGCAAATCAAACATTGCCTCCTCCAGCCTCTCAATATAACCCAGTGCTTTCCACAGCACAAGGGGTATTTCTTCAATCGAAGGCCCCCTCCCTCTGTAGGGAGGGGCTTGCTTTTCTGTTTTCTTGCCTATTAACCTTTCTGCTCCTTAAAACCACTCCACGTGTGTCTGTGTCATTAATCTTTTAGGTGCAAGACAAAGGACCCTGGTGTTTCTCCAGTCATCAGAGCTGTACCACTCCTTTTACTTAATACTTTGTAGATATAATGGATCAGGCGATTAGATTCCTGGTCTAATGTGGCCCCCCTCCTTTTTGTTAATACAAAAAGATGTGATGGCTAAGACCATCAGATTCCTGATCTAAAGTCTCTAGAAAAACGAATGCTTCTGCAAATATTTATATCAACAAAG
Source organism: Sapajus apella (assembly GCF_009761245.1). NCBI lineage: Eukaryota > Metazoa > Chordata > Mammalia > Primates > Cebidae > Sapajus > Sapajus apella. Next base: position 7,669,014 of record NW_022437015.1, read on the forward strand.
TAAAGGAACTGAGCTGTGTTTTAAGGTGGTTCATTTTGTGTTAATGTTTTATTGGTTTTGGCATCTGGACTCATAGAGCTGTAGATAATGCTAACCATCAGTTTGCTCCTGAAAACAAATCTCTGCTAAGAAAAAGATTGTGGAGTGTGAAACTGAGTGATCTCTCTCAAGCAGAAGTTCAGTAATGTGTGCTTTCCATCTCTGGTCTTGTTGTCATTAAGAAGACTAAAAACATGCAGCTATGCCAAACTATTCTTCCATTAGTTAGATTGCTATTCACTCCAGATTCTAAACTTTTCAAAGATAATATTTATTTTATTTCTTTGGAATTCAGAAATGCTTTTAAAAAACATCCTTAGATATTGTTACATAAATCCTGTTTATTTAAAAAAAAGTAACATTTTTGTTATGCGCTTTCTTGGAAATTCATAAATAAGAAATGACAAATGTCAGTGAAATATAAATTTGTTTAATAAATTATAAACAACACATGGTCATTCTGAAATAATTGCAAAGTGATACCTATCATTTAACTGGTAAGCTTGCAATACTAAAACTATGGATACTGTTTTTTCTAGTGTTTTACCATGACAACAATGACTACATATTTTTAACACATACTATATGTGGCACGTTTTAGGGCATGTTTACACTTCCTGGAAGCTACATCAATAGTTAAACATTTTGTTAATAATGTAATCCTCACAAGTACTATGCCAAATGAGTTGATGAAGTCTCATTGCCATTTTGTTTTTACAGTGGAAAGATTCAAGGTGGTTTATGAAAAAATTACAAGTCAATTTTCAAAAATCTCTCTTGGCACATTTGTAAATTTACATGTGCATGTATCAGTATTGTAAGTAAGATGGAAGCGGTGGCTTTAGTTTTTTGTTTGTTTTAGTAAATCTACTGATATTTATCAGGACTTAATTGTATTTATATAATAAAAATGTTAACTGCAAGTTACTTTCCCCCAAAATAATTTGACTGAGACAATTGAATTCACTAACTTTCTACAGCTTTAGTGGTGGTAAATGAACATTGATCTTGCCATCAGTGGTTTTACTTTTCTTTCTTTTATTTTTAACTTAATCTGTTTTTGTCATATGCATGACAGTCTATTAATGTGGTTGAGTTTTCACACTATATTCAATTGATTTATCTACTTATTGGGTTCAATCAGTGAAATTAACAGAATCAAAATAATGGACTTAGTCCCATGTGGGTCTTTTAGTTTCACTCTCATCCTTTCTTGAAAATTATATCCTTATTTTCCAGTGAAACAAGATAGCATAAGAGAAGGCTCCCCACCAGAGTGACACAACTTTAACAAGTATACACACAAAACAGTCATCTGCATAATAACCAAAAATCAGGTGAGAACTCACAGCAAATGATTTTAGCTTCATATAACTGAAAGGCGCTGAAGAGGAAGGAAAAGAGTCTTGAATCATGGCCTCTCCCCATCTTCCATCACCCCTCATCACCTGCATGTTTTCAGGGAAGAGAGAGTTCACACTATTTGTGAGGCATTGAACCCAGTGCTGCCCTATTGTAACAGGAAACAAAACTGGACCAAATTTAGCTGATGTCCATACATGGAGGGAATATAGAATCCAGCCCCAGCAAGAGAGGAATTGCAGATCCCTGTGTTGTGAACTAGAGTTCCCACTAGCCTAGCCACAACTGGCTATAAAGTCCTCTAGAGCTTTTTTTTCTTCCTATTTTATTTTTATTTCCTGTTTTTGCTTGTCCTTTTTATTTATTTACTTATTTTATTATACTTTAAGTTCTGGGGTACATGTAAAGAACGTGCAGGTTTGTTACATAGGTATACATGTGCCATGGTGGTTTGCTGCATCCATCACCCCATCATCTACATTAAGTATTTCTCCTAATGCTATCTCTTCATATTTAAGTTAAGCACATATTTAAGTGATGAAAGAAAATAAAAAAGCAAAAGCTTCTACCATAGGATAGTATATCTGGCAAAAATCTTCAAATATAAAGAAGAAATGAAGACTTGGCCGGGCGCGGTGGCTCAAGCCTGTAATCCCAGCACTTTGGGAGGCCGAGGCGGGTGGATCACGAGGTCAAGAGATCGAGACCATCCTGGCCAACATGGTGAAACCCCGTCTCTACTAAAAATACAAAAAATTAGCTGGGCATGGTGGCACGTGCCTGTAATCCCAGCTACTTGGGAGGCTGAGGCAGGAGAATTGCCTGAACCCAGGAGGCGGAACTTGTGGTGAGCCGAGATCGCACCATTGCACTCCAGCCTGGGTAACAAGAGGGAAACTCCGTCTCAAAAAAAAAAACAAAAAAAAAAACAAAAAAAAAAAAAACAAAAAAGAAATGAAGACTTTCCTATACAACCAGGAACAAAGGGATTTTTATCAACATCAGCCATGTTCTACAAGAAATGCTGAAGGGAGTACTTTGATAACAAAGCAAAAGATGTAAATGAGCAATAAGAAATTATCTGAATGTACAAAACTCACTGGTAATAGTAAGTACACAGAGAAACAGAATATTATAACGTTGTAACTGTGGTGTGTAAACTACTCCTATCTTAAGTGAAAAGACTAAATAATAAAACATCTAAAAATCATAAATACAACAACTTTTAAATACATAGGCAGTACAATAAGATATATAGAGAAAGGACAAAATATTTAAAAGCAAGGAGAAGAAGTTAAGGCTTACAGTCTTCATTAGTTTTCTTTTGCTTGTTTGCTTATGCAAAAAGTAGAACGTTTTCATCAGCTTAAATTAATGGATTATAAGATAGTATTTGCAAGCCTCATCGTAATCTTAAGCCAAAAAGCATACAATAGATACATAAAAACTGAAAAGTAAGAGACTATATCACCAGAGAATATTACTGTTTTAAAAAGGAAGACAGGAAGAAAAGAAAGGAGAAAACAAAATAAATAGAAAACAAAAAAAAATGGCACAGGTAAGTTTTTACTTGTTGAAAATAACAGTGGATTTAAATGGACTAAACTTTCCTATCAAGAGTCATTGAGTGGCTGAACAGATTTAGAAAATGAGACTCAATGAACTCTTGCCTAAAAGAAACATTTTTCATCTATAATGACACATACAGAGTGACTATAAGTGGATGAAAGAAAAGTTCATGCCATTGGAAACTATGAAAAACACAAGTAGCTGCACTCATGTCAGACAAAATAGATTTCAAGAAGAAAACCACGAGAAGACACAATACTACTATATAATGGTAAAACAGTCAATTAAGCAAGAAGATGAAACAATTTTAAATATATATAAACACCCAACACTGGAGCACCCAGATATATAGAAAATATTGCTAAGCTACAGAGAGAGAGAGATACCCCAATATAATAATAGCTGGAGACTTTAACACCCCACTTTCAGCATTAGCTAAAGCTTTCAGACAGAACACTGACAGAAATATCAAATTTAATCTGAACTATAGACCAAATGGATCTAACAGATATTTACAGAACATTTTATCCAACAGCTACAGAATACATGTTCTTTTTCTCAATACATGGACTATTCTCAAAAATAGACCATATGTTATATTATAAAACTATCCTTAAACCATTTAGAAAATACCATATCAAGCATCTTTATGACTATAATGGAATAAATTTAAAAAATTAATAACAAGATAAATTTTGGAAACAAAACACATGGGAATTAAATAATGTCCTCTTGAATGACTAGTGGATCAGTAAAGAAATTAGAGGAAAACTGAAAAATTTCTTGAAACAAATGATAATGGGAACCCAACATGCCAAACTTATGGGTTAGAGCTAAAGCAATACTAAGAAGGAAGTGTACAGCTGTAAGTGCCTACATCAAAAAAAGAAGAAAAATTTCCAATAAACAACCAAATCATGCATCTCTATGAATTAGAGAAGCAAGAGCAAAGAAAATATTAAATTAGTAGAAGAAAACATAAAGATCAGAGCAGTAATAAAACTGAAATAAAAAATACAAAAAATAAATAAAACAAAAAAATTCTTTTTTTAAAGTTAAACAATATTGACAACTTTTTAGCCATATTATGAGAAAAAGAGAAAATCCAAATAAATAAATTAGAGATGAGAAACAAGACATTACAGTTTATACTGCAGAAATTCAAAGGATCATTAGTGGCTACTATGAATTATTATATGTCAACAAATTTGAATATTTAAAAGAAATGGACAAATTCCTGGAAAAACACAACCAAGACCCAAGAAAGAAAAATAAAACTATAGGCTAATATCTCTGATAAATATTTTTGCAAAAAGCCTCCACAAAACTCTAACAAAACTAATTCAACAATTTATTAAAAAGATCATTGAAGATGACCAAGTAGGATTTATCACTGGGATGCAAGGATTGTTTAACATACCCAAATCAGTCAATGTAATACACCATATGAGTAGAATGAAGTACAAAACTCATATGATTATTTAAATTTATGTTGAAAAAATAATTTTATAAAATTTGATATTTCTTTATGATAAAAACCCTCAAAAAACTGGTAGAGGTAACACACCACAAAATAATAAATGCCGTATATAACAGACCCACAGCTAGTATCAAACTGAATGGGGAAAAACTAAAAGGCTTTCATCTACAATCTGGAAAGTGACAAAACTTTCACCACTGTCATTTAACATAGTACTATAAGTCCTAGCTAGAGCAATCAGACAAGAGAAAGAAATAAAGGGCAACCAAATTGAAGGGAATAAGTCAAATTATCCTCTGTGATATGGTTTGGGTTTGTGTGTCCACCCACATATCATCTTGTAGCTCCCATATTTCCCACGTGTTATGGGAGGGACCTAGTGGGTGATGATTGAATAATTGGAGTGGCTCTTTTCCCTGCTGTTCTCATGATAGTGAATAGGTATCATGAGATCTGATGATTTTAAAAATGGGAGTTTCTCTGCACAAACTCTCCTTTTTGCTTGCTGCCGTTCATGTAAGATTAGGCTTGCTCCTGCTTGCATTCCACCATGATTGTGAGGCCTCTCCGGCCATGTGGAACTGTAAGTTCAATTAAACCTCTTTTTTTTTTTTTTTTTTTTTTTTTTGTAAATTGCCCAGTATCATATATGTCTTTATCAGCAGCATAAAAATGGACTAATACAGTAAATTGGTACCAGTAGGGTGGGGCACTGCTAAAAATATACCCCAAAATGTGGAAGCAACTTTGGAACTGGGTAACAGGCAGAGGTTAGAACAGTTTGGTGGGCTCAGAAAAAAAAGACAAGAAAATGTGGGAAAGTTTGGAACTTCCTAGAGACTTGTTGAATGGCTTTGCCCAAAATGCTGATAGCTATGTGGACAATAAAGTTGATGCTGAGGTGGTCTCAGATGGAAATGTGGAACTTGTTGGGAACTGGAGCAAAGGTGATTCTTGTTATGTTTTAGCAAAGAGATTGGTAGCATTTTATCCCTGCTCTAGAGATTTGTGGAAATTTGAACGTGAGAGAGATGATTTAGGGTATCTGGCTGAAGAAAATTTGTAAACAGCAAACTATTTAAGAGGCGATTTGGATGCCGTTAAAGGCATTCAGCTTTAAAAGCAAAACAGCATAAATGTTTGAAAAATTTGCAGCCTGACAATGCATTAGGAAAGAAAATTCAATTTTCACAGGAGAATTCAAGCTGGCTGCAGAAATTTGCAAAAGTAACAAAGAAGTGAATGTTAATTCTCAAGACAATGGGGAAAATATCTCCAGGGCATGTCAAAAATCTTTACTGCAGGCCCTCCCATCACAGGCCCAGAGGCCTAGGTGGAAAAAGTGGCCTTGTGGCCCAAGTCCAGGATCCACGTGCTGTATGCAGCCTAGGGACTTGATGCCCTGCATCACAGCTGCTCCAGCCTTGACTGAAAAGGGCCAAAGTAGAGCTTGGGCTATGACTTCAGAGGGCACAAGCCTCAAGCCTTGACAGCTTTCACATGTTGTTGAGCCTGGGAATGCACAAAAGTCAAGAACTGAGGTTTGAGAATCTCACGTATGATGGATGCCCAGGCAGAAGTTTACTGTAGGGTAGGGTCCTTATGGGCAGCCTATGCTAGGGCAATGCAGAAGGGAAATATAAGGTGGGAACCCCACACAGAGGTCCTAGAGTACTACCCTATTGGGGTAGTAATCAACAAAGTGAAAATGCAACCCACATAATGGAGAAAGAACATCTTCAAACTAACCGTCTGATAAGGGATTAATTACCAAAATCTATAAGGAGCTCAAACAATTATACAGAAACCATTTAATAATCCAATCAAAAATAGGCAAAATATTTGAATATGTATTTTTCAAAAGAAGATGTACCATTGGCAAATAGGCATATTAAAAAGGAGCTTAACATTATTTATTATCAGAGAAATGCATATCAAAACTATCAATGAGCAATCATCTCACACCAGTTAAAATGGCTTGTATCAAAAAGTCAAGAAAAAACAAATGCTGGGGAGGATGTGGGGAAAAGGGACCCATCATGTGCTGTTGGAGGGAATGTAAGTTAGCACAGCCACTATGGAGAATAGTTTGGTGGTTCCTCAAAAATCCTAAAAATAGAGCTACCATGTGATTCAGCAATCTCACTACTGGGGATATACTCAGAAGTAGGGAAATTAATATATCAAAGAGACCTCTGCACTCCCATGTTTGTTACAGGACTGGTCATGGTAACCCAAATTTGGAAGCAACCCATGTGTCCATCAACAGAGGAATTGATAAAATAAATGTGGTACTTATACAAAATAGAGTACAGCTATCAAAAAGAATGATATCCTGTCATTTGCTACAACATGAATAGAACTTGAGGTCATTATGCTAACTGAAATAAGCCAGGTAGAGAACACAAACATCACATGTTCTCACTTACTTGTGGAATCAAAAAGTCAAAACAATTGAACTCATGGAGATAGAGAGTAGAAGGATGGTCACCAAAGGCTGGGAAGGGTCAGGGGAAGATGGGGGACTGCGGACGGGAAAAACATGGGGAGGCTTATGTAATAACCTACCCTGGGCTAGCATCCCTGACTCCATCTTAGCTGTAAACGTTAACAAACTGTAACAACCTAGCTTCCCCCTCCCTACCAGAGCCCTTTTGGGTGCATAACTGGGCCACACTGACGCTGTGCTTATGTCACGCTGACTCTGATTATCCTACAATATAACAAATGTAACTGCATCCGGCTTGGCAAGCACACCTGCTATTGTGTATAGTTATATTTGAACCCCCCTTGGTGATTGTGTGGAAATACCCTTAGCAACCAACAATCCTGGGACCCTCCTCCTCTCTGGTTACTAGCTAACGTGCCTGTTCTGCTTCTGTAAAATTCCACTTAATCTAGGCTCCCCCTCCCCTACCTAAATCAAGGCATAAAGATAAATTAAGCCCCTTCTTTGGGGCCGAGAGAAATTTAAGCATTAGCTGTCTTTCAGTCTCTGGATAATAAAAAGGACTCTTTTTTTTCCCATATATTTTATTGCATTTTAGGTTTTGGGGTACTTGTGAAGAACATGCAAAATTGTTGCATAGGTACACACATGGCAGTGTGATTTGCTGCCTTCCTCCTCTTCACCTATATCTGGCATTTCTCCCCATGCTATCTCTCTCCAACTCCCCACCCCTCACCATCCCTCCCCTATTTCTCCCCAACAGACCCCAGTGTGTAGTGCTCCCCTCATGTGTCCATGTGTTCTCATTGTTCAACACCCACCTATGAGTGAGAACATGCGATGTTTGCTCTTCTGCTCTTCTGTCAGTTTGCCGAGAATGATGGTTTCCAGGTTCATCCATGTCCCTACAAAGGACACAAACTCATCGTTTTTGATGGCTGCATAATATTCCATGGTATATATGTGCCACATTTTCCCTGTCCAGTCTATCATCAATGGGCATTTGGGTTGGTTCCAGGTCTTTGCTATTGTAAACAGTGCTGCAATGAACATTTGTGTGTATGTGTCCTTATAGTAGAATGATTTATAATCCTTTGGATATATACCCAGTGATGGGATTGCTGGGTCAAATGGAATTTTTATTTCAAGGTCCTTGAGGAATCTCCACACTGTCTTCCACAATGGCTGAACTAATTTACACTCCCACTAAGAGTGTAAAAGTGTTCCTATTTCTCCACATCCTCTCCAGCATCTGTTGTCTCTAGATTTTCTAATGATCGCCATTCTAACTGGCTTGAGATGATATCTCAATGTAGTTTTGATTTGCATTTCTCTAATGACCAGTGATGATGAGCATTTTTTCATATGTTTGTTGATCTCATGTATGTCTTCTTTTGTAAAGTATCTGTTCATATCCTTTGCCCACTTTTGAATGGGCTTCTTTGTTTTTTTCTTGTAAATCTGTTTTAGTTCTTTGTAAATTCTGGATATAAGCCCTTTGTCAGATAGGTAAACTGCAAAAATTTTTTCCCATTCTGTTGGTTGCCGATTCACTCTAATGACTGTTTCTTTTGCTGTGCAGAAGCTGTGGAGTTTGATTAGGTCCCATTTGTCTATTTTGGCTTTTGTTGTCAATGCTTTTGGTGTTTTGGTCATGAAGTCCTTGCCTACACCTATGTCCTGAATGGTTTTGTCTAGATTTTCTTCTAGGGTTTTTATGGTGTTAGGTCTTATGTTTAAGTCTTTAATCCATCTGGAGTTAATTTTAGTGTAAGGTGTCAGGAAGGGGTCCAGTTTCTGCTTTCTGCAAATGGCTAGCCAGTTTTCCCAACACCATTTATTAAACAGGAAATCCTTACCCATTGCTTGTTTTTGTCAGGTTTGTCAAATGTCAGATGGTTGTAGATATGTTGTGTTGTCTCCGAGATCTCTGTTTTGGTACCAGTACCATGCTGTTTTGATTACTGTAGCCTTGTAGTATAGTTTGAAGTCCGGTAGTGTGATGCCTCCCGTTTTGTTCTTTTTGCTTATAATTGGCTTGGCTATGCGGGCTCTTTTTTGGTTCCACATGAATTTTAAGGTGTTTTTTTCCAGTTCTGTGAAGAAGGTCATTGGTAGCTTAATGGGGATAGCGTTGAATGTGTAAATTACTTTGGGCAATATGGCCATTTTCACAATATTGATTCATCCTAACCATGAACATGGAATGTTTCTCCATCTGTTTGTGTCCTCTCTTATTTCGTTGAGCAGTGGCTTGTAGTTCTCCTTGAAGAGGTCCTTTACGTTCCTTGTTAGTTGTATTCCTAGGTATTTTATTCTCTTTGTGGCAATTATGAATGACAGTTCGTCCTTGATTTGGCTCTCTTTAAGTCTGTTACTGGTGTATAGGAATGCATGTGATTTTTGCACATTGACTTTGCATCATGAGACTTTGCTGAAGTTGCTTATCAGTTTCAGGACATTTTGGGCTGAGACGATGCGGTCTTCTAGATATACAATCATGTCATCTGCAAATAGAGACAATTTGACTTCCTCCTTTCCTATTTGAATACTCTATTTCTTTTTCTTGCCTGATCACTCTAGCTAGAACTTCCAGTACTATATTGAATAGGGGTGGTGAAAGAGGGCATCCTTGTCTAGTGCCAGATATCAAGGAGAATGCTTCCAGTTTTTGCCCATTCAGTATGATATTGGCTGTTGATGTGTCATAAATAGCTTTTATTATTTTGAGATATATTCCGTTAATACCTAGCTTATTGAGTGTTTTTAGCATAAAGGGCTGTTGAATGTTGTCATAGGCCTTTTCTGTATCTGTTGAGATAATCATGTGGTTTTTGTCTTTGGTTCCGTTTATGTGGTGAATTACGTTTATAGACTTGCGTATGTTGAACCAGCCTTGTAGCCCTGGGATGAAGCCTACTTGATCATGGTGGATAAGCTTTTTGATGTGCTGTTGCAATCGGCTTGCCAGTATTTTATTGAAGATTTTTGCATCTATGTTCATCATGGATATTGGCCGGAAGTTTTCTTTTCTTGTTGAGTCTCTGCTGGGTTTTGGTATCTGGATGATGTTGGTCTCATAAAATGATTTAGGAAGATTTCCCTCTTTTTGTATTGTTTGGAATAGTTTCAGAAGAAATGGTACCAGCTCCTCTTTGTATGTCTGGTGGAATTTGGCTGTGAACCCGTCTGGACCTCGGCTTTTTTTGGGTGGTAAGCTCTTAATTGCTGCCTCAACTTCAGACCTTGTTTAGGGTCTGTTCAGGGTTTCGGCTTCTTCCTGGTTTAGGCTTGGCAGGAGGCAAGTGTCCAGGAATTTATCCACTTCTTCCAGGTTTACTAGTTTATGTGCATAGAGTTGTTTGTAATAACCTCTGATGATGGTTTGAATTTCTGTGGAATCTGTGGTGATAGCCCCTTCATCGTTTTTTATTGCATCAATTTGGTTATTCTCTCTTTTCTTTTTTATTAATCTGGTTAGTGGTCTGTCTATTTTGTTGATCTTTTCGAAAAACCAGCTCCTGGATTTATTGATTTTTTGAAGGGTTTTTTGTGTCTCTATCTCCTTCAGTTCTGCTCTGATCTTAGCTATTTCTTGTCTTCTGCTAGGTTTTGAGTGTTTTTGATCTTGCTCCTCTAGCTCTTTCAACTTTGACGATAGAGTGTCAATTTTAGATCTCTCCTTGCTTCTCATGTGGGCACTTATTGCTATATATTTTCTTCTAGAGACTGCTATAAATGTGTCTTAGAGATTCTGGTATATTGTGTCTTCATTCTCATTGGTTTCGAAGAACATCTTTATTTCTGCCTTCATTTCATTGTTTATCCAGTCAACATTCAAGAGCAAGTTGTTCAGTTTCCATGAAGCTGTGTGGTTCTGGGTTAGTTTTTGAATTCTGATTTCCAATTCGATTGCACTGTGATCTGAGAGGCTGTTTGTTATGATTTCCGTTCTTTTGCATTTGCTAAGGAGTGATTTACTCCCAATTATGTGGTCAATTTTAGAGTAGGTGTGATGTGGTGCTGAGAAGAATGTATATTCTGTGGATTTGGGGTAGAGAGTTCTGTAAATGTCTATTAGGTTTGCTTGGTCCAGGTCTGAGTTCAAGTCCTGGATATCCTTGTTAATTTTCTGTCTGGTTGGTCTGTCTAATGTTGACAATGGGGTGTTAAAGTCTCCCACTATTATTGTGTGGGAGTCTAAGTCTCTTTGTAAGTCATTAAGAACTTGCCTTATGTATCTGGGTGCTCCTGTATTGGGTGCGTATATATTTAGGATCGTTAGCTCTTCTTGTTGCATTGATCCTTTTACCATTATGTAATGTCCCTCTTTGTCTCTTATGATCTTTGTTGCTTTAAAGTCTAATTTATCAGAGATGAGAATTGCAACTCCTGCTTTTTTTTGCTCTCCATTTTCTTCATAAATCTTCCTCCATCCCTTTATTTTGAGCCTTTGTGTATCCTTGCATGTGAGATCGGTTTTCTGGATACAGCACACCAATGAGTTTTGGCTTTTTATCCAATTTACCAGTCTGTGTCTTTTGATTGGGACATTTAGTCTATTTACATTTAAGGTTAATATGGTTATGTGTGAATTTGATACTGCCATTTTGGTGCTAGCTGGCTGTTTTGTCCATTAGTTGATGCAGATTCTTCATTGCGTTGATGCTCTTTACCATTTGGCATGTTTTTGGAGTGGCTGGTACTGGTTGTTCCTTTGTCTGTGTAGAATCTCTTTCAGGAGCTCTTGTAAAGCAGGCCTGATGGTGACGAAATCTCTGAGTACTTGCATGTTCACAAAGGATTTTATTTTTCCTTCGCTTATGAAGCTTAGTTCGGCTGAATAGGAGATTCTGGGTTGAAAGATCTTTTCTTTAAGGATGTCGAATATTGGCCCCCACTCTCTTCTGGCTTGTAGGGTTTCTGCTGAGAGATCTGCTGTGAGTCTGATGGGCTTCCCTTTGTGGGTAACCCGACCTTTCTCTCTGGCTGCTCTTAGCATTTTCTCCTTCATTTCAACCCTGGTGAATCTGACGATTATATGTCTTGGGGTTCCTCTTCTTGACGAACATCTTTGTGGTGTTCTCTGTATTTCCTGGACTTGAATATTGGCCTGCTTTGCTAGGTTGGGAAAGTTTTCCTGGATAATACCCTGAAGAGCACTTTCCAGCTTGGATTCATTGTCTTCGTCACATTCATGTACACCTATCAAATGTAGATTAGGTCTTTTCACATAGTCCCACATTTCTTGGAGACTTTGTTCATTCATTTTTACCCTTTTTTCTCTGTTCTTGCCTTCCCGTTTTATTTCATTGAGTTAATCTTCGACCTCTGATATCCTTTCTTCTGCTTGGTCAATTCGGCTGTTGAAACTTGTGCATGCTTCGCAAAGTTCTCGTGTTGTGTTTTTCAGCTCTATCAATTCACTTATATTCCTTTATAATTTGTCTATTCTCGGTAGCATTTCGTCAAATCTTTTTTCAACGTTCTTAGTTTCTTTGCATTGGGCTAGAACATGTTCTTTTAGTTCACAGAAGTTTCTTACTACCCACCTTCTGAAGCCTGATTCTGTCATTTCATCACACTCGTTCTCCATCCAACCTTGCTCCCTTGTTGGTGAGGAGTTGTGATCCCTTGTAGGAGGAGAGGTGTTCTGGTTTCAATGTTTTCATCCTTTTTTTGCTGGTTTCTTCCCATCTTTATGGATTTATCCACCTGTTGTCTTTGTAGTTGCTGGCTTTCAGATTGGGTCTCTGAGTGGACATTCTGTTTGTTGATGATGAGGTTATTTCTGTTTCTTAGTTTTCCTTCTAACAGTCTGGCCCCTCTGCTGTGGGTCTGCTGAGGTCCCCTCCAGGCCCTGCTTGCCTGGGGATCACCTGCAGCAGCTGTTGAGCAGTAAGGGTTGCTACCAGTTTTCTTCTTCTGCTATCTTTGTCCCAGAAGGATACCTGCCAAGTGTCATTCTGATCTCTTCTTTATGAGGTGGCTCTTTGGATATACAGGGGTCAGGGAGCTGCTTGAGGAGACAGTCTGTTCTTTGTAGGAGCTCAAATGCTGAGCTGTGAGCTCTGTTGTTCATTCAGAGCTGCTGGGCAGGTACGTTTAGGTCTGCTGCAGCAGAACCCATAAACCTCTTTTTGTTCCCAGGTGCTCTGTCCCAGGGATTTAGGGCTTTATTTATGAGTTTCCTTTGTGCTGCTGCCTTCTTTTCTTTTCCTTCAGAGCTGCCCTGCCCAGAAAGGAGGCAACCTAGTCACTGTCTGTCTGTAGAGACTTTGCTGAGCTGCTGCGGGCTCCACCCAGCTGCTGAGTGAAATTCCCTGCAGTCCTGTTTATATGGGTGTAGTTAGAAATGCCTTGGCAATGGTGGCCCGACTCTGTATTGGTGGACTCTCTCTGTAATGGTGGGTTGCCTCAGCATTGGCTGACTACCTCTGTAGTGTTGGAGTGCCTCCATAATCAAGGACGCCCCTCCCCCACAGGGCTGGACTGTCCCAGGTTCAGCTGCGCTTGTTGTGAAACTCTCAATCCAGATTGCTGTTCTTTTGTTGGGGTGGGACCAGCCGAGCCTGATCGCCTGGCTCCCTGCCTCAGAGCCTTTTTTATTTTTTTAAGTTGATGTTCCAGTTGCCTGTTGAAGAGGCATTGGGATCTGTGTGTTTTCCTGTGCGGCAACTCGCTGAGCTGGCTTAAACAGTGGCACTGAGATTCGTGGTACTTTTTTTGCCCTGGAATCTACTGTCCTGGTTCCCCGTTCAGTCCCCTTTTTAAACAGATGAATGGGCGACTTCCTGTGGCTCCAGTCGCCAGCCAAGAGGGTATCCAGTCCAGTGTACTTTGTATGGAGAACCGCTGCACCAGGCGCTGACAAAGCAGCTGTGCGGGACAAAGCAGCGGTGCCGGCCAACACAGCCATGCTGGCCGAAACAGCCGGGCTGGCGACCCGTGGGGCTCCTCCGCCTGGAAATTTCCTAGTCTGTGGGCCATAAAAATGCAGTGTCCACTCACCCTTTGCACTTTCACTGGGAGCTGCAATCCTGAGCTGTTCCTAAATGGCCATCTTGGATCGATCCTAAAAAGGACTCTTAATTTGGAATTCAGTGCATGGCACATTCCTTCTAACTTACTCAGTTATTAAAATTGGAGGCCCCAGTGAGATTTTTTCATTTGCCACTAGGTGCAGATTAGGCTTATTCCGGGCTCCCCAGAGCTGGGAGGTGGACTATAGGGGAGGCACCCCCTGAAACATTCCAGGGCCCCATGGGCCACCCCTTGCCAGAGGAGAGTGGATCGACTCCCGGTGCCCTCCACCAAATTATTCTTCAGAGTCCCTGGTCCTGCTACACAGAGAAGGTAAGTCAGGCCTGATCTGGTTATTCCTGGAAGTTACAGAGATCATCCAGTTACCAGAAACCATTCTGGTTCTGGGTTCTGGACTCCGGAGGAGTCCTGGTTCTGGTTTTGGACTCTGGAAGTGTCCTGATTCTGGTTTTTCTGTCCTTAAATTTCTTGTTCTGGTTCTTCTGTCTTTAAATTCCTGGTTCTAATCTTTGGACTCTGGGTACCCCAGAATCCCTGGTCCTGGTTCTGGTTTTGGACTCTGGAAGAGTCCTCGTTCTGGTTTCAGACTCTGGAAGAGTTCTGGTTCTGGTTTCAGACTCTGGAAAAGTCCTGGATCTGGTTTTGGACTCTGGAAGTGTCCTGGCTCTGGTCTGGACTCTGGAAGGGTCCTTGTTCTAGTTTTGGACTCTGGAAGAGTCCTGGTTCTGGTTTTGGACTCTGGAAGAATCCTGGTTCTGGTTTTGGACTCTGGAAGGGTTCTGGCTCTGGTCTGGACTCTGGAAGTGTCCTGATTCTGGTTTTTGGACTCTGGAAGGGTCCTGGTTCTGGTTTGGACTCTGGAAGAGTACTGGTTCTGGGTTTTGGACTCTGGGTGTCCCAGAGTCCCTGGTCTGTGTTCTGGGTTTTGGACTGTGGAAGGGTCCTGGTTCTGTTTTTTCTGTCTTTAAATTCTAGGGGTCTAGAGTTCCTGGTTCTGTCTGCTTCTGGACTCCAGGTGGCCAGGGTCCTGGGTCTGTCCTTCTGTCTGATCTAGAGGGGTTCAGCCCTGATGAGGGCACCCCTCTGTACTCTGTCACCACTCCAAGATGCTGGAAGACAGAGTCCCTGGGTTCTGTCTAATTTAAAGCATTTACAAAGAAGGAAAACATTTCTTCAGGCTTCCAACTGTTTACAAAATGTAAAAAGACTGTAATAACCTCTAAATGAATGTGTGCATGCATGTGTGAGTGCGTGGGAAACTTAGAGGCTTGCGTCTAAGGATCCAGTCCTTTGTTTGTCCTTGAAACTGCCGTGATCATTATTCTACCTCAGTGCCTGATCTACCTCAGTGTCAGTTGTCCTGTTTTGTTCCTAACATCTGAATTTGTATGTCTCGTGTCTGTTGTCCTGTTTGTCTCTAACATTCGAATCTGTATGTCCTGTCATCCTTATTGCCTGAGACAATTGGGGAAAAAAACTTTTTCAAGTCCTAAGTGCAGACTTCCAATCTCATGAAGTCAAATCCCTCATTAGACGTTGGGGCTGGCCATCTCAGTTCTGTCTTTTTTATCAAAAACAGATCATGTGTTGTTATGGGAAAAATTGTGCTAAACATCCACCAGTCTGGAATTTCTGGCACCATTGAGGTTGTTGGTGCCTAGATTGTCACACCCCATACCCCAGCGACTGGTCTAACACCTCCTTGGCTGAACCAGACTTCTCCTTCGATCCGGCCCTCAGCCTCCTGCTCCCCTGGGATTCCCTTGATCTCCTTGTTCTCATCTCCTGTGGTCTCTCTGCCTATTACCTCCTGACTGTGGCCTCAGCCGGAGGAGGCTGCCCCACTCCTACCCTTACGGGAGACACCACCCCTGCCAGGTAGTGAGCAAGCTGTCCTGTTTTTGGTCTATGTCCCTTTTTCTACTTCTAGCCT
Organism: Sapajus apella; assembly: GCF_009761245.1. Classification (NCBI taxonomy): domain Eukaryota; kingdom Metazoa; phylum Chordata; class Mammalia; order Primates; family Cebidae; genus Sapajus; species Sapajus apella. Next base: position 7,684,890 of record NW_022437015.1, read on the forward strand.
GTACAACTCGAAGGCTCAAAACCCACCTTTCTCTGAGAAATGTCAGATGCTAACATCACTGGTTGAGTCCATGCTCCAGACTCACCGGCCCACCTGGGATGACTGCCAGCAGCTTCTCCTGACCCTTCCTTTACATCTGAGGAAAGAAACTATATTCAAAGGAAGGCCAAAAGTTTTTACTTAGTTCAGTCAGTATGCCGGAGAAGAGAGCCCGAAACCTCCTAGAAAAGTTTTTACCTGGGGTCGGGGGAGTAGAGCTTTGGACAATTTCCATCAGTATCTCCTCATCAGTATTAAAGGAACCGCTCAAAAATCTAGGACAACTGAAGTTTTCCAGGGGCCCAGTGAGTCACCTGGAGGATTTTGGAACACCTCCAGGAGGCCTAAATAAATAAAGTTACACCCATTTAATCCAGCAGCTCCCAAAAATAACCATGCTATCAATTTGGCATTTGTGGCTCAGGCAGTTCCTAATATTCGGAGAAAGTTACAAAACCTTAAGGGATTTGCGGGGATAAGTATCACCCACCTCCTAGAAATAGCTCCTCAGAAGGCTTTTGACAATCAAGACCATAAAAAACAAAAACAGGCTGCTCTGGCAGCTAAAAAGGCTTCAAAAAGACAGGTAAAAATCTTAGTGACCACACTTTAAAAAGTTAAACACGAGCATTCCAAGTTGCCTATAAGCCGTGACAGCAACCACAAGTCTGGTCTAGGAGGCTAATAAACTAACCCTGGGCCAAAGCTTAACCCTCATGGATCCTCATGCCATTGAGACATTGCTGCACAGTGACTCCAAAAAATGGATATCAAATGCTCACACATTACAGTACCAAAGTCTGCTGTTGGATCAGCCTCACCTAACTTTCTCCCCCATGAGGTGTTTAAATCCAGCCACTCTTCTACCTGATCCAGACCTGACCACACCAGTCCATGATTGCCAGGAACCATTGGAAACTATGGAGACTGGCTGCCTGAACCTCCAGGATGCACCCCTGAAGGAGGCAGACGCTACTGTGTTCAAGGAGGACAGCAGCTTCCTTGAACAGGGAGTGCAAAAGGCAGGTGTGGCTGTCACTACGGAAACGGACACTGTGTGGGCCCAGGCCCTGCCGGCAGGAACCTTGGCACAAAAAGCGGAGTTGGTGGTCCTCACTCAGGTCCTCTCATGGGGTAAAAATAAACACATGAACATTTACACTGACAGCAGGCATGCCTTTGCCACTGTGCATGTTCATGGAGCTATTTACCAGGAGCACAGCTACTCACCTCAGCTAGAAAAACTATCAAAAACAAAGAAAAAATCCTGGCCCTGCTTGAGGCCATTTGGCTCCACCTACAGATGCCCATAATCCACTGCAGGGGGCATCAAAAGGAAAACACAGCCGTTGCCCAAGGAAACAGGGACTAAGGCATTTGCCACCAGAAACGAAACGGCCTCCACGGTAGTTAAATTCTTCCTCAGTGAAATCATCCCTCAACATAGAATCTGATAATGGGCCAGCCTTCACTTTGTCTACAGCTCAATATCTCAGAGCTCTGGGCAGGAAGAATGCATAAATCGGACCTTAAAATGTACTCTTACAAAATTAATCTTAAGAGGCCGGTGAAGGTTGAACAAACCTCCTCCCTTTAGCCATCCTTAAAGTTAAGTGCACCCCATACCGGGCTGGTTTTTCTCCTTTTGAAATTATGCATTAAAGGGCACCCCCTATGCTACCCAGGTTAGGGACACCCAGCCTCAACTGGTTCAGGATTCCTGGCTGTGCCTAAAGGCAAAACCCCCATACTATATTGGAGTAGGAGTTGTGGCCCCTCTCAACTCTGGTCCTCTGACCTGCCAGACCCTTCGCTTTTCCATTATGCAAGGGGACGTTGCTGAAAATGCCACCTGCCTAATCAGCAATGTGTATAAACTGTCTATTTCTCCTTTTCAGGCCATCTGTAACCTATCTCTACTTACTACCTTAAATGCTTCAGTTTCCTACCAGGCACCCAACAATACCTGGCTGGCCTGCATCTCAGGCCTCACCTCCTGCATTAATGGGACTGAACCTGGACCTGTCCTGTGTGTGTTGGTCCACGTGCTTCCCCAGGTCTATGCGTACAGTGAACTGGAAGGACAACATCTCCTCACTCCTCTGGGACTACACTCCAGGTTTCATTGGGGTGTCCCCCTCATTGTGCCCATCCTAGCCGGTCTTAGCATAGCTGGATCAGCAGCCATTGGCACTGCAGTCCTGGTCTGGGGAGAAACTGGACTAACATTCATAATTCAACAGATAGACTCTGATTTAAGAAACATCCAGTCTGCCATAAAAATGTTACATGCACAAGCAGAATCCTTAGCTGAGGTAATTCCCCAAAATTGCCGATGCTTAGATCTAGTATTCCTTTCCCAAGGAGGGTTATTTGCAGCACTGGGAGAAAGCTGTTGTTTTTATGCTAACACCTCCAGAGTCGTAAAAGACACCCTCCAAAAGGTCCAGAACAATTTAGATAGATACCAACGAGAATGAGAAAAAAAATACCTCATGGTTCCAAAGCATGTTTACTTGGAGCCCATGGTTAGTTACCTTAATTACTGGGCTAGCGGGGACCTCTTCTCCTTCTGTTAGGCTTAATCTTTGAACCCTGCCTGTTAAACTGGCTCCTTACTTTTATAAGGCAGCTCATAAATTCTGTTAAAACTTATGTATCTCAGGAGCCACTATAATCCTCTTGTTGTAACTGAGGAGTCAATGCTTTGACTCCCCCAAAACACCAGTGGGGAATGTAATAACCTACCCTGGGCTAGCATCACTGACTCCATCTTAGCTGTAAATGCCAACCTAGCTTCCCCCTCCCTACCACAGCCCCTTTGGGTGCATAACTGGGCCACACTGACGTTGTGCTTATGCCACGCTGACTCTGTGATTATCCTACCATATGACAAATGTAACTGCATCCTGCTTGGCAAGCACACCTGCTATTGTGTATAACTCTTTTTGAACCCCCCCCTTGGTAATTGTTTGGAAATACTCTTAGCAACCAACAATCCTGGGAACCTCCTCTTCCCCTGGTTACTAGCTAACTTGCCTGTTCTGCTTCTGTAAAATTCTGCTTCAGCTAGGCTCTCCCTCCCCTACCTAAATCAAGGTATAAAGGGAATTTAAGCCTCTTCCTCAGGGCCGAAAGAAATTTAAGCGTTAGCTGTCTCTCAGTATCTGGCTAATAAAAAGGACTCTTAATTTGGAACTCAGTGCTTGGCGCATTCCTTCTAACTCACTCAGTTATTACACTTAATTGGTACAAAATATAGAAAAAAAATAAGATCTAATATTTGATAGCACAATTGGGTGACTATAGTCAATGACAATTTAATTGTACATTTAAAAATAACTAAAAGGATATAATTGGATTGTTTGTCACACAAGGGATAAATGGTTGAAGGGATGAGTAGCCCATTTTACATGATGTGATTTTTATGCATTGCATGCTTGTACCAAGTCATCCCATGTACCCCATAAGTACATACATCTACTATGTACCTACAAAAATTAAAATTAAAATATTTGAAAAATAAAATAAAACTGTATCCTGAAATATGATCAGCTGTTTTATGCCATAGTGACTCCAAAAACGTAAAAAGGTAAAATGTGCTTATATTTAATGGTTAAGTTTTCAATCATGTAACTAAAAATACTGTTGTAAGCCATTGGCTAAAAGACAAATTGGGTAGGAAGTTTTAAATAAGTCAGGGTAAAACTAACAGTATTGCAGATGCCTCTTTAGAGTCCCTTTGTGTATAAAGGAGACAGTGACATCTACATTTTTATGAACATGATGAAAGGAAACAATTTATCTTACCTATAATATTTGTATTTCAACAGTAATGTGCTGGCAATATATATTATTTTGCCTGGTTTAAGAGTTATATTTTAATCAATAGTCTTTGCTTTGGATATGTCTACCATTCAAAGTGTGACTAATATAGCTAATGATATATGATTTGCCTAAAATAGCAACATAGGAATTATGTGACCCTGGCTTCATTATTATAAAGGATTTGGGAACAGATTTAAAATCCTTCTCTGTTCATTGTAACATTAGTCACTTATTCAAAGATGCAGAGAGTCTGCCATTTCCTTTATGTTTGAGAGAAGTCTGAGACATAGGATGGATTTGTGTTCTCTGGTATTGTGATGATTTTTGTACAATTCTAGAGAATCATTTTTTTTTCTCCTTGATTGTGTTTATACTTATATTTTTTCTTCTCAAAGTGAGAAAACATAACAAAGTGCATAGGTTGGTGGATAGGTTAGCATGTTCGATCAGATGGTTTTTTTCCTTAGATTGCTTTTATCTTTCTTGCTTGCCATGTGGCCACTTAAACAGCTGTAGACCTGTTGCTTTATATTAGAAGTCTCAGATGCATGGCTTAATTTGAAAACAAATGATTTGTTATATTCAGTGTTCTTTTTCTTTTCAAACCATTCAACAAATAATAGAGGGGAAAAAAGCAAATTGTGACACATATCTTGCCTTCCTCAAACTCTGAATGAGGAGTCTCATAAAGCAACACCTTCTTGTCAGCTGATTTTTTAATTTCTCCCTCCTCACATATTATCTGAAAGGGATTCTCTCCTGGTTATTATTTTGAGATTAAAAAGGACCCTGACAGTGACAAAAATATAGAATAAGATGTTCTAATATTTTGTAGAAGCTCTTCCGTTTCTAACATTCGAAATAAAATTTTTGGAAGTTTTATGTATAGAATGACAAGATTTTCACATGAACTTCTGGGCTGTAAATAATTTACAATCTTTGGAGAAATTGATGGAGATGTAATGAGTGGCAGATCAAGGATGCATTCTTTGTTTCTTATATATCCTTAAAAAGGGAAGGGGTTATAATCTCATTTAGGCAGTCAGGACCTTCTCTTATTATGTGTAAGCAAACAATAGCTTATTATCCAAATCACATTATATTGTCAAATAATCAATAAGTGTCCACCATATGGTAGATGATGGTTTTCTAATATGCAGCTTTCCCTGGTTGCCAAGAAACATAAGCAAAGCAATTAGCAATTCCCTAAGAATAGTGTATTTTGGTTCTTACAAAAAGCACTGACATTAAAAAGCCCAGATACTCTTTTTTTTTGGATAGTTACCACCTGGCTATTTAAATAGTGTTTTTCAATACTTTGAATTTCATTTCATGATAAATGTGATTGTTCTCTCTGGATCTCAAATTACATTCTAATCATTTTCTCATTATCTCTACTATGTACCATTCTAGAGGAAGGAAAGAGGTTCAGGTCTGTGAAGCACAAATGAATAGGGAGAAAAAAATTCTTCTTCTTATTGAAGCACAGGGTTGGTGAGGGCTTTTCCTTGAATTTGTAATTTGATTTTCAACTTAAATTTATTTTCCCGTTCTTAATTTTCCTGACTCAATTTATGTACACATGGATTAAATTAGAGAACAGTAGATTTTTTGGATAACCAAATATAACTCAAAACTTTTTCTTCATTATTTTCTTTCAGTTATGCTCTCAGTATAAATAAATCTGGTAATCTTGACTGTTTTTAACTTTTCTCCACTTCCAGCTAGGTGATTCCATAGCTCCTTTTGATGTGAAATGCAATCACTCCACATCCGTATGTTATATTACCTCTCTGAAGGCTAGCAGTGTGGAATAGGTAAATGAATATAAAACAGACCAAGATGAAAAATTGTAAAGAGTCAAATACTGTAATTTGTTGCCATCTCATTGAACTGCCAGTAATTTAATTAACTATCCATTGAATAAATATTTACCCAGTCTATTATATACTGAGCACTTTGCTGGGTATTGGTGTATAAAGGTAATACAGTTATAATAATCAGTGATATTAATTTGTAAGTGAACTAAATATGAAAGTAAGTCTAATTTTGCATGTGGGTTATATTATTTATTTATTATATATATATATATATATATATATATTTAATTGTACTTTAGGTTCTGGGGTACATGTGCAGATCATGCAGGATTGTTGCATAGGTACATACATGGCAATGTGGTTTGCTGCCTCCATCCCCTGTCACCTATATCAGGCATTTCTCCCCATGTTATCCCTCCCCCCCAAAAAAATAAGAGCTGAACACAATTTTCACACATAATAGGAAAGTACCAAATATAAAGACATCCAGCCTAGTCCCCAAATAAGACTTTTTATTCTATTCACCATTAACTGAGACTTTATAACACTTGTAAACCCTTTAATCTTCACAATTAAAACATAATCCAATAATGGAAAGCAAATGTGGTAATCAAAATAATTACATGTTTGTAAAAATAAAGCCCAAGAGATAATGTTGGCAACATTGAGCATATTTTGAGAAAAAAATATTTAATTTGGGAAAATAGGACAACAGATAGAGACAATTATTCTCATTAGTCTGTGAAGGCAGAGGAAGTATTTAAATATGTAAATTATAAACTTAGAGCAAATGTGGAACTTTAAAAAATCAAGGCAATGAAAATTTTTGCCCAGAGAATCTGTACATAACTTGAAATGGTCAAGTTATCTGTTCCTACATGAAATTTGGTCTAGAAATGGCGACTAAAATTTTGGAATACTTCAAAGGTAAATTTTCTCTCTGAGGCTTGACCATTTTTTTCTATATTTATTGAAATATTAAATTTTAAACATCTCTGTTTAAACATCAGTCAAATGCTTTCAAAATAAGTATCATAATCATTAATAAAACAAAATTGGATGATAGAAACTTTATGTCCTTTGCTTCATGTCTGTATTCTGTTTTGATGAAACATTTTATATTTTGCCCAGCTCCATTTTGTCTTCATTAGGTAGATTACTGTCACTTTCTTTACAGAATCATGACCATGATACATATTCATACCTCAGCATTTCTAAAGCTATGTCCATCTTTAAAGAGTAGGTAGATAAAATATATTTTAAATTTGTAAATCATGAAAATGGAAAATTGTGTAAAGTAAAATATATAAAGTAATTGCCTTCCATTTTGATAATAACAAAGAAAGGGTTCACCTTCTTTTTAATATTGGGAAAGACACAAAACCTCTGAATTTAAAAAAAAAGGTGCCAAAGCAATGTACTCATCTTGATTCCATCTTTATCTTTGCTAGTCTGTATTCCTGTCACGTTTTCTCCAATGATTTATATTTACATTCTTCCATTCTATTAGAAATATCCACATTTGATTTTATACAGACTTCATTTTTTTTGCCACTAAGGATGTTGGAGGATTTTTCTTTTAATGGAGTATGCCTTACTAATGTAAACATTTTCACTTTCATTTAAGTGTAATATTTCACTGTGCATAATATCAAAGATGTCACAGATTTACTACATTTCTTTACTAAGATACTCTCTGAGTTGCTTTTCTTTAAATAAACCTGAGTTGTACAATGGTATCCATTAATGTCAATTTCTATGTAGGATATCACATCTGGTTGCTTTATGTGAACAGTTTGCAATATAAAATATGTATTTATATTATATGATTGCATATACTACTACTGTAATTCTACAACATAAATATTTGTACTGATGTTCAAAGCTGTATATTTAAAATTTTCGTTTCATCTTTAGTTGATGTCTAAACCTTGGGTTTTAAAGTAAAAAGAAACACCTTTATTCTATAAAACATTGAATGGCATAATTGAGATTTGGAGTTTTAGTAAATGCTCACAGAGGTGCAAACTAATAGAAATGATTTAAAAGTAAAGAGGTTATGTGAAGTTTAAGAATTTAGACACAATAGGCAATATTAGTTTTAGTGAGTATGTTTTTCCTTTCTATGTGTTTAGCACTATAATACTGATAATTGACAAATAAAATATTTTGTATCATAGGATGCTTCTGTTCAGGTATTTAATGTGTTTTTCAGATTGTAAGAAACTTTTCCTCCATTAGAATAAATTGCTTTCCCAACTCACACACCAATAGTTCAATAGTTTCACTTTGAAGCATTCTCGCTTTTGAACAAATATGTTGAAGAAAACGATCTGGCTGATTAAGTAGAAAGAGGCTGATGAATAGCCAAGTGAAAATAGCACCTGTAGCCATGTACATTTACATGGTATTTACAGGAAAATAATTGAAAATAATTCCAAAATCAAGAAATTCATCTTCACGCAGCACATTCTATGGCCCATATAACCTAGTAAGCCATTCTGCTTGTCAAGACAATTTTCTGAATTCTTATGGATGACTTACATATGTTATGGGCATATGTGGTAAGTGTCTTCTGTCCTCAACAAAACTATTAAGGCCCATAAGAAGGATATTAAGCTAATAATAAAACATTTTAAAAATTATTTTAAAGTGACCTCAAAGGAATATGTCTGAGATTTTTTTTTTTTTATTTCAGCTTTTATTTTAGATTCAGAAGGCAAATGTGTAAGATTGTTACAAGGATGTATTTGACCCAGGTAGTGAGCATAGTACCCAATAGGCTGTTTTCAGCATAGGCTTTCCTCCCTTCCTCCCTCCTCTAGTAGTCTGCAGCATCCCCCCACCCCACGTTTATGTATATATTTTTTCAGTGTTTGGCTCCTACTTACAATAAAATATATGAAGTATTTGTTTTTTTCTGTCCTTGTATTGATTCACTTAGGATAATGTCCTCAAGCTCCATCCATGTTGCTTCAAAGGGCATGATCTCATTCATTTTTGGGGCTGTGTACTATTCCACAGTGTACATGTGTCTTTTATTTATCCAGTCCACCGTTGTTGGGCACCTAGGCTGATTCCCTGTCTTTGCTATTGTGAATAGCACTGAAATGAACATATGAGTGCATATTCTTGTTGGTATAATGATCTATGTTCCTTTGGATATATACCCAGGGTATTACTTTATTCTCACATTACTGTAAAAAACTACCTGAGTTTGGGTAATTTATAAAGGAAAGAGGTTGAATCGAATTATAGTTCCACAGGCTATACAGTAAGCACGGCTGGAGAGGCCTCAGGAAGCTTACAATTATGGCAGAAGGCAAAGAGGAAACAGGCACGTCTTACATGGCCAGAGGAGGAGGAAAAGAGTGAATGGAAAGGTGTCACACACTTTTAAACAACCAGGTCTTGTGAGAACCCACTATCATGAGAACAGCAAGGGGGAAATCCACCCTCATGATTCAATTACCCCCCACCAGACCCCTCCTCCATTTGGGTTCACAATTTGACATGAGATTTGGATGGGGACACAGTTCAAACCATATCACCCAGTAATCAAATTCCTGACTTTAATGGTAGCTCTGTTTTAAGATCTTTGAGAAATATCAAACTACTTTCCACAGTGCCTAAACTAATTTATATTCCCGCAGGCAGTGTATAAGCATTCCCTTTTCTCTGCAGCTTCATCAGCAACTGTTGTTTTTTCACTTTTTATTGATAACCATACTGACTGGTGTGAGGTAGTATTTCACTGGTTTTGATTTGCATCTCTCTAATGGTTAGTGAGTTTAAGCATTTTTCATGCATTGGTTGGTCATGTGTGTATCTTATTTTGAAAAGTATTCATGTCCTCTGCTCACTGTTTAATGGGGCAATTTGATTTTTGTTTATTGAATTCTTTAAGGTTCTTATAGAACCTATAGACTTTTGTCAGGTGTGTAGTTTGTGAATATTTTCTCCTATTCTGTATGTTGTCTGTTTACTCTGTTAATTGTTTCTTTTGCTGTGCAGAAGCTCTTTTGTTTAATTAGGTCTGGCTTCATTTTTTATTGAAATTGAAATTGCTTTTGGGAACTTGGCCATAAATTCTTTGCCAAAGCCTATAATTGAGAAGGATATATTCTAGTTTTTTTTTCTATAATTTTTATAATTTGATGTCTTACATTTAAAATTGTAATTCAATTTGAGGTTGATTTTGCACATGATGAAGTGCGGGTATCTAGTTTCATTCTTCCACATATGGCTAGCCAGTTCTCCCAGTAACATTTATTGATGAGGGAGTTTTTCCCCATTGCTTGTTTTTGTTGGCTTTGTTGAAGATCAGGTGGTTGTAGATGTGAAGCTTTATTACTGAGATTTTTTTTTCTGTTCCATTGATCTCTGGGTCTGCCTTCATATCAGTATCACCTTATAGCATAGTTCAAGTCAGGTTATGTGATGCCTCTGGCTTTCTTCTTTTTGCTTATTATTTGGGCTCTTCTTTTGGTTCCACATGAATTTTTATAATTTTTTCTAATTATGTGAAGCTGTCTTTGGTAGTTTGATAGGAATTGAATATAATCTGTAGATTATTTTGGAAAGCATAGCTATTTAAATAATATTGGTTCTTCCAATCCATGAGCAACTGAAGGTATTTCCATTTGTTTGTGTAATCTCTGATTTTGTTCGGTACTGTTTTGTAGTTCTCCTTGTAGAAATTATTCATCTCCTTGGTTAGCTGTACTTTTGCGTATTTCATTTGCTCTGTGGCTACTATAAGTGGGATTTTGTTGTTAATATGACTTTCAGCCTGGACATTATTGGTTTATGTAAATGCTACTGATTTATTTTACATTGGTGTATATCCTGATGTCTTGCTAAAATCATTTATCAGCTCTAGTAGCCTTTTGGCGGGGTTTTTAGGGTTTTCTAAGTATAGAATTATATCCTCAGTGAAGAGAGAGAGTTTGACTTTCTTTCTAATTTGGATGCCTATTATTTATTTATCTTGCCTGATTGCCCTGGTTAGGACTTCCAGTACTATGTTGAATGGGAGTGGTGAGAGTGAGAATCCTTGCCTTGTTTCAGTTTTCCAGGGAAATGTTTCCAGTTTTTGCCCATCTAGTGTGATGTTGGCTATGGATTTGCCATGGATGGCACATATTATTTATTTATGTATTTATTTTTAGATGGAGTTTCACTCTTCTTGCCCAGGCTGGAGTGCAATGGTGTTATCTTGACTCACTGCAACCTCTGTCTCCCGGGTTCAAGTGACTATCCTGCCTCAGCCTTCCAAGTAGCTGGGATTACAGGCATGTGCCACCAGGCCCAGCTAATTCCATATTTTTAGTAGAGATGGTGTTTCTCCATGTTGATCAGGCTGATCTTGAACTCGTGACCTCAGGAGATCTGCCCACCTTGGCCTCTTAAAGTGCTGGGGTTACAGTCATAAGCCCACTGTTCTCAACCAAATGGCTCATTATTTTGAGGTATGTTCTTTTGTTTCATAGTTGAAAGTTTTTATTATGAACTGATGTTGGATTTTATCAAAAGCCTTTTTTACATCTACTTAGATGATCATGTGGTTTTTTATTTTAATTTAGTGTGGTGAATCACATTTTTGACTGCATATACTGAACCAACCTTGGATCTCGGGAATAAAACTGACTTGATTGACCCAGTGTGGTGCCTCATGCCTGTAACTCCATCACTTTGGGGGGCCAAGGCAGGTGGATCATGAGGTCAGGAGATTGAGACCATCCTGGCTAACACAGTGAAACCCTGCCTCTACCAAAAATACAAAAAATTATTTGAGCCTGGTGGCATGCACCTGTAGTCCCAGAAACTCAGGAGGCTGAGGCAGTAGAATAGCTTGAACCTGGGAGGCGAAGGTTGCAGTGAGCCAAGGTCGTGCCACTGCACTGCAGACTGGGTGACAGAGCAAGACTCTGTCTCAAAAAAAGAAAAAAAAAAAAAAAACCTATGTGATCATCGGAAATTAACTTTTTAATGTGGTTCTGGATTCAATTTACTAGTATTTCATTGTATATTTTTGCATCTATGTACACCAGAGATGTTGGTCTGAAGCTTTCTTTATTCATTGTGTTTCTGCCAGATTTTGGTATTAAGTTGATGCTGGCTTCATAGTAATTTGTGATGAGTTCCTCATCATCCATTTCTTGGAATAGTTTTGGTAGGATTTGGACCAGTTTTTCTTTGTATGCATGTTAGAATTTTGTTGTGAATTCATCTGCTCCAGGGCTTCTCTGGGTTGGTAGGATTTTATTATTATTGATTCAACTTCAGAGCTCAGCATTTGTCTATTCAGTGTTTCAGTCCCTTCCTGATTCAATCTGGAGAGACTGTGTGTTTCAGGAATTTATCCCTTTCCCATAGATTTTCTAATTACTATGCACAAGTTTGTTCATAGTTTTCTAGAAGGATCTTTTGTATATCTGTGGGATTAGTTGTCCTGTCATCTTTGTCATTTTTCATTGTACTTTTGGATATTTTGTCTTTTCTTTTTTGTCAATATAGTTAGACATATATCATTGATCTTATTCATGTTTTAAAGTATCCACTCTTGGTTTCATTGGTCTTCTGTAGGGATTTTTACATCTCAATAGCATTCAGTTCTCTAATTTTACTTCTTTCTTTTCTTCTGCTAGCTTTGAGGTTGCTTCGTTGTTTTATTTCTAGTTTCTTTAGGTGCAAATTTAGCTTGTTAATTTGAGATCTTTCTAACTTCTCGATGAAGGGGTTTATAGCTATAAACTTTCAAATCAACAATGCTTTTGCTGTATCCTCAAGATTTAGGTAAGTTATGTTCATTATTGTCAAAATTTTTTTTTTATTTCAACCTTAATGTGATGTTGACCAAGGAGTTACTCAGGAATGAGTTAATTTCCATGTATTTTCATAGTTTTGATATATCTTCTTGACATTGATCTCTATTTTAATTGCATTATGGTCTGAGAATATGCATGATATGATTTCAATTGTGTTGAATTTATTGAGTCTTGCTTTATGACTGGGAATGTGGCCAATTTTAGAAAAAGTTCCATATGTATTTAAGAGGACTGTATATCTTTTGGTTGTTTGATAGAGTGTTCTGTAGATGTCTATTAGGTCCAATTGGTAGAGTGTTGAGTTTATATCTAATTTCTTTTGCCTCAGTGATCTGTCTAATGCTATCAGTGGGGTGTTGAAGTCTCCCACTGTTATTGTGATTCTTTAATTCCAAGAAGTTGTTTTTTAAATGTCAGTGCTCCAATGTTGGATGCTTATATATTCAGGATAATAAAGCTTCTTGTTAGATTGTACCCTTTATTATTATATAATGCTCTGCTTTATCTGTATTAATATTTATTGGTTTAAAGTCTATTGTATCTGATATAATAATAACTTCTCTTCTTATTTTTTTTTTTCCATTTGCATGATAGATCTTTTTCTATCCTTTTACTTTTAGCCTGTGGGTGTCATTACAAGTGAGATGGGTCTCTTGAAAATAACAGATGGTTGGGTCTTTTCTTTTTCTGCAGCTTGCCACTCTGTCTTTCAAGCAGGGCATTCAGCCCATTTACATTTAAGGTTATTATTGATATGTGTGATTTTAATCCTGTCACCGTGTTCTTAGCTGATTGTTATGTAAACTTGGTTGCGTAGTTACCTTAAAGTGCCTGTAAACTATGTGCTTAAGTGTGTTTTTGTGGTAGCAGGTGTCACTATTTTTGTTCCCTGTTTAGCACTCCTAAGAACCTCTTCTAAAGCTGGTCTAGTTGAAACATACTCCCTCAGCTTTTGTTTTTGTGGGAAGAGTTTTATTTCTCCTTTACTTCTGAAGATTAGTTTGGCAGGATATGAAACTCTTAGTTGGAATTTATTTTCTTTAAGGATACTGAAAATTGACCTTTAATCTGTTCTGGCTTGTAAGGTTTCTGCTGAAAGGTTTTCTCCTAGCCAAGTGGCACTCCTTTTTTATGTGCCCTGTCCCTTTCTCTAGCTGCCTTTAAGATTTTTGTTTGCTTGCATTCTCTTTCATGAATCTGATGATTATGTGCCTTGTGGATGGTTATCCTGTGTAGTATCTAGCCAGGGTTCTCTCTGTTAGTTGGGTTTCCATGACAAACTCTATAACAATTAGCAAAATATTCATGAACTATGTCCTCAAACATATTTTCCAAGTTGGCGATTTTCTTTCCTCCCTCAGGAATGCTAATGAGTAATAGATTTGGTCTCTTTAAGTAATCTCACACGTCTCAGAGGTTTCGTTTATTATTATTTTTATTTCATTGCAACTATTATTTTAGATTCAACTGGTCCATGAGCAGGTTTGTTACATGGGTCATGTCATGGGGGTTTGGTGTACAGAAATATTGTCACCCATGTAATCAGCATAGTATCCCATAGGTAGGTTTTCAATACTCACACTTTTTCTACCATCAACCATCAAGTAGGCCCCAGTGTATACTGCTCCCTTTGAGTCCATGTATATTCAATGTTTAGCTCCCCCTTATAAGTGAGAATATGCAGTATTTGGTTTTCTGTTTTTGTGTTAATTTACTTGGATGAATGGTTTCCAGCTCCATTGTTGCTGCAAATGACACAATTTCATTATTTTTTATGAATCTGTAGTATTCCATTGTGTACATGTGTGCCATAGCTAACCCAGAGTTAGAACCTAAGCAATGCCATCTTAAACCCTGTACCCTGCAAGCACCAAGAAAAACGGTTTTTCAAAAAATAAATTGTAACTGCTGCCCCGTTCCCTTTGTGATAACTGCTTGCTGTCCCATGTTCCTTGCAATAACTGCTGACCTTGCTTCTGTGAAAAATAGCTAGCTTGCTCTGCATAATGCTGATTGCAAAAAAAGAACCCCTGCCCAACCAGGATGTGGGTTTTCTACTTAAAACCCTTTCTCCCCCTGACCTTGGGGACACGGGTTAGAAAGACACTAGTCCTCTGTGGCCGCCAACAATAAATGACCCTCTGAATTGGCTTACTTTGGTCTCAGTGGTGATTCAGTACTCGCTCGGTTACAACACATGTGCCACATTTTCTTTATTCAGTCCACCGTTAATAAGCAACTAGGTTGAATCTATGTCTTTGCTATTTTGAATAGTGCTGTGATTCACATATATGTGCATGTGTCTTTATGGTAGAATGATGTATATTTCTTTGGGTATATGAGTAGTAGTGGAATTGCTGGGTGGAATGGTAGTTCAGTTTTAAGTTCTCTGAGAAATCCATTTTTCACTGTGGCTAAACTTATTTCCATTTCCAACAGCAGTGTATAAATATTCCTTTTTCTCTGTAACCTTACCATCATCTGTTATTTTTTGACATTTTAATAATAGCTATCTTGACTGGTGTGAGGCAATATATTTTTGTGGTTTTGTGATTAGTGATGTTTGGCCCATTACTAATTTTTTTTTTCTTTTTTTTTTTTTTTGCCTGTTGACTTGCTTAAGTTATGTATAGATTCTGGATATTAGATGTTTTTCAGATACATAGCTTGCAAATATATTCTCAAATTCTATAAGCTGTCTTTTTAACCTATTTATAATTTTTTTTGCTTTGTAGAAGCTCTTTAGTTAATTATGTCTTCTCAATTTTTGTTTTCGTTCCAATTGCTTTTGGAGTCTTTGTCATGAGATCTTTGCCAGGCCTGATATCCAGAGTGGTCTTTCTTAGATTTTCCTCTAGGGTTTTTATCATTTTAGGTTTTTACATTTAAGTCTTTAATCCATCTTGATTTGATTTTATATGTGGTGAAATGTAAGGGTCCAGTTTCAATCTTCTGTATATGGCTAGCCATCACCATTTATTAAATAGAGATTCATTTCCCCATTGTTTGTTATTGCCAACTTTGTTAAAGATCACATGGTTGTAGGTGTGTGACTTAATTTCTGGGTTCTCCAACCTGTTCCATAATTCTATGTGTCTGGACTTTTTTTTTTTTTTTTTTTTCCAGTGGCAAGCTGTTTTAGTGACTGTATTCTTGTAGTATAGTTCGAAGTTGGGTAGTGTGATACCTCCAGCTTTGTTTCATTTGCTTAGGATTGCTTTGGCTATTTGGGCTCTTTTTTGGTTTTAAATAAGTTTCAGAATTTTCTTTTCTCATTCTGTGAAGAACATTATTGGTAGTTGGATAGGAGTAGCATTGAATCTATAAATTACTTTTGGTTGTATGATCACTTTTACAACATTGATTTTTCCTATCTATGAGCTTGCAATATTTTTCCAATTGTTTGTGTCATTTCTGATTTCTCTCAGCAGTGTTGCTTCATCATTTTTGTTTAAGAGATCTTTCACGTCTCAAGTTAACTATGTTTCTAGGTATTTCATTCTTTTGGTGTATATTGTAAATAGGATTGCATTTTTGATTTGGCTCTGAGTTTGGACATCATTAGTGTATAGAAATGCTACTGACTTTTAAAAAATTATTGTAATAAGTGAAGTAATTATATTTTGGAACACATAAAAATTATATAAAATTATATTAAAAATTAATATAGTAATAATAAACTAATATACATTTATACCTACAAAATATAGGAAGTAGAAAAAAGCTTTAGTAAACAAATCTTTTTTTTAAAATTTATTTTATTTTTTATTATATTTTAAATTCTGGGGTACATGTGCAGGTTGTGCAGGTTTGTTATGTAAGTATACATGTGCCATGGAGGTTTACTGCATCCATCACCCTGTCATCTATATTAGGTATTTCTCCTAATGTTATCTCTCCCCAATCCCCCCACCCCCGGCTATTCCTCCCCTAACCCCCACTCCCACCAACAGGCCCTGGTGTGTGATGTTCCTCTCTCTGGGTCCATGCGTTCTCATTGTTCAACACCCACTTATGAGTGAGAACATGCAGTGTTTGGTTTTCAGTTCTTGTGTCAGTTTGCTGAGAATGATGGTTTCCAGTTTCATCCAGATCCCTGCAAAGTACATGAACTCATCTTTTTTTATGGCTGCATAGTATGTCATGGTGTATATCTACCACATTGTCTTCATCCAGTCTGTCATTGATGGGCATTTGGATTGGTTCCAAGTCTTTGCTATCGTAAACAGTGCTGCAATAAACATACATGTGCATATTTACAATGGAATGTTTTATAATCCTTTGAGTGTATACCCAGTAATGGAATTGCTGGGTCAAAAGGAATCTCTATTTCTAGATCCTTGAGGAATCGCCACACTGTCTTCCACAATGGTTGAACAAATTTACACTCCTACCAACAGTGTAAAAGCATTCCTATTTCTCCACATCCTCTCTAGCATCTGTTCTGCCCTGGTTTTTTGATAATTGCCATTCTAACTGCAGTGAGACAGTATCTCAATGTGGTTTTGATTTGTAGAAATGCTACTGACTTTTTACATGTATTTTGTATCCTGAAACTTTGCTGAAGTTGTTTATAAGATCTAGGAGCATTTGGGCAATGGCTGGAGTTTTCTAGTTATAGAATTATATCATATGCTATGAGAGACAGTTCAGCTTTCTCTCTATTTGGATGCTTTTGCTTTCTTTCTCTTGCCTGATTGCTCTGGCTAGGACTACCAGTACTATGTTTAAGAGGAATGGTGAGAGTGGGCCCTTTTGTCTTGTTTCACTTCTCCAAGGGAATGCCTCCAGCTTTCATCAATTCAGAATGATGTTGGCTGTAGGATTTTCATAGATGGCTCCTATTATATGGAGGTATATATCTTCAATCTCCAGGATTTTCCATTTTTAGCATGAACAGATGCTGAAATTTATTGAAAGCCTTTTCTGTATCTATTGAGATCATCACGTTGCTTTTGTTTTTAGTTCCATTTCTGTGACAAATCACTTTTATTGATTTGGGTATGTTGAACCAACTTACATTCCAGAGATAAGGTCTACTTGTTCATGGTGAATTTTGATGTGCTGCTAGATTCAGTTTACTTGATTTTCTTGAGGACTTTTGCATATATTTTTATCAAGGATATTGGCCTGATTTTTTTTTTTTCATTAGGACTCTGCCAGTTTTTTGGTATCAGAATGATGCTGGCTTCTTAGAATGAGTCAGGGAAGACTCCCTCCTCAATTTTTTGGAATAGTTTCAGCAGGGTTAGTACTAGGTCTTTATATGTCTGGTAGAGTTTGGCTGTGAATCTGTCTGGTCCATTGCCTTTTCTGGTTGGTAGGATTTTTTATTACAGATTCAATTTCAGAACTTAGTGGTGTGCTCATGGTTTCGGTATCTTCCTGTTCAAGATTGGGAGGTTGTGTGTTCCCAGAAACTTATACATTTCTTCTAGATTTACTAGCTATAGTGTGAGGAGGTATTCCTAATAGTCTCTGAATGTATTTTGTATTTCTGTGGGGTCAGTAGTAATGTCCCTTATTTCATTTCTGATTGTGTTTATTTGGATATTCTCTTTTTGTGTGTGTGTATCTAGAATTCTAGCAATCTTATTTTTTTTCAGTAAAACCGCAATTTTTGGTTTTGTTGATCTTTCATATACTTTGCTATATCACAATTTTATTCAGTTTAGCTCTGATTTTAGATTTTTCATTTCTCCTGCTTGTTTGAGGTTAACTTGCTCTTGCTTTTCTAGTTCCTTTAGGTGTAATGTTTGATAGTTAATTTGAGATATTTCTAACTTTTTTTTTGTGGGCATTTAGTGCTTTAAACTTTATTTTTAACAGTGTTTTAACTATGTCCCACACAGTCTAGAATGTTTTATGGGTTTTTTTCCCATCTATTTTGGAGGATTTTTATATTTCTGCCTTAAGTTTATTGTTTATTCAAAAGTCATTCAGGAACAGTTTGTTTGATTTCCATTTAATTGTATGATTTTGAGAGATCTTGGTGTTTCTTTCTTTTTTATTGAGCTGAAAGTATGGTTTGTATGATTTTGGTCTGAGAATGTGGTTTGTATGATTTCATTTTTTTTTTAAATTTGTAGAAAATTGCTTTGTGAAAAGAATATCATATTATTTGTAGGGACATGGATAGAGCTAGTGGCTATTATACTTAGGAAACGAACACTGGAACAGAAAACCAGATTCTGAATGTTTTCACTTATAAGTGGGAGCTAAATAATAAGAACACATGGACACAGAAGGGGACAACACACACCCTCCTTTTGGAGGGTGGAGTTTAGGAGAAGCGAGAGAATTATAATGATTATGATTAATTATAATGATTAATAATAATAATAATAGTAAACTAATGAGTACTAGGCTAAATACCTGGGTGATGAAGTAATCTATACAAAAAAAACCTCCATGACACAAGTTTACCTTTGTAACAGACCTGCACTTGTAACCCTAAACTTGAAGTAAAAAAAAAAAAAAAAAAAAAACCAACTGCTTGATGGCTGAGTATGAATTTGATTTTAGAGTATGTGCTACGTGCAGATGAGAAGAATGTATATTCAGTTGTTTTAGGCTGGAGATTCCTGTAGATGTCTATTTGGTCCATTTGGTTAAGTGTCGACCACATATTTTTGTTAGTTTTCTGCATCAGTCATCTGTCTAATACTGTCAGTGGAATGTTAGAGTCTTTCACTATTATTGTATGACTATCTAAGTCTCTTCATAGGTCTCAAAAAACTTGTTTTATCAATCTGGGTGTTCCTGTGTTGGGTGTATATATATTTAGAATACTTAAGTCTCCTTGTTGAATTGAACCCTTTATCATTAAATAATGCATTTCTTTTTCCTTTTTGATTCTTGTGGTTTAATGTTTGTTTTCTCTGAAATTAGAATAGAAACCTATGCACTTTTATGTTTTCTGTTTGCTAAATCTTTTATCATCCCTTTACTTTGAGTCTATCATTGTTCTTTCATGTGAGATGGGTATCTTGAAGACAGTGTACAGTTGGGTCTTGCTTCTTAACCCAACGTGCCACTCTGTGCCTTTTCAGTGAGGTGTTTAGCATGTTTTTGTTCAAGGTAAATATTAATATTTGCAGATTTGTCCTCATGTTGTTGGCTGATTGTTATCTGGTCTTGCTTGTGCATTTGCTTTATAGTGTCCATCATCTATGCACTTAAGTGTGTTTTGTTGGGTGGGACAGTAATGGTCTTTTTTTTCTTCATATTTAGCATATCCTTAAGGAACTCTTCTATGATTTGTTTGTCAAATATCAAATTCCCTCAGCATTTGCTTATGTAAAAAAACTTTATTTCTTTTTGGCTTGTAAAACTTAGTTTGGCTGGATACAAAATTGTTGGTTGGAATTTCTTTGCTTTAGGGATGCTGAATATAGATTTTTTCAATCTTTTCTCACTTGTGGGATTGAGGTCTGCTGTTATCCTGATGAGGCTCCCTTTGTAGGTGACCTGCCCCTTCTCTCTAGCTGCCTTTAATATTTTCTCTTTCACTTTGTCTTTAGAGAATCTGATGACTATGTGTCTTTGTGTATTTTGAGTTGTTGTCTTTTTTAGTATCTCCCAGAGTTTCTCTAAATTTTCTGAATTTGAATGACATCCTCTCTAGTGAGGTTGTGAAAATTTTTATGAACAATATTCTCAAATATTTGTTCTAATTGCTTTCATGCTCTCCCTGTCTGCTCTGCTCTCTCTCTCGGACACTTATGAGTGATAGGTATGGTCTCTATATAATCCAATATTTCTCAAAGATTTTGTTCATTTTTTTGAAATTATATTTTCTCTATTTTTGTCTGAGTTAATGCAAATAACTGGCATTTGAACTTTGAGATTATTTCCTCAGTTGGTCTATTCTGTTGTTAGTGCTTTAAATTTTGTTATGAAATTACTGTAGTGTGTTTTTTCAGTTCTATGAGCTCAGGTTTGGTTCTTTCCTAAGATAACTATTTTGTGTTTCATCTCTTGAATCATTTTATTGGATTCCTTATATTTCCTTGGAATGGATTGCAACTTACTCCTGAATATCAACTATCTTTGTTGTCATCTAGGTTCTAAATTTGATGTCTGTAATATCTGCCATTTCATTCTGGTTGAGAAGCATTGCGGTGGATCTAGTGCAGTTGTTTAGAGGTAAGGATACACACTGGCTTTTATTAGAGTTGCCAGAATTCTTGTCCTGGTTGTTCCTCATCTGTATGGGCTGTTGTTCCTTTAACTGTGGTGTAATTTTTTTTTGAGACATAGTCTTACTCTGTATCCAGGCACCAGGCTGGCACAATCTTGGCTCACTGCAACCTCCGCCTCCCAGGTTCAAGCAATTCTCCTGCCTCAGCCTCCTGGGTATCTGAGACTACAGGTGCATGCCACCACGCCCAGCTAATTTTTGTATTTTTAGTAGAGACAGGGTTTTACCATGTTGGCCAGGATGGTCTTGATCTCTTGATCTCGTGATCTGCCCGCTCCAGCCTCCCAAAGTGCTGGGATTACAGGTTTGAGCCACCACACCCAGCCAATGTAATTTGATTATAGTCAGTTGGCTTCATTTGTAGATATTTTCAGAGGGCTGAAGCTTTGTGTAAGCTCTTTATCTGTGGCTGAATTCTTCCCCTTGAACGGACATGGAGGGTGTCTTAACATAGTATTTTCATTATTGAAGATTGAGCTGCAACCTAATAGCTGGCACTTAAATGTAATCCCTGGTAGATATGTTCTTACTCAGCCATGTGGCTCCCTGTTACTTCCTCATGTTTGCATCCCTGCACCCTGTAGTGTGTATGCTCCTCTTCCTCTCAAGTGCTGGCCTCAGATCTCGGCTTTGCACTCCCAGGCTGCATATTTTAGCCCTGGATCAGGCTCAGGCTTTTAATTCACTTCCCATATTAAGGGCTGCATGGTTGGGGACCTTGGCAGTGGCAATGACAGAGACCCTTTCACTTGTTTCTTGTCTCTTTCAGATGAGAATATATATTCTGTTTTGTTGGGTAGAGTGTTCTTTAGATGGATGTTGAATCCACTTTGTCAAGTATCACGTTCAGGTCCAGAATCTCTTTCTTAGCATTCTTCCTCAATGATCTGTCCAATACTGTCAGTGGGGTGTTGAAGTCTCCCACTAATATTGTGTGGTTATCTAAGTCTCTTCATGAGTCTCTAAGAGCCTGTTTTATGAGTCTGGCTATTTCAGTGTTGGGTGCACATTGGCTTAACCTCAGAGAAAGGCAAAGTTGCTGCCAATTAGAATAATCAGCCTGGGGTGGGGTGGCTGCATTGCTGGCCCATGATAGGGAATTCTGCCTGGTAAAAAGAACGTTCGGTGGTGGGCTCATGGGGAAGACAGTGTGGCCCCTTCTCTATAGGATGGCTGTGTCTTACCGGATTTTGAATAAAGAACTCAGACTCTTTGTTCCTTCCCCAGCCTGGAGGCAGAAAGGGTGGATACTGCTGCAGCATCAGTGACAGAAGGGCTGTGAGTTATCTCTGGGAACTCCACCCCAGGGAGACATGAAGCCACTGCTAATGAAAATGTTCAGTTGAAGGATCTGAGCATCTGTATTGCTGACCCAAGCCAGGTGCCCTGCCTAATGAAGAGCAGGGTTTCAGCGGCTCAGTGAAGAGAGACTGGCCTCCAGTATGGGAGCTGTGGCATGCTGTCAGTGCAAACAAAGCAATTTGAAGGCTCAGTGTTCCTTCCCCAGCTTGAGAACAGCAAAGGTAATACCATTGCAATGACGATGGCAGAGTCTGTGGATTGTCTCTGGCATCTCCTCCTCACAGAAATGCAGAGGTGCCATTAACTGAAGGGATAAGCTCAGTGCAGGGCTGCTATGTTGTGGGCCCATGTCAGAAGGTCGTGCCCATTGAGGAGTAGAAGGAGGCAGGAATCTGCATGAAAAATAGTCTGGCCACCTTTCCATAATGCAGCTGTGGTATGCTAGAGGCCCATGATAGTTCTTGGGTTCTTCACCCTCTTCTCAGCTTGAAGGCAGTAAGGATGGGGCTGTGGGAGTGGCAAAAATGGCAGACTTGTTGGTTACTTCTGGGAGTCCTGTCCCAGAGAAATGCAGAGCTGCTACTGGCTTAAGTGTTCCAATGAGGGTGTGGTGGCTGTGCTGGCGTTTCAGGACAGTGGGCTTTGCCTGGCAAGATGTATCATAGACAAGGCCTGTAGTCTGTCTTCTCCTTTGTACTGTAGATGCAGCCCCTATCCTTGGACCATGCAAGAAGCCTCACCTCCCTTGTCGGAGGAGCTGTGGTCGAGGATGCGAGTACTTAAGAGTGCAAGGCCCTTGGGACTTTATGCCAGACTGTGTGGTAACCTTTCCCAGACTCCACACAGTTCTCCATGTTAGTCTGAATGTCCCCAGGAAAGGGGGTCAGGGGAGATCTCCTGTGCACAGGATTGCAAAGGTCTGTTGCAGAAGTGTGTTTCTGGGGTCTTTTGCTCACTCAGCATTTCCCCATGGTTAGGAGCCTCCCTGGACCCCGTGTCATTCCTGGGTAGGCAGCTATCTGGTTTTCCTCCTCCCTGCTCTCTGTGCATCATGATACTTCCTTGATGAATCCTGATGTGACCTCCTGGGTGATCCCATTGAAAAGCTAGTGTTTACTGGCCACCCTATCTTCCCTGCATGAGAATAGTCCACACTAGCTGCTTCTAGTCAACCATCTTGACCTTAACCCATTTGTTCATTTTTTTTCTTTATTTTTGTCTGACTGAGTTGATTCAAAAAACTGGCCTTTGAGCTCTGAAATTCTTTCCTCAGCCTGGTTTATTCCACCGTTAATACTTCTGATTATTTTATAAAATTCTTGTAGCGACTTTTTTAGATTTAAAAATTCAGTTTAGTTATTTCTCAAAAAGACAATTTTATCTTTCAGATCTTAGATCATTTTACTTGATTTTTTGGATTTCTTACATTGGGTTTTGACTTTTCCTTGCATCTCGAGCTTCCTTGGTTTCCATATTCTGAATCCGCTGTCATTTCAGTCATTTCAGACTGGTTAAGAACCATCGTTGGGAAGCTAGTGGCTCATTTTGTAGTAAGTGGACCTCTGTGTTTCGAGGTAAGTGGACACTCTGGCTTGTTGGTTTGCCAGTGTTCTTTCACTGATTCTTTCTCAATTGGAAAGACATTCCTTTAATGGCAGCATAAGTTGAGTATAGTCAGTTGGCTTCATTTCTGGAAGCTTTCAGAGAGCAAGGGCTCTGTACGGAATATGTGTGGGTGAACACCTGCACTTGGTTTTCACAGGTGTATATTTTAGCAGGACAAATTTTTGGTGCTATAGTTTGGTCTGTGACCCAGTAGTTGGCACTTAAGAGTAATGGCTGGTATCTAGGTTAATACCCAACTGTAGGGTGATTTTGTACTTGCTAATGTGCACGGGCATATTCTGCTATGAGAGTTGGGAGAAAAAGACAGCTCTTTATCAGGTCTGCTCTTGTGCCTTAGGGGAGCCCCCTTTAATCACTGGTCGTCTACCAACATTTCTTTCATTAGGTGTTTAGGGCTGCAGGTTCCCCTTGGGCAGAGGCTGTGGCTGGGAAATATGCCACACTTTTTGTGCACTGAACCAGCCCTGTAGAGGGAAGTATGCCCTGCTCCCACCCAGTTCAGGAGCCAGTGTGTCTCATCCCTCTCAGGACTGTAAGGGTGAGGGTCCTCTCATGCCCCAACGGCTGGTCACAGATTTCATCTCCATACTCCTGAGTTTTATGCTGTAGCCCTGGGGGTATTGGATGTCTCATAGCTTGGGTTTGAGATCAGGCTGCTGTGGTGTAATCTGATTTACTCCTGGGTCACCAGAAAAGTACTCAGGTATAGCAGTGCATTTGGGCTGTGCGATGGGAGCTGAGCTGACACCTACTCCTGGAAGGCATCTAGGCATGGAACTTAGGAGGGGCTGATGAGCAGCAGGGCTTGCAGAGCAGATGTGCCACAGTCCCACAGGGAAGCTGGCTCCACTCTCCCTGGCTCAAGGATCAGCTGGGCCCTATGCCTCTTGGAGGTAGAGAGGAAGCCCTGGGTACGTGTGTCTATGGCTGCTCTCCACTGAAGCTTATCAGTGCACAAAAGCTCCCAGGCTCCATGTTATCTGAAGGCCTGTTTCTGCCAGATCATGTGTCCATGGGGGACCCAGGTCATGCTGTGACTAGAATCTCGATGTCCATGATGAAAGCCAGCTTTCCCTCAGTCCTCTCACTCGCCAGTTTCCCAGGATTTACTCAGGGCCAGGAACTAGCCTCGGCATTTGGGTACCCTGCACAGGGTTTCCAGCTTCCTCCTCCTTTAGCCTGGGCTTCACCATTGCCTTTTTGTACATCCTCAGTGGTTTTCTCTGAAGGTCTGCTCAAAGTATGGTGATTTACTTGATAATGTGGGCTCTGTCAGTGGAAACAGCTTTCTGACCATATTTTGTCAGACATCGTATCTCCTCAAGTCTGATATTTTAAAAAACAAATGTTTGGTAGGAGATGGAGCAAGATGGCTGAATAGAAGCTTCCAACAATTGTCCTCCCCACAGGAGCACCAAATTGAACAACTATCCACACAGAAAAAGCACCTGTATATGAACCCAAAATTAAATGAATGATCACAGTACCTGATTTTAACTTCATATCACTGAAAGAGGCACTGAACAGAGCAGGAAATACAGTCTTAAATTGCCAGTGCCACCCCTGGTCCCATCCCCTGGCAGCAGCCACATGGTGCTGAGAGACAATCTCTGTGCTTAAGAAAATGAAGTCATTGTGGGACTTCACATTGCAACTCGGTGCTACCCTGTCACAGAGAAAAGCAACACAGGGCGGAATTTAGTCAGCACCCATGGATAGAGCATTTAGACCAGCCCAAGTCAAAATGGAATTTCATAGTTCAGCTTTGGAACCTGAGTTCTGGCAAGGCTCGTTACTGTAGGCTAAAGTGTTCTGATGTTCTAAATACATGTGAAAGGCCATCTAAATAATAATTTCAAAATAACAGCAAAGACTGCAATTCCTGGTCAAGTTCTAGTGTGCTGAGCTCAAAGCAAGTGTACTTGAGGGGCATGAAACCTAGTGAGACACTAACCAGAGAGACAAAGGGGGTGCTTATGCCACCCTTCTCCCAACTATAGGCACCACAGCTTATAGCTCCACAAGAGAATCCTTTCTTCCACTTGAGGAGAGGGGAGAGTAAAGAAGTCTTTGTCTTGCTACTTGGATACCAGCTCAGCCACAGTAGGATAGGGCAACAGGCAGGTCCCTGAGGTGCTCATTTTAGGCCCTAACTTCTGGATGACATTTCTAGATACACTGGGCCAGAAAGAAACCCACTGCCTGGAAGGAAAGACCCAGTCTTGGCATGATTAATCAGCTGCTGACTAAAGAGTCTTTGGGTCCTGAACAATTAGCAATAGTATCCAGGTAGTACTCACCATGGGCCTTGGATGAGACTCAGAGATGTGTTGGCTTCAGGTATGACCTAGCATATTCCCAGCTGTAATGGCTATAGGAGCGTCTCCCCCTGCTTGAGAAAAAAGAGGGAAGAGTAAAGGGGACTTACCCTTGCAGCATAGGTACCAGCTCAGCTACTGCGGCGTACAGCATCAAGTGAACTCTTTGAGTTTTCTATTTCAAACCTTGGCTCTTGGATGACATTTCTGGATCTGCCCTAGGCGAGAAGGGAGGAAGCCCACTTCCCTGAAGAAAGAGTCCCGGGCCTGGCAGCATTCATCACAAGTTGACTGAAGAGCCCTTGGTTCGTGAATGAACATCAGTGGTATCCAGGCAGTGCTCACCACAGGCCTGGAGTGGTGGCAGCCATGGACAGAGACTCCTCTACTTGTGGAAAGCAGATGGAATAGTGTGAAGGACTTTCTTCTGTGGCTTGAGTGCCAGCTTAGCTCCACCAAGGTAGATTCCTAAGGTTTTTGGCTCCATGCCCTGGCTCCTGCATGGCATCTCTGGACCCACCTGGGACTAGGGGGAACTCACTGCCTTGAAAGGAAGGACGCAAGCCTGGCTAGCTTTGCCACCTCCCCACTGTAGAACTGAAGAGCCTTGAGCAAAGATACAAATCAGGCATTGTTTAGCACGAGTCTTGGGTGAGATCGAGTGCTGTGCTGGCTTCTGGCATGACCCAGCACAGTCCTAGTACTGGTGGCCACAAGGGTGCTTGTGTGCCTCTTTCTCCAGCTCCAGGTGGCTCAGCACAGGGAGAGAGAGATTCTGTTTTACTGGAAGAAAGTAAGAGAAGAAAAAAGAGTCTCTACTTGGCAATCCAGATAATTCTTACAGATCTTATCCAAAACTACCAAGGTAGTACCTCTACGTGTCTGAAAGAGCCACAGAATTACTGAGCTTGGGATGCCCCTTAATGAATATATAGTGAAGTTAACCAAAAACTTGGATCATCACACCTAGTTCCTTTCAAATACCTGGAAATCCTTCCCAGGAAAGACAAGTACAAACAAGCCTAGACTGCAATGAGTAAAACAAGTACCTTCAATGCCTAGACACCAGCAATAGTCCACAAGCATTAAAGCTATCCAGGAAAATATAGTCTCACAAATGAACTAAATAAGGTACCAGGGAGAAATCCTGGAGAGACAGAGTTATGTGACTTTTCATGTTAATGGGTACAAAAACATAGCTGGAATGAATAAGATCTAGTATTTGATAAGACAACAGGGTGACTATAGCTAAAAATAGCTTATTGTACATTAAAAAATAACTAAATAGCATAACTGGATTATTTCTAACACAAAGAAAGAATAAGTTCTTGAAGTAATGGATACCTCATTTACCCTTATGTGATTATTTTGCACTGTATGCCTGTATCAAAATATCTCATGTATCTCATTAATATATACAACTACTGTGTACCCACAAAAATTAAAAAAAAAATTTAAACTAAAAAAATACTTATTGGTCATATAATATATGCAAAGATTGTACTGATTGCTGAGGGTTATCTGGATGATTAATAAACTATCTTGCTGCTTATCTCCATTGGGTGATATGAATATATGTAAATAACTCTAATTCAATGCAAACTATGAATGCCATAAAAGTAATATGGGCATTGTATCAAGGATCTAAGAAATTACTTAGGTATATTTGAAGTAATTTTTTTCTCCATTTATTTTATTGCATTTTAGGTTTTGGGGTACATGTGAAGAACATGCAAGATTGTTGCATAGGTACACACATGGCAGTGTGATTTGCTACCTTCCTCCCCATCACCTACATCTGGCATCTCTCCCCTTGCTATCTCTCCCCAGCTCCCCACCCCCCACCATCCCTCCCCTATTTCCCCCCAACTGACCCCAGTGTGTAGTGCTCCCCTCCCTGTGTCTGTGTTCTCATTGTTCAACACCCGCCTATGAGTGAGAACATGTGGTGTTTGATCTGCTCTTCTGTCAGTTTGCTGAGAATGATGAAGTAAAAATTTTGCCAGAAATAATAACTTCTAGTTTTATTTTAAGGGAATAGATGTAGTGTGACAGACACTTGATATTTTAGCATGAAGATAGGGTATGCAGTGCAGTTAAAGGCTTAAAGGTGAGAAAAAAAGAATAGGTCCGATTTTAAGGAATAAAAGGGAACATGTTTGTATTAGATGGTGTGTTTGTGTGTGTTTTCCTTCAGTGCATTATTTAATTCTGTTTGCCATATGCAAATCAGCAGCTGCCAATTTAAACCACAGGTCATGGCATTTGGCATATAGTTTTCATAATATTGGCTTAAAATAATTACTGCATTACAGCTTTTCTTGAGTGAGAGTCACCAGTGTTCTGTTTTCTCGTATTTGTTAGAGAAACAGAGAAGCAATAGAATACTGGACTAGAAGTCAAGAGAATTGTGTCATAAAGCTTTTCCAATTGCTTGTTTTCTGCTATTGGCTAAGTCAATTTATCTTCCTGAGTCACAATTTTTGCCTATTTACTTATTAAGGATTTAAAGAGAACATCAGATAATGAAAATACATTCTAAAGCCTGAAACAAAATATGTACATATTTATATAATATAAAATTTATATATTATATTGAAATTATAAGAAGCCTCTTAGTGTTGAAATTGTCAGTAACATTTCAGTAAAATAAACTCTAAGGAACTGCCCAAATTACTTTGTTTTCTCAGAGTTTTGTTATGACCTAGAGTGTGTGAGTCCCTCCTTAAATAAGACTTATAATATTTTCTTACATTGGTCTTTGGCATTCTTTTGCCAATTTTTAGATTTTTTTTCAAAGTTTTATTTTATTTTCAATTAAATAATGGTTTTATGTATTTATGAGGTAAAATGTGATAGTTTGATACATGCGTACATTGTGAAATGATCAAATCAGACTAACGCATGTATAATCTCAAATACTTATCATTTCTTTGTGTTGAGAACATTTGAAATCCATTTTTACCTATTTTGAAATTTTCAATACATTATCATTAACTGTAGTCACCATGCTTTGGAGTATACAAGTTTTTTTAAGTTTTGAATATATTAATGGATATATCAAATTTTGCTACCCACGTTATTTCAAAATATTTCATTGTTTTTCCAGAAAACAGTTACCTGTACACACACGGATACACACACACATACGTTTACTGTGAATTTTCTCAGAATATCTTCAAGATATTAATGTTAAATCCATAAAACAGATTTTTTTTTTCTGGAAAATTTTTCAATGGCTAATTTCACCCTAAATTTGGCCTTCCAAAAGTTATAATTGACAGAAGAATAAACAAATTTTTTGGAGGGGGCAATGTACTGTAGCTAGGCCAGCTAACAAATGTTCTCACCACAAAGAAACGGTAAGTATTTGAGACTATAGATGTGTTAAATAGTCTGCCATAGTGATGCAGGCAACAACAACAACAAAAGTATTTGTAGGAAGCTTAAGTTATTTTACAGAGGAAATTGAAGGACAATGGGATAGATTGATTCTTCTTGTAACTTTGCAAGTTCAGTACTTCTAATATTTTAATTCCAGCAATGCCCTTCCAATATTGGTATATCAACAAAAGTAAGAAGATGTAGCAATTAGAAACATCAAAGAGGAGAGAGAACACAAAAGCATGAAAAGGGAATGAAAGTAAAACTCGAGCCGTAGGCACATTTGTATTTGGAGAATTTGAAATAAAAAAATGTTGCTTCTGGGGAAATTGAATTAATTTTTTTTCTCTAAGTTTGTTTCAGATAATAAATCATTTTGAACATCATTTTCTGTTCTCTTTGTTTCTTCAGCAATCCTCATTGAAATGATCATTTTCTTTAAAAAACCAAAAATGTCTGTGATCTAATACCATATGAATCCTATAAAGTCACATGCACTCATATAATTCTAGAGAAAAATGAAAAGCTGAGAAATTAAAGTTTTCAGCAGCCTCTGTACCATATTCCACATTGAAATTGTACTAGGTTTCCCTAGTGTATATATTATGTCATGTAAATAGTACTTTGGAAGGGGCAATGGGTCAGGGAAACTATTTAGTGATATTGTTACACTGCATGAAATGTTTGCCTAATGACTAAAAAGAAAAGAACTTAGCATTTTTCCAGTAAGAAGTAAACCACTGACAACTTGGTTGAAAAATTTATGAGTGTTTCAAATGAACATATTGTGTGCCTATTTAAGAAAATAATCTCCAGGAATTTGTCTAATCATTAGCTTTAGAGCTAAAGAGTATTTTGCATTTTCTCCTTCTTAACATAAACTACATTGCACATTGCTATGTTAATCAGCAAATGTTCAGTTGGAGATTCATTTAAACAATGGGAGAGATAAAAATGTAAACACAATTGCAAAAGATAAATAGTAGATGCAATTTTAAGAGCACTGAAAACAGATCGTTCACCTTTTGTGTGTGAGTTTTTTAAGGCATAATTTGCTGTGTAGCCAAGGCTGGAGTACAGTGACGTGATCTCGGCTCACTGCAATCTCCCTCTCTGTTTCAAGCAATTCTCCTGCCTCAGCCTCCTAAGTAGCTGGGATTACAGGTGCCTGCCTCCAGGCCAAGCTAGTTTTTGTATTTTTGTATTTTTTTAGTAGAGA
Source organism: Sapajus apella (assembly GCF_009761245.1). Taxonomy (NCBI): domain Eukaryota; kingdom Metazoa; phylum Chordata; class Mammalia; order Primates; family Cebidae; genus Sapajus; species Sapajus apella. The sequence continues at coordinate 7,715,459 of NW_022437015.1, forward strand.
CGGGGTTTCACCATGTTGGCCAGGCTGGTCTTGAACTTCTGAACTCAAGTGACCCACCCGCCTTGGCCTACGAAAATGCTAAAATTACAGGTGTGAGCCACCATGCATGGACTGTTCAGCTGTCATTGGAGAAAAGATGAACAAATGCACGGTGGCAGGGAAATGTGGGTGGTGTTCAATTTAACAGTGGATTAGAATGCTGGAATTGGGAGAAAGAAAATGAAAGATGATTCCATTTCAGAGGAAATGGAACATTTTTATGAAAAATAGTATAGATATGACACTTTTAGGGAGATAGTTAAAAAAATACAAAGTTGTAAGGATGCTTCATGGTCTCAATGTAGCATACTACTCTTTATTTATTTCATACTACTGGAAAGCTCAGAATCACCAGTGCCAGTCAGTGCACAAGCTTTATCAAGGTTCTACTATATGAGGACCCTCACTTGATGCACAGTTGCCTCATTAAAACAAAAAAAAGGTAAGCCTCATTTAGCCTTTAGCTTTATACAATATGCCAGATGATGGATTATGCTTGACTGTTATTCAAATTTATGTGCTTGTCACAAAATACAATGTAGTTAGAGATTTCCAGGGAATGTATTCAAGTCTTCACTGGTCCTTTAAGTTTCAGAAAATAATAATTGTTGCCAATACTTAATCCAACACTTAGTGAGAAAAATAATAAAGTTTAATTTCATTTGAACTCATTTAATGAAGTTTCCATGGGAAAGCAGGAGAACTAACCTGTCATAAATTTTTTCTTCTCATGATGAAATTATTTGATGGTAGTACGTCTCAAATTAGCACCAAAGCATGTAGATTGACTTGTTTTCCATTGCCAGTGCTGAGAATTAGTTGTTTACAAAGACCATTACTTGTCAATTCATTTGGCTCGGCCAAACATGACAATGCAGTAAAGAATGTAGGTGCTGTTATGAGAATAGAAGTATTATTTCATTGCTTCAAAAATCTTGTTATACCTACTAGACGGGTTACTTTTGATTGAAAACGGCATCACTTTACTGCTTTAGTAAATTCACTCACAACCTTGCATTAAATTACTGCTAGGGTGCAATAAAAGTTCACATCATTAAAAATTAAGATCAAAGCCTAATATCAGAATGTGAGTAAAATAAAAGTGGATCTCATAGCCTAACCAGGAATTGGATCATAAAACAGAGTCTGCCTAATAACAGTACATAAGACAGTTTGACCTTCTACTGTCATTGCCCTGACTCTACACAAGGATGTGTCAAATAAGATGTTGAAAGAGACCTGATTACTGTTCACTTCTACCTCCATTCATTACTTTTCTATATCTATTTGAAGATAGAAAATTCCAGGAAAGCAATAAAAACAACCGTGTGGAATGCGTGTTAGTGTGTGTGTGTGTCGTACATTGTTGTCAGTGTATTTTATCCTAAAAGACACAACTCTCACAAGCGTTCTAGCCCAGGATGAAGACAGATTACTTGGTAGCAGTGTTTGCTGGAAATTATGCTTTTGATATGCTCCATCGTTTCACAGTATAAGAAAACCAGGTGCTGGAGTACAAGAAAATGCAATCTTCATGGAGAAAATTTGCAATGCTAAAAACTGGGAAATAGGCTAGGAACTTATACACCTAACTGCTTTCCAGCTGTACCTTTAATCAGAGGAATAAACCATGATCCATGTGATAGAGTAAAGCTAGAAATAATCAACGTACTCTATTTGTGAACAATCATCATGTCTCAGGAGATTTTATTTCAGTAGTAGATGAGTAATAAAAATGTATTTTTAAAACAACTTTTACATTATTGAATTTCTTGAATCCTTCTTGCAGTATTTTTAAATCAGGATTAATATTTAATACTAATCTCTCGATATTTATTTTTATCAACTTTACAAAACATTGTATTTTTTGGAGGTTCTTTCCGGTAAAATAAGGCCAGAAAAAGAAATAAAGGCATTAAGACTAAAAATTAAAACATAAAATGTTATTTACAGACATTATTATATAATACTAAATTAAATATTATTTAATATTAACATTAAAGATTAAATATTGATGAAATAATGATAGAAAAACTGCAAGAAAGATTTAAGAAATTCAATAATGTGAAAGTTCTGACAAAATCTATTGAAGAATCAAAATTAAATAAAATTTGACTACTTGCAATATTCATAAATACTTCTTTTTAAAATTGATCTCATATTCAACAACCAGGCTCATTTGACATATTAATCTTAATAGTTCATACATATCTTTGGTTTTAGTGTGAAAACAATAATGTCCATGAATAATGACATTTTATGTTTTGATTTTCAGTCTTCATGCCTTTAATTATTTTTCTTACCTTATTTTACTGGAAAGGACCTCCAAAAGATACAATGTTTCATAGAGTTGATAGTAATGGTTATCCTTGTCTATTTCTTGATGTCAGGAAAATAGTTTTCAAAATTTTACTATAAAGTATTAGATTACGCTCTATCTATAAATAAATCCCTTTTTATTCCCACATTGCCAAGATTTTTTAAAAATATGATTGTTTTAGAATTGTACCAATTGCTTTTTTATTTATTGATATATTTATTTATCTATTTATTTTTCCTTATGTTAACATGTTACATTACACTAATTTATTTTCAAATAGTAAACCAAACTTGTATTATTGGAATAAACTTCACTTGATCATATCATCCCTTTTATGTACACCTGTGTTAGATTTGTTAATATTTCATTTAGAATTTTTACACATAGTTTCATGAAAGAAATTTGCCTCTAATAGCTTCTTATAATATTTATCAAATTTTGATAAGGTTATGCTGGTATTATAAAATACATTGTGAAACATTCCTTCTTCCTCTATTTTCTGTTAAGGCTTTCTGTATTTTTTTATATCATACGTGTTTGTGAAATTGATTGCTATATGTGTCTAGTACTGGAGTTTTCTTTGCAGGCAGGTTCTTAACTTCAGTTTTCATTTCTTTCAGAAAAAACTTTTTATTCCTTTCATGTCAGTTGCTAATTTTTATTTTTAGAAGAATTTGCCCATTTTGCTTGAATTCTCATTTTCATTGGCATTCATTTGTTAATAATATTTTCCTTTTTAATATTTATAATAATGATACCCCTTTCTTCTTTTTTAGTAATTTGTTCTTTCCATTTTTTTCTCATTGGTGCTTTTTAGGTGCTAATCAATTTTATTTGTATTTCAAAGTGACCAATTTTTTGAAATTTTGTCTATTGTATATCTGTTTTCTATTTTAATAAATTCTGTTTATATTTCGCGTATTTAAAAAGTTGCTGTTTTTCCATTTTTTTGAGATGTATGCTGTGATAATTGATATGCAACTTTTTAAAATGTCTGTTATACATGTAAAGCTGTAACTTTCCCCAAAATCTCAGTTGCAGCTGCATCAAAGTAATATATCAAATTTTTATTGTCATAAAGGCAAATATATTTCTGCATATTACTGCAATGTATTCTTCTTGGGAGGTGCTTTCGTTTATTTTTTAATTGATACATATTAGATGCATATATTTTCAGGGTATATGTGATAATTTGATACTTTTGTGTAATCAAATCATGGTAATTGAAATATCTGTCATCTTAATTATCTTTTTTTCATGCTAGAAACACAAATTATTCTCTTCCAGCAATTTGAAATGTGCAACTGATTAATGCCAACTATAGTCACCTTATTAATCTATCAATGGAGAAAGAGAAATCTCTTCAAATAAATGGTGTTGAGAAAATTGAATAACCATATGCAGAAGAATGAAGCCAGACTCATACCTCTCACCATATAAAAAATCAAAACAAAACAGTTTAAAGACAAATCCAAGAATAGAAATTAGGAAGCTACTAGAAGAATACATTGTGGAAACAATCCAGGACATTGGTCTGAGAAATATTTTACATGTAAAATCTTCTCCAAAGCATAGACAATGAAAGCAAAAATAGACAAATGGGATTTTGTGCAGCAAAGGAAAAATAGATCGATATCCTTAATAATTGTCTTTGGTTCTTCTATAACGATACTGATTTTTGCATGCTTATTCCAACAGTTTTTGGATGAGTTGTGTTACTTTTCTTGTTTTATTTTCTCAAATACTTTTTATCATCATTTGCCTCATTACCATAGTCTTCTTTTCTCTCTGCCTCTCCTGCCTTCTCCTATTTCCCTTCCTCCATGCTAGATTTTATTCTATGATTTTGCTATCATTTTTTCTGTCCTGACTGCTTATGTCTCACAATACCTCATATATAGTTATACATTATGAAACTAGCACTAATATTTTTAACGCAGTTATTTTATATTTAATGTAGTAACTGATATTTTAGACTGAAGTCTACAATCTTATTATTTAAAAAATCGTTATATTGTCTTGTTCCCGTCTCATTTTGTTTCTTGTCTTTCAGCAAATTTTGTCTATTCAGCAAATGTTTAATCTGGAGATAAGGGTTATTAATCTTCTTGCTGTTTATATTTCTTATCTATCAGTATGCTGGTAATACATTTTTATATTATTTTTTCATTGGTTATCTTACTGATCTCTACCTCAAATGTCAGGGGCTTACAGAACTTTAAACTATTTATTACCTTTCTGCCTTTTATGATATTGTTGTCATGGATTTTTATTCTACGTATATTTTATATCTGACTATGTTATAATTATTTTATGTGTAAAACAAAAATAAAATTCTAACCCTCCCAACTCTCTGGCTGGACCCTTCCCCTTGGCAAATGACATTCTGAAGTTAATCTGAAAAACTAGTTTAGGTCATGATAGAAAGGGGAAGTTGGACATGCCTCATTGTCTGGTCCCTTTTAGAATTCAGGAACATTGGACCAGCATTAGTATCAACAGAGACTTTAATGTTGATAAGAAACATATACAGTCTATTATGTCTGAGGCTTGCTACCTGGAGGCTGCATCTGCACGATAAAGCTTTTGTCTCCAAAATTCCTTATTGTAACCCAGACATTCCCTTCTACTCATTCCAGGTCTTTAGATAATAACTCTTTAAACCAATTGCCAAACAGAAAATCTTTAAATCTACCTATGACCTGGAAGGCCCTGCTTCAAATTGTCCTGCATTTCCAGATCGAGCCAATGTACATCTTACATTTATTGATTTTTGTATTATGTCTCTCTAAAATGTGTAAAAGCAAGCTGTATCCCGAACACTTTGGACACATATCATCAGGACCTCTTAAGGCTGTGTCAGAGGTGTATTCTTAATCTTGACAATACAATCATTCTAAATTGAATGAGACCTGTCTCTGATATTTTGGGTTTAAAAATGCAATCAATATTGATTTAGATTTATCTACATATTTACTTTTCAGTACTCTTCATTCCTTTCTAAATTATAACGCTTGTGTGTGAGATACATTTCCTTTTAATTATGAAGCCCCATTATGATATACGCTTAGTATGGGTTTGCTAGTAATGAATTTCTTTAGTTTTCTATTTTCAGAAACTAGTTTAGGCTTTCTAATTTTCCATTTAAAATTTTTACTGCTTACAATTATATATAAAGATTATCAAACAAATTAATTAAAATTTTTTTCTCAGCTTTACTGAACTTTTATTTACATAGAGTAAGTGCATCCATTTTTGTACTGTACAATTTGATGATTTCTGGCAATTGTATATACTCATGCAAACCAACACCACAATCTATATCTACATATATTATATCATATATATTATATATCAATATTTGACAGAATATATTGTGTATATTTTATATATTTATGATTATTTTATATTATGCAATATATTCTTATGTACCTTACTGGCATACATGTATGTGTATATATGTATATGCGTATGTCTGTGTACATGCTCATCAACCCAAAAGTTTCCTAAGTGACCTCTTCCAGTCAGTCTCCTCTATTTACAGCCCTAGGCAATCACTGATCTTTGTGCCACCTTGCATACATGTAGACAGAAGAAATAAGACCTGAAGAAGAAGAAATAGTTCAGTAGGTTAATTATAGTTGACATTGATCAACTGTATATTTCAAAATAGCTAAAAAAGAATAATTTGAATTTTCCTAGCATAAAAGAAAGATAAATATTTAAGGTGATGAATACCCCAATTATCCTAATTTGATTATTTGAATGCATCAAATTTTCACATGTACCTCCAAAATACGTATATCTAATATGTATCAATAAAAAATAAATTCAAAACATCTGAAAATAATGAAGTTTTCTTGATATCTGCTCCTTCATGTTTATTGCAGCTCTATTTACAGTAGCCAATATTTAAAATCAAGCTTAGTGCCTTTCAAAAGATACACTTATTTAAAAATGGTAATTATATATATATATATATATATATGCACAATGGAATGTTATTCAGCCACAACAAAGAATGAAATCCTATTATTTGGACCACCGTGAATGAAACTGGAAATCACATACATAAGTAAAATAAGCCAAACACAGAAAGACAAATATCACATGTTCTCATGCATGTGGAAGCTAAAAAACTTTATTTCATGAGTGTAGAGTAGAATGATGGTTACCAGAGGTGGGGAAGTGTGGGATGAGGGAGTTGAAGAGATATCGGTTAATGAGTACAAAACTACAGTTAGACAAAGTGCATCACAGTGTTTGATAGCACTATACATTAACTGTAATTAAGAATAATTAATGTATATTCAAAATAGTGAGAAGAGAAGATTTGGAACATATCCAACACAAAGAAATGATAAATGCTTGAGGTGATGGATAGCCTAATTATTTGATATGATTTGATTATTACAAATTGTATGTATGTATCAAAATATAACATGTATGCCATAAATGTGTACAATTATTATGTATCAATAAAAATCATGAAAATGAAAACAGATTTTTAAAAAGAATTTTATATAAGTGAAATCATATAGTATACACCTTTTTTGCACTTAATTTTTTTTTTTTTTACTCAGCCAAATATTTGTGAAGTTCATTCATAGTTTGGTTTGGATTGGCAGTAACTTCCTTTTTATTATTAAATTGTATTCCATTCTTGATTAGATTACAATTTGTTAGTTCATTCACCCATTGCATTAGTCAATTTCCACACCACTATAAGGAACTACCTGAGACTGGGTAATTTACGAAGAAGAGTTTTAACTGACTTACAGTTCCACAGGCTTAACAGGAAGCATGAATGGAAGACCTCAGGCAACTCATAATCATGGCAGAAGGTAAAGGGGAAGCAAGCACCTTCTTCGTATGGTGGCGGGAGAGACAGGGTAAGGGGGAAGGTGCCACATCTTTTTAAACCATCAGATGTTGAGAACTCACTCACTATCATGAGAAAAGCACAAAGGAAATTCCATACCCGTGATCCAATCATCTCCTACCAGGTCCTTCCAGTAACAATGGAAATTACAATTCAATGTGAGATTTGGGTGGGGACGCAGAGTCAAACCATATCACCCATTGATTGATATTTGAGTTGTTTTCATATCTATTGCGAATAAAGTTACCATGAAGAGTCATGTACAATTGTTTGTATAGACATATATTTTCTTATATTTTTGGTAATAGGGTAAAATCATTTAGATTTATGGCAAGTTCATCTTTAATTTTATAAGAATCTGCCAGGTGTTTTCAAATGTTTCTACCACTATGCATTCTCACTAGTAGTTTAAGAGAGTTCCCAAATTTCAATAACCTCATCAACATTTAGGGTTGTCAGATTTTTCTTTAATCATGCTAATATATGTATAGCTGTATTTTGATGTGGCGTTCTTTTTTTTTCTTTTCTTTTTTTTTTACATTTCCTAGATTAATTATGTTGAGCATTTTTGGGGGGCTTATTGGAATTTTTATATCTTCTTTTGTGAAGTTTTAAAAAACATTTTGTTTATTTTTTACTTTTTTGATTATTTTTATATTAGGTTATAAGATTCTTCTGTATGTTATGAATATAATTCCTTTGTCAGATATATAAATTAAAAATACTTTTTCAATGTTTCCTTGGCTTTTCATTTGCTTCATAATGACTGAGATATACAGTTTGATGAATTTCAACTTACCATTTAATTTTTTTTTCATTAGTGTGTTTTGTAATATTTCTAAGAAGTTATTTCATATCCCGATATGATTTGGCTGCATCCTTACCCAAATACCATCTAGAATTCCCACATGCTGTGGGAGGGACCCAGTGGGAGGTAACTGAATCATGGAGGCAGGTCCTTCCCATGCTGTTCTTTTGATACTGAATGTATCTCAAAAGATCTGAAGGCTTTATAAGGCAATTTCCATGCACAAGCTCTTTTTTTGCCTGCTGCCATTCATGTAAGAGGTGACTTGTTTTTCCTTGCCTTCCACCATGATTATGAGGCTTCCCCAGCCACAAGGAACTGTAAGTCCAATTAAACCTCTTTCTTTTGTAAATTACCCAGTCACTGGTACGTCTTTATTAGCAGTGTGAAAACAGACTAATACATACTCCAAAATTATAACAATTTTTTCTATATTTTCTTCTATAAATTCTATAGCTTTGTATTTAGATCTATGATCCATTTTTAATGTATTATTATTATTTTTTTTTTTTGCAGATTTGGGTCGAGGTTCCATTTTTCTATATAAATATGAAGTTGTTAGAAAATGACTTGTTGAAAGATTACTCTCTCTGTATTAAGTAAGTTTGGCAGCTTTCTCAAAAATAAGTTGACCTTATATGTGTGGACTATTTCTGGGTTTTGATCTTGTCCCATAGATCTATATGTTTAGCCTTATACAAATGCTATATTTTCTTGATTACTATAGCTTTATAATAAATGTTGGAATCAGGTAAAGTTCTCTTGTTTGTTTTCCAAAATTGTTTTGACTATTTTCTATCCTTTATATTTACATATACATTTTAGAATCAGGTAGCTGAGCCATGGGTTGAAAAACTACCTGTTAGGTACTGTGCTCACAAACTGAGTGATGAAACCTATACCCTAAACTTCAGCATTAATCAATATACCTATGTAACAAACCTGCACATGTACCCCCTGTATCTAAAACAAGACTTGAAATTACATTAAAAAATCATTTTCAGCACAAATGCCCACTGGAATTATGATTGAGATTATATTCACTACTTATATATATTTTTAAGAAAATTTATATTATAAGAACATTGAGACTTCAAACATGTAAACTGAGTATCTCTTCATTTGTATATTATTTAAGTTCTCTGAACAGTGATTTTAAAATGTCAATGTATAGATTTTCAATCTGTTTTGTCAGTTTAAATATTTTAGCTTTTTGATGTTCTTATAAATGATTCTTGTTATTTACATTTTCAAATATTCATTGTTTTTCTATAGAAATATAGTAAATGTTTATGCTACTATTTGAACCCTATGGCTTTGCTAAACTCAATTATTAAATTTAGTAATTTTTTGTGGACTGCTTAGTATATTTCTAAAGACATGATTATGTTTGTGAATAAGTTTGACCACAATATTTTTTATACTATTGTTTTTGAATTATTTTATAATAGTTTCCAAAAATCCCAGTGTCATGTTAAATAGGAAGGAGAGTAGACAGCTTTGTCTTATCCAGATCAGCAGCAAAACAACTTAGTCTTTCATCATTAAGTACCAAGATAGCTTTGTGTTTTATATGGATGGTCTTTATCAGACTGAGTAAATCCCCTTGTGTGCCTAGTTTGCTTAGTGTGAATCATAAATGTGTATGAAATTAACACTTTTCCTTCACCTCCAATGTTCATATAGCATTTATTTTGCAGTTAGCATAATGAACTATACTTTATTGATAAGAAATTGACACAAAAATAAGGCATATTTGTTTTCCCTCAGCCTTACTGAAGTTTGGTTGACAAGAATTATATATATTTAAAGTTTATAACATGATGTACACATTGTGTATCATTTTCATCATAAAGTTAATATATTCATTACTGCTCATAGCTACTATGTTTTGGTGGTGAGAACACTTGAAATTTAGTCTCTTATCAGATTTTAAGTACAAAATACATTGTTATTAATATAGTCACCAAACTGCATATTAGGTCTCCAGAACTTATTCCTCTTATAACTGAAAGTTTGTGCCCTTTGATAAATATTACCCCTTTTCTCCCAGCTCCCAGACTCTGGTAGCCATAACTATAATCTATATTACTATGAGTTAAACTTTACTTTAGGTTTCACAATAAGTGAGATAATTTAGTATTTGTCTTTCTGTATCTGGTTTGTGTGTGTGTGTCTGTGTGTGCATCTGTCACATTTTCTATCCATTCGTCTGTTGATGGACACTTATGATATTTTCATATTGTGGTCATTGGAAATAATGCTACAATGAATAGCAAAGTGAAAATATCTCTTCAAGATAGTGATATATATATAAATATATCCTTCAAGATACTGTGTGTGTATACACACACACACACACACACACACACACACACACACACATAAGTGGGGTGGCTGGATCATATGAAGTTCTATTTTCTGTTTTCTTAAAAGCCTCCATACTGTTTTTCATAATGACTATATTAATTTACATTCCCAACAACAGTGCTCAAAGATTCTCTTTTCTCCATATCTTCTCAAACATTAGTTATCTTTTGACTTTTGGGTAATATGTTTCCTCCAAGGTGTGAAGTGACATCTTATTGGGATTTGGATTTGCATTTACCTAGTGAGTAATAATATTGAGTAACATTTCATACAACTGTTGGCCATTTTTATGTCTTTGTTGGAAAAGTGTCTATTTATATTCTTTGTCCATTGTTTAATCAGATTATTTGCTTTTTCGCTACGGAGTTGTGTGAATTCCTCATATATTTTGAATATTGACTCCTTATCAAATATACAATTCACAAATCTTGTTTCTCAATACATTATATACCTTTTCATTTTGGTGACTGACTTTGTGTAGAAGGTTTTTAGTTTGATTTCCATATGTTTATTTTTACTATTGTTGCATGTGCTTTTGGTTTTCCATCCAAAAAAAAAATATATATATATATATATTGCTAAGACAAACGTCAGGGAGCTTTTCTTTGAGTTTTGTTCAGGAGTATATGGTTTCATGTCTTAGTTTACATTTTTAGTCCATTTTGAATTGAATTTTGTATATGGTGTAAGACGTGTCCAATTTAATTATTTTGCATAAGACTATCCTGTTTTCTCAGGCTGGATGCAGTGGCTCACGCCTTTAACCTCAGCACTTTGAGAGGCTGAGACAAGTGGATCACGAAGTCAGTAGTTCAAGACCAGCCTGGCCAAGATGGTGAAATCTCGTCTCTATTAAAAATACAAAAATTAGCCTGGCGTGGTGGCAGGTGCCTGTAATCCTAGCTACTCAGGAGGCTGAGGCAGAGAATCGCTTGAATCCGGGAGGCAGCGGTTGCAGTGAACCGAGATTGTACGACTGCACTCCAGCCTGGGCGACAGAGCTAAACTCCATAAAAAAAATAATAAATAATAAAAAATAATAATAATTCAAGGCCTGTGGAGCTCCATGTGGGCTTCAGCGGTGCCTCTGCTGAGACTCCAGGTGGCTCTCTATATCAGTTTGGAAGTCTGAGAGTGTCAGGCATATTCTCCGATGTGAAAGATTGAAATGATTTACAGCAGAAGTGGAATCTTCCGTGGAGATTCTCATTCAATCACACTTTTCTCATGCTAGGCAGCTTCCACTCGCTTCACTCTGGTTCTAGATGGGCAGCTTCTGAGCTAACCTCCTCTCTTTTCTCTGTGAGTTCCATTACTTCCTTGGTGAATCCTCCCATGATCTTTTAAACAACCATGTGAAAAGCTAATATTTACTCACCATTTTATTTCTTCTCCGTTAGAATGGTGTGCGCTACCTGCTTCTGTTCAGCCATCTTGTACCTGCCCCTTTATGAAATGTTAGAAGGAAGACAAAGAAAGGAGAACAGAGTTTGCTTGAAGAAATAGTGGTTGAAAACTTCCAAAATTTGAGAAAATATGTGACCATAAAAATTAAAGAACTTAATAATAAATTAAATCTAGGATAAACCCCAAAAGACCCACATCAACACATATTGTAATCAAATGGTAAAAATTAAAAACAAAGGGCAACTTAATAATAGCAAGACCAAAGAATTTTTGCATAAAGACAACTTTTAGAATGTTATAATCAGATTACTCAGCAGAATTCCTACAGGCCAAAAGACCCTGGAAAGATAGATACAAAGTGCTTACAAAAGAAAACTCAACAAAAAAATACTATAACTGGTAAAACTAACTTTGATAAACAAAAGAAATACTAACACATTCCCAGATAAACAAAAGCTAAGGAAGTTTACAACATTATACCTGCCCAACAAGAAATGCCATAGAGTGTCTTTCAAGTCCCAACTTAAAAATGTTTTATGTTCCAACATAAAGCAACACAAAAAAGTAGAATTTTCTAGTAAGCGTAAATACATAAACAAATGCATAGTTCTGTATTATAATTTTTGTTTATAAATTTACTTTCAATAATTGTATATAACTTAAAAGAAGATAACATAACAATCTGTGAAACTACAATCTATAAGGATGCAATTTTGACATCATTAGCATAATGTGTATGGGGTGAAGCTACAAGGTATTAGAGTTCTTGTATGTGGTTGAAGATGATTTGTTTTTAGTTTAAAATATAATTTTCTAATTTCAAAATATTTTCTGCAGCCCACATAGTAAATATAAAGAGAATATCTATGGAACATACACAAAAATAAATGTGAAGGAAAGTAAAGTATGTATGATGATTTATATTAGGTGTTAAATTGATTAGACTTAGAAATGCCTAGATAGCTGGTGTTGTTTCTTGGTGTGTCTGTGAAGGTGTTGTCAGAGAAAATTGACATTTTAGTAGGTGGACAGGGAGAGGAAGATCCATCCTCCAATGTGGGTGGGGCACTATCCAATCGACTGCCCGCATAGCTACAACAAAGCAGATGGAAGAAGGTAGGATAACTTTGTTTGTTGAGTCTTCAGGCAGGCTCTCTTTCTTAGATGCTTGCTTCTGCTTATCCTGCTCTTGGACTTTAGACTACAAGTTCTCTCACCTTTGGACTCTGGGACTCCGATCAGCAGCTTCCCTGGGATTCTCTGGTCTTTGGCATAGATGAAAGGCTCCACTGTTGGCTTCCTTGATTTTTAGGCTTTTAGATTTGGACTGAACCATTATCAGCTTCTGTCAGCTTTAGCTTGCAGACAGCTGATTACGAGACTTCACTTTGTAATCTTGTGAGCTTACACTTAATAAGCTCCCTTTTATATATACATATATCTTATAGAACCTGTCTTTCTGGAGAACCCTAACTAATACAGCAAGTCACTAAAAAACACCAAAGAAAAATAAAAGAAAAGGCAGTAAAGAAAAAAATTAGAGACAAAATATGGTACGACACAAAAAGAAAAAGATTAACAAAATAACAATAATGTTGTTATCAGTAATTATTTATATGTATAAGAAACTACGCAATCAAAATATATAGATTGTAAAATGAATAAATACATTGATATAGGCATGTCACATGTAGACATACATAAAAGCATGCTGTACACCATAAGTATATCTATTTTTTATTTATCAATATAAAATAAAATAAAAACATCAAATTACATGTAATATACAAGAGACCCACTTTATATCTAAGAAAGTGTACAGGGAGAAAGTGAAATAATGGAAGATATTTCATATAAATTGTAAGGAAAAGAGAGCAGAGATGGCTGTATTTATATCAGACAAAATAAACTTAAATTGAAAACTGTTACAAAAGACAAGGAAGATATTACGTAATGATAAAAAGCTCAATTTATTGTAAGGACATAATAATTTTATATATATACATATAGCAAATATCAGACCTCCTAAATATATAAACCTTGACAGAATTAAAGGGAGAAATAGCAACAAACAGTAGTCACCTTTTTTTTACATTTTAAGTTCAAGGGTACATTTGCAGCTTTGTTATATGGGTAAACTTGTGTCATAGAGGTTTGTTGTACAGATTATTTCATCACACAGGTATTAAGATCAAGCCTAATACCCATTAGTTACTTGTTTTTTTTTTTTTTTGATTACTTTTCTTTTTCTGTCCTCTCTCCTCTCACCCTCCACGGTCCAGAAGGCTCCAGTGTCTGCTTCAATTTTTGTGTCTGTGTGTTCTCATAATTTATTTCCCACTTAGAAGTGATAGTATATGGTATTTGGTTTTATGTTTCTGCATTAGTTTGCTAAGGATAATGGCTTCCAGCTCAATCCATGTTCCAGCAAAAGACATGATGTTGTTCTTTTTAATGGCTGCATAGTATTACATTCTGCATATGCCCCAGATTGTCTGTATTCAGTCTACCATCGATGAGCATTTAGGTTGATTGATGTCTTTGCTATTGTGAATAGGGCTGCAATAAACATAGACATGCATGTGCCTTTGTTATGAAATGATTTATATTGCTTTGGGTATATACTCAGTAATGATATTGCTGGATTAAATGGTAGTTATGTTTTCAGCTCTTTGAGGAATAACCACACTGTTTTTCACTATGGTTGACTAATTTATATGTCCACCAACATTGCATAAGCATTTCTTTTACTCTGCAATCGCACCACAGCTGTTATTTTTGACTCTTTCATTATAGCCATTCTGAGTAGTCTGAGATTTTTAAACCCCACTTTTAGTAGTGGATTGAATGATCAGACTCAATGTCACTGAAAAAATAGAGCATTTGAACAATGCTATAGAGCAATTGGACCTAACAGACATACACAGAACATTCTACCTAACAGCAACAAAACACAAATACTTCTCAAGTACAAATGGAGCATTCTCTAGGATAGATCATACACCAGGCCATAAAAACTATTAGCACATTTAAAAGACTAAAATTATAAAAAGTACTTTGCTCAATCAAAATGGAAAAAAACTTAAAATTAATACCAGAAAGGAAATGGGATAATCTATAAATATATGGAAATTAGACAAAACATGCTTAAACAAGCCATGTATCAGTTAAAAAATCAAAAGAGAAATTAGAAGTTACATTGAAAAAAATGAAAATGAAATCACAACATATCCAAATTTACTGGATAAAGAGAGAGCAGTGCAAAAACAAAAGTTTTCCACTGTAAATGCAACCTCTATCAAAATACTAATTTCATTTTTCACAGAAATGCTAAAAATAATCTTAGAATTCATGTGGAACAAAAAAAAAAGCCTGAATAGCCAATGTACTTACAAATAATTTAAAAAAAGGAACAAAGCTGTAGGCATCACACTACCTGCCTTCAAAATATGCTACAAAGCATCTTAACGAAAACGGAATGGTATTGATATGAAACCAGAAACATAGACTAATAGAATAGAAACCAGACCTATTTATTACCACTAACAAAAGGAAGTGGTAATTAGGGAGAAGTACATTAATGATATTTGTCATTAGGTGGAATTTTAGATTTAGGTTCAGTGACATTTTTATTATTGGAAAGCTAATTTCCCTTCTATGGTGGTACAAATGAAATAAATTCATGTACTTACAGCCCAGTAATTCTTGACATTGGTGCCAAGAACATACACCAATGAAAGTACCCCCTCTTCAATAAATCATACTGGAGAAACTGGAATTCATATGCAGAAAAATGAAACAAATATTCTACTCTGATTATATACAAAAATGAACTGAAAATAAGCACAAAATTAATATCTGAATCTATAAAACTATAGAAGAAAACATTAAGGAAGTTCTTAAGACATTGGTATAGTCAGATTTCATGGCTAAGACCTAAAAAGCACAGGCAACAAAAACAAAAATAGGCAAATAGGGCTGTATTAAAGTAAAGAGTTTGTACAGCAAGGAAAACAACCAAGAGGATGAAGAAACAGCCTGTAGAATAGGAGAAAATATTTGCAGATAACTCATATGACATTCTGGTCTAATACCTAAGAATATACAAGTTAATTCAACGGGAAAATATTACTAATAATAATGGTCCTATTAGAAAGTGAGCAAAGGATCTTAATAGATATTTCTTAAAATAACATATATAAATGGCCAAGAGATATATGAACAAGTATTTAATATCATTAATCATCAGAAAAATGCAAATCAAAACCACAGTAAGATTTCAGCATTGTACTAGAAGTATCAGCCATAGAAATCACTCAAGAGAAAGAAATAAAAGACATCAAAATAGAAAAAGAAGAAGTCAAACTGTCTGTTTTTTGATGATGATTCTATAAGACCCTAAAGACTCCAGGCTGAGAGACAGATCAATAACACAATCTCATTTACAATAGCCACAAAGAAAATGAAATACCTAAGAGTGTAGTTAACAAAGAAGGTGAAAGACCTCTGCAAGGAGAATTACAAAACACTGCTGAAAAAAAAATCAGAACTGACACAACTGTATGCAAAAAATTCCATGCTCACAGATTGGAAGAATCAATGTAATTAAAATGATCATACCACCCAAAGCAATGTACAGATTTCAATGCTAGTCCTATCAAACTACCAATATAATTCTTCACAGAACAAGAAAAAAACTGTCTTACAAGTAATTTGGAAGCTAAAAACATCCAGAGTAGACAAAACAATCCTAAGGAAAACAACAAAGCCAGAGGGACCCCACTTCAAACTATAGTATATCATATATATTATATCATATATATAAATTCAAGCTATATTATATATGACTTCAAACAATATTATAATGCTACAGTAACCAAAACAGCATAATACTAGTACAGAAACACACATATAAACCAATGGAACTTAATAGGAAAATCAGAAATAAAGCTGCACACCTACAACCATCTGATTTTCCACAAGTCTGATAAAAACAGTTAATTGGTAAAGGACTCCCCATTCGATAAATGGTGCTGGGCTAGCTGGCTAGCCACATGTGAAATAACAAAACTAGACTCCTGCCTCTCACCATATACAAAAATTAAGTCAAGATAAATGAAATAATTAAATGTAACATGTAAGATTATGAAAATCTCAGAAGGAAACCTAGGAAATACTATTCTGGACATCATCCTTGATGAATAATTTATTGCTAAGTCCTCAAAAGCAATTGCAAAAAACCCCAAAATTGACAAATGGGGTATAATCAAGCAAAAGAGCTTCTGCACAGCAAAATAAACTATCAGTATAAAGAAGAGACAACCTACAGAATGGGAAGCAATACTCACAAACTATGCATCTGATAAAGATTTAATATCCAGAATCTTTAAGGAGCTTAAACAATTCAACAAACAAAAACCAAATAACCCCATTAAAAAGTGGGCAAAGGACACGAATAGACACTTCTCAAAAGAAGACATACAAGCAGCTAATGAAAATGTTAAAACAATGCTCAAACTTACAAGTAATCAGAGAAATGCAATTCAAAACGACAATGAGATACTATCTCACACCATCCAGAATGGCTATTACTAAAAAATTAAAAAAAAAATAGATGTTGGAAAGGCTTCACAGAAAAGGAAACATAAAACATTGTTGGAAGAAATGTAAATTAGTTTAGCCATGTGGAAAGCAGTCTGGAGTTGCTCAAAGAACTTAAAACAGAACTATAACTTGACCCAACAATTCCATTACTGGGCATATACTTATAGGAAAGTATATAATTCTACCAAAAAGACACAAGCACTAATGATGTTCATTGCAGCACTATTTTCAATAGCAAAGATGTGGAATCAACGTGGGTTCCCATCAATGGTGAATTAGCTGAAGAAAGTATGATACATATACACCACGGTATGCTTAAAATCTGTTTTAGTCGCGGTTCTCTAGAGGGACAGAACTAGTAGGATATATATATATATATATAAAGCGGAGCTTATTAAGGAGTATTGACTCACATGATCAAAAGGTGAGTTTTCACAATAGGCCGTCTGCAAGCTGAGGAGCAATGATGCTAGTCTGAGTCCCAAAGCTGAGGAACTTGGAGTCTGATGTTTTAGGGCAGGAAACATTCAGCATGGGAGAAAGATGTAGGCAAGATTAAACCAGTCTAGTCCTTCCACGTTCTTCTACCTGCTTTTATCCTAAGCCATGCTGGCAAATAATTAGATGGTGCCCACCCAGACTGAGCATGGGTCTGCCTCTCCTGTTCCACTGACTCAACTGTTAATCTCCTTTGGCAACACCCTCACAGACACACTCAGAAACAATACCTTGCATCCTTCAATCCAATCAAGTTGGAATTCTGAAACCAGAATTATTCATAGTTTATGTGGATCTCTATCTTTCTAGTGGTCAAAATAACCGTTTTAACTTTAACAGTGAACATAGTCCTAGGTTTTGAAAACTTGAAAGAAATCAGATCTCACTATATAATTCTTCACATACTGCCAGTTACGTACTCTTCATTTTCTTAATTTAGTTACCAGCTTTTTATCACTAATACAACTTATTTTTTTACAAGCCAATGGGTAACTTTCACAGGGAGAACATGCTTGCCTACACAAGAGTCTAGTCCAGAGTTAATTTATGAACCTCTCTACTGCTATGTACATTAGTTTATCAAGGGATTTCTAAACTTAAAGCTTGAAGATATCCTCAGGGAAAAAGATGAGTATAATCCTCATTTAAAGAAAATATTGATGGGAATATTTTACCTTAAAGCTGACAATGATGACCTCCTTAAAAAATAAGCAACAAAATCTCATCCTAACTTACTCTATTGCCTTGTCACCAGCAGAAAATTTGCCAAGTGGGAGATATTTGGATTCTCTTTTTTTTGTGTGGTTTTCCCAGCTACCTTTCATTCAGTTAAAGTATAATGCATTCAACCAGCCAGCCTGAAAGTTTTGTGGACTGTTTGCATTTCTAACTTTACATGATATGAGGATTCCAGGATGGTTAGAAAGCCCTCTAGGGCAGTTGAAAAAACTATATTTCTGAGACAGCTGCTCTAAGTCCCTCCACCTGTCACCCTTATCCCTGCCACCTGTCTAAATCCTTAATGGTCCTTGTTTCTCTGAGCCATTACAACAGTCTTTAAACTACATTTTACTCTCTCTCTCTTTCTTTTTTTATGTGTGTGTGTGGGGGAGGTGTGGGGGTGGGAGTGGCAAAGGGGGGCGTGGGTCTGTGCATGAAATAATCCCTGCTATTATGAAGAAGGACTACATCTTATATAATCTTCTATTATTCACAAAACATTGCACAGTACATAACAAATAGAAAATATGCAATGAACTGCCTCTTCTCTCAACTAATAATTTTTAGAAATTGCTTGTATATTATTTTGTCTTATATGTGTACATCTTATTTTCTTAATTATTAATAAGTTCCATAAGGGCAGACACTATATCCTATGCTTCCTTTTATATCCAGAGCTCTCACATAAAACTGTTTACAGATAAGGTGCTCAAAAATGAAATACTATTTTTTTATGATGTGTCAGACATTATATGCTTTCTGTGTTTTATAACTTAACAACAAACTTATAGGATAGGCATTATTATTATCACTGTTTTAATGGTATGGAAACGGACATTTAGAATTTTTCAGAGTCATAAGCTTGTAAATAGAATAACTGAGATTCAAATTGACCTCATTGTAAGATAAGTGTAAATGACTTCAGGCTGCAATAAACTTGCCTGGAGAGAGATTTTCTAAGAGGATGACCTTCTGACATCCCCTTAGGTATAACATTACTTAAGTTGTCACCTACTTTATTTGTATCTATGATTAGTTGCAAGCCCTAGATAGGAAGTCAGTCCTCCCTAAGAAACAGTACTAAACATCTATGAGTAGTACTTGCAAACCACAAATAGACTCCTAGAATTTTAGGATTGGAAGTCATCTTTGAAATTATCTAGTCCAAGCTATAATGAACACGAGTTACTTCATTTTCCATTCAATGCTCTTTTCATTACACCAGGCTAATTTTCTTCCTTACAAAATCTATTTTCCCACCTATAGTGACCAGACATTAACTAAAACACAGTTGGCTTTCAGTAAACATTTACGGAATGAATTTACCAACTGAGAAAATTGATGTTCGAAAAGGGGAATTGACTTACCTAAGCTCTCAGAACTAATGACTAGCAACAACTAAAACAGAATTTCCTGTCTCTTTACCCAGTGTTCGATCCACTATTTCCTGATGACTTAGTTACTTCAGGATATATCTAATACTTATTAATATATGTGTGTAAAAAGCAAAAATCAGATCTGGAGCTAATGCCCCATAAATTTGAAATGATTCTTAGCAAATCACTTAATTGTTTGACATTTCTGTTGTGCCTGAAATAAATCACTTGTTTAAGGACATCTTCAAGTCTCAAAAGTTTATGTGCTTATCAATAAGAGAAAATGAGTTTGTATTTGTGGATTTTATAAACATGCACTTTCTAGAAATCACTTAGATTAATGGAACTTATTAAAAAATTGATGTCTAGTTGTCAGCAAGGCACTAAAATATTCTTCAAGTTAGCAAATGTTTTAATAATGAGAATGTAAAAATAAATCTCATTGATGATGATGATAAATATTATTCTAGGACCTTTTTGTACTGTATATTAAGAATACTATTTAGAATAGTACTTTCTGGGAATAAATACTTAATAAAAATATCAAATCAGAAAATCTCAAATAATTAGAGTTAAATGCAGTTATTTCTATTTTTTAATGTGTAATTACATTGGATGAGAAAACTAGTGTTACACTTATGTGAAAAAATCAGAAAATAAGATGAGACAATATTTTACGTATTAACTTTTGGTTGTTAGCAGGATATCACAAAGTCTTGTTGAGCAAGAATAATTGAGGCACAGAAAGAAAAAAAGGAAAATGTTGATCGTCAGCTTATCCCCAGTCTCATGTTGGTTAGCCATTCCCATCCATATCCTTCTCTCATAGTATACAACAGCTCACAGCAGCTAGCAACTGAAAAAATGGAAAAATTTTATCTGTAGCTCATTTTCTGTTTGGCCACTGTTAAGCCCAAATGTTCTCAAACTAGTCTATACTATAGAATTATCTGGGGACATTTTTCAAAGTGTAGTTTCCTGGCCTTCACTGCTCAGATAATTTGAGTTAATATATCTGGATATAGTAATTCACACATCTAACATTATTATCTTAAATGTGCTTTATACTATATGGTGAAAATATATATATGAAAACTGAAATTTGGAGAATATATCTGTCGCATAGTCAAGAGACTGGGAGAAATATTGAAAGCTATCTCTACATTTACCAAATACATTTAATTATATAGTCACATTCCTTTGGTCTCTGCTAATATATCACTTGGAACTGTAGTGGTTTCCAGTGTTTTTTAAAATATAATTTCTTTAATAGCCATTATATTAAAAAACTATACGAGTATTCAGAAATCATATTTAGATGACTTAAGAGAAAAATTTGTTGAGTTTTCCTGAAGCATTTAGAAACACCTACTTACATGATAAATATTATCCTATTAATTCAATTGTCTCCCTAAGGACATTTTCAAAGTATAATTTAAATAACTATGTATTTGAAAGTAATACAACTAAATTTTTAAAAATATGAATTTTAGTCTTAGATTTTCTGCCATTCAATCTGGCGTTATCTTATATTCCTTGGAATAAGTAAGGCTAGCCTTTTCCAATCTTATCTTCTTAGTCACACTACATTGGAAATTTTAAACAGTGGAGATGACCTGGCTGCATTATTTTTAATGCATCTCTGTCCACAGAGACATTTTGTCCAATCAAACTAGTCTAAGTGGAAAACATAAATGGTGCCACTTTTGGGTCTCAACTCACTGACTGTGAGCATGGAAAAAGGCAATGCTATGATTTTTAACCCAAAGTTATGTTATAATGCTTCTCTGAGTTTTTTTCTAGGAAAACATATAGAAGAAATATATAACCTTAAAGAAAACAAAGCTTTTAGGCTATATTTACATATAACTTCATTGGCCGATTGGTTAACTGATATCCTTTTTAGAGCACTTATTCCTCAGTCACATTGCACAAAGTCAAATCGCTCTATCTTGGGTCCTTCTGCAATTCAGACCAGTCAATCAGAGACATAGATTGAGCTTACTGTAATCCAAATGCTGTGGACTTATCCTTTATTTTTAATTTTTTTATATTAAAAACATTTTATTATGAAGAATTCAAACTTACACAATAATTAAAAAAAAACAGTGTCATGATCACACATCTACACACCACCAAACTTCAAAAGTATTAACATTATTTGTCTTTTTTTTTAAGCAATGTAAAGTCTTGCTATTCACATTATAGTCAATAATCCAGCAGCTATAGCATCACTCGGAAGCTTGTGAGAAACGCAGAATTTTAGGCCCCCGCCAGAAGTAATAAATCAGAATGTGCATTTCAAAAAGATCTCTACTTGTGCACATGAAAATTTGAAAAGCACAGGTACAAAGTAAATGCCAGAAAGCATATCTTATAAGTGTACTTTCTATCATGCAGGTAAATTGTATTTCATTATGTATAGAATTTAATGCAAAATTAGATTTCATTTGTAGAGTTAAAAAATTAAATTTTTATTTTACAGTATAATGAAGATATGAGACTATTAGGAAATATCTGTTATATACTATCATGAAGGATTCTTTTGGTGATGTTCGTTCTTTGGAGAGGATCCACAAACTTCAGTCTGGAGATACTAGTTTAGAGAGTATGAAATGTTAATACATAACGTTTTAAAGGTGTGGACTCAGCTTCAAAAGTAATATATAAGAATTGAAGGGGAAACATATCAGCAATGTATATTAGATATGAAAATCCCAAGATTGGAGGACCATACTTTCTCTTACTATTTTTTGTTTGGCCTAGCCAGCAACTGGTTATTTTGAAACCATCTGAACAAGATCATACTTGCATTGAATCAAACCGAAAATCATCCATTTTCCTCCCCCCAAGATATAGCATTTGCCTTAGGAGGCTGCTCATGCCTTTTTATACAACTGTGGGAAGTTGCTAAGGTGGAATTAAAGTTAACAACATGGCAACGTTAAGTTTTGAATTTTCAGGTCTTCATTTATAAATTAAATTGCTTAATTTATGCTTAAATTAAATTAAGCATAAATTACTTAAATATTTTAAAAAATACTATTTTTTAATAACTGACCATGATTTTAACTAACTGATTAAATAATTGTACACACTGAAGACAGAGCTTCTTACCCTGTCTTTGTCGCTTTCTGCATTGCCATAAGGAAATTTCTTAACTTCACTTATTACTTCATCATGATTATAGCTACTATATTAGTCAATATTAATTTAATATATAACACCAAAGAGGTTAAGAAAATTAAACTCTGTCTTTTTCAATTTTTAAAAATTTTCTCACTCTACATCAAGCTGCACATTAAAATTAATGACAATCAATGAGTTTACTTTTAAGATATATTAGAGTTGACACATGATTAGGCACCAGATCTATTTAACTATTTGTTTTTAGCACATAAGAGTTCTTAAATTATTATATGAAAATAAGAAAAATTTCAATATGAATAGAGAATATGATTAGGAGTTTTGGTACATTACTTCTTCAGGCTTGGTCATTGCTATAACACTAGAACATGCATATGAAGGGGAAACTGCTGTTTGCTCTTAATGATCCAGTAATCTAGGGATCTTATGAGCAAGCACACTTAAGAGGCTTTAATTTCCATCAATGAGCAAAGTACTTTTTGTGTCAATACAAATAGAGTCCTATTTCAGGACTCATCAGGGAGCAAATTTACTCAATGAAAGATTTACTAAGAACATTATATATCTGCAGCTCTATACTTAACTAGGAAGGCTACAAAGAAGCTATTGGTCACAATCCAATAGCTCCAAAAGCTCCATGTTTTCCAAGCATTATTCTTTAATTGAGGTCAAAGCATAAACACATTTCCAAGACATAACAAAAAAGGCAAGTATGCAGGTAATGTCATAAAGCAGTAAAAGATATATACCGTGAGTATTGTTAAATATTTAAAAGATCAGAGGAAAGGGAGTGATAAATAATAACTGGGACGGTCATGGATGCTTTCTTGTTGGAAACGAAACTTCAGTTAAGTCCTGAAAGATTAGAAGGATTTGGACAGCAAGTTAAAAAGTAGAGTACATGAGGGATGTAAATAAAAATAGGAAATAATAAATAACTTGGCATTTTCAAGGGATAATACGTAGATCATCCTGACTTCCATGAAAAGGTAATGAGAAGTGTAGGGGAAGAGCAGGTTGGAAGGTGAATTGGGGCCAGACTATGAAAAGCCATAAATAATCAATAGTAGAAAACCACAAACCTGGGGGTACAATGACTTAATGGAAAGTATATTTCAAAGAGCTGTACAAACTTCATCAAAGCACTAAAAAATATCCATTGCATTTGAATAATTTTACAACATGAAATAAGCACACCATTATTTACATCCTCTACAATGAAAACACAGAAAACATATATACAAAAATGCTAGTGGTGATGTCAGAGTGTTGGGATGATGGAGTAAAACTCTCAGAGATGATGGAGTAAGAATATCAGAGGAGCCCGTTACTGTCTGGATGTTTATGTCTCCCAAAATTCATGGATTGAGATCCTAATCCCCAAGGTAATAATAATAACAGGTGAGGACTTTAGGATGTGATTAGGTCATGAGGGTGGAGCCCTCATGAATGGGATTAGTGCTTTTGTAAAAGAAGCCCAGAAAGAGATACCTTATCCTTTCAACCATGCAAGAATACAGTGGGAATTCTCCATTTATAAACCAAGAAATTTTCCCTCACCAGGCACCAAATCTGCCAGCATCTTGATGTCGGACTTCCCAGCCTCCAGGGCTGTAAGACATATATTTTCATTGTTTAGATGCTACACAGTCTGTGGTATTTTGTTATGGAACTCCAAAGAGATGAATACAAGCCCGTTTCCTAGCAAAAAGAACAATTTAACTGATCAAATGCTTTTTAAGAAACCCTGAAAATTTCTGAAAATAGTCCTGAAAGCAAACAATAGAGAATCATTCATGAAAGAATATCAAATTTTAGTAACAATAGCAAGAGTCTGTAGCATTTAAGCCACCGCCTACTCCATTATACTTCCTTCCTCAATTCTGTGTTATGGAAGCTCTACCCTGTTTGTGTGCAGCCTGTAAGATGGGGGCTCCTTTTTCTCAGCTCCAGTCTGGTGTTATGTTTCCATTCCAGAAGGAGCAGGCTGTTTGTTTGTCTTATTTCTTTCAGCCATGAGTTGTAGAAGCTTTATTCTGGGTATGCAGCAGAAACTTGTATTTCTTACCCTGCCAGGCCTCATTAATAGAATAGAAGTTCTACCAA
Source organism: Sapajus apella (assembly GCF_009761245.1). Classification (NCBI taxonomy): domain Eukaryota; kingdom Metazoa; phylum Chordata; class Mammalia; order Primates; family Cebidae; genus Sapajus; species Sapajus apella. The sequence goes on from NW_022437015.1 coordinate 7,740,736, forward strand.
GTACAGCAAGTTGAAAATACCTGGCCCCATGAACCCTATCGCACTATGCTTGTGGTATAGACACTCCATGTTCAGGCAAGCAAGATGAGAAGACTAGGAGATGCTGCCTGCCCCCCAGAACCCCCTCATAGAATGCAGCTGTCATTCAGGTCCCCTGCACTCAGCTCTGGTAAAAAGGGGTAGGGTTTCTGTCCAGGGAGAAACTTAGGCAAGAGATACACACAATAAGATCAAAGAGTTCCACAATTCTGCCTAAAAAAATAGCTTGATTTGAAACAGAGATTGGAGAACTCCATATCTAATACTGTCAAAAAATTTGAGATCTTTTTGGAGAACAATTAAGAGGAGGCTTCATAGTAGAAGCAAAACAACAAAGTAGTCAGAAGTTTAATAAGAAATCATTTGGAAAGAGCTCTCTTGAGAGTACAGTAAGTTCTGGGAGTTGGGAAATCTGTACATATGTGTTAGGCTGTACTTACTTGGAAGCAATTGGAGCAAGATGAGGAGCAGACTTGAAAGCATTTCTTTTCTTTTATTTTCTTTTTTTGAGATGGTGTCTTGCTTTGTTGCCCAGGCTGGTGTGCAGCGGTGCAATCTCAGCTCACCGCAACCTTCACCTCCCGGGTTCAAGTGATTCTCCTGCCTCAGCCTCCTGAGTAGCTGAGATAACAGGTACGCACCACCACGCCCGGCTAATTTTTTGTATTTTTAGTAGAGTTGGGGTTTCACCACATTGATCAGGCTGGTCTTGAACTCCCTGAGCTTGTGATCCATCCACCTCAGTCTCCCAAAGTGCTAGTATTACAGGCGTGAGTGACCTCGCCCGGCCGAAAGCATTTCTTGATACATGCAGACCCATCAACAGAGAGCTGAAACTTTACTGGCATGAGGAACTTGAATGTAATCTATGACCAAACACTGACTAGACAGTAAGCTACTCTGACCCAAGGCTGACTTAGGAATCCAAGTTTAAAAATAATATCACAGTAATTTCCAAAAGCTTAGAAGACTATGTACACGCTGATGACTGCACTATCTTAGGAGTGCTCAGAGGAGGAATCTCTAAGCTGCTAGTGCCTGTATGAATGTGTGGGAAAACACATTAACTTATTAAACTAGTAACCTCCAAACCAGACACACATGTAATGGTAAATGGCAAAAATCTAATAGGCTAAGAGACTTTATCACGACTTTTGACCAGTAAGTGGCTTATGCTGAAACAAGAGTGACCCCTAAGTAGCCAGGCTACAAATAATAAAATACAAAAGAAAAAAAAAAAAAAGAGCCAGGCTGTACACTGCAGGAAAAGTAGACTAATGAAGTTAGTTTACTCGTCACAATATTAAAAGCAAACAAACAACCAAGCAAACAACAAAAACGATAAAAACTTGGGGCAGGAATTAGAATCCAGAGTTTCACGTTTGTTTGTATGATGTATTATCTAAAATGGCTTGTTTTCAATAAAAATAACAGAATATACAAAGTAACAGGAAAGTGTAACCCAGTCACACACACACACAAAGAACAGGCAACAGAAACTGACTTTGAAGGTGTCAGGTAGTGAACTTAGCAGACAATGAATTTGTATTAGTTATTATAAATATATTTAAAGAACCGAAGTAAATGATGCTTAAAGCAGTAAAGGAATATGTGATGATAATATCTTATCAAATAGAGAATACCAACAAAAAGATATGAATTATCTTTGAAAATAGAAATTCTAGATTTAAATTTCAATAGCCAAAATAAAAAAAAAAATCACGATAGGGCTCAATAGTTAGATTTGAGAAGTCGGAAGAAACAAGAAAATTGAGGATTGGGCTGTTGTGTGGAGTTATCATGACTGTCCTGGATGCAGGGCTGTGCACCACCACCCCAATACCAGCTGCAGTTTTACCTCAGACTCTGGCTCCCACCTGGCGTCTGGCATTCCAGACTCAGTGGGCTTATACATGCACTACTCACAGTCCTTGCTCTCCATGAAGCAATTTGTGGACTGCATATATGTGAGTGCTGGTAAAAAGGCCTCATTTGTGCTTCTGCAGTAATAATTTCCTATTAAATTAGCAAATATAATAAAAGTAATGTCTTCTTTCAGATAATCTTCTCAAGTCATCATCAGTTCAATTGGTATAAAGCTTGTATACACAGAATCTTCAGGAGTGTCTTGATTTTTAAGGACAAAAGCACTAAAAGATGCTAAAACGATTCATTACTTTATGAATCAGGAACCAACATAATGACATCCTTTCTACAATGGCCCAGGACATAATTAAATAGAAAAACTTCAGAGTAGATTCTCTCAGCAGAGTACTCAATACTTTTTGAATCATTTTTACATGAGTTGCCTTTCAATTATAATGTTACTCAATCTGCACTCTTTATTATTTTATGAAAAAGACAAAGGAAGTCCATCTCTTGAAAAACATATTGCAAACATAAATACAAACTGCAAGGTAGATGGAGTTATTAAATATGGCCATGAAAATGCTCCACATCTGTGTGATCTGTATTATATGAATTCTTCCAAATTCAAACTTGAAGAAGTAAATGTAAAGCCATGAGGATAACCAGTATAAGTGGGTTATATACCATCATATTTCTATCACCTGGTGTTTGAACTTTCAAGCATGCAGTGAGAACAACTATGGGTCAACATGTCAATGAAGTGCTTATCCCCCGATTCAAGTTCCTGTCACACTGGGTAATAAGGATTTGACTGTAAAATGAGTGACTGAGGAGGTAGTCTTCCTTTGAGGAAAATGGACAGACTCTTCATCTGCATGTGTTCAACTGCAACACATCCTGGTGCTTCTGGCTAGTTTTGGTTACAGGTTGCCTATGTCATGTCTTTATGCACAATACTACCAAAGAGATCTAATGCTATATTCCTTGGTGAGTTATAAAATAGACACAACTATCTACATTAAAGCACTGTCAAGAGAATCAATAGAAAGACTCCAAGTGTTTAATAAAACTGCCTGGAAATATTACACCTTGAGGCTGATGACTAATGTGTTCCCAGCTTAGATACACTTGGGATACCTGGGCAATTCAAATTTGCTTACATTTGAAAATGATGATATCTAAAACTACATTATTCTAAATACTCCATGCATTATTTTTACAATTAACTCTTTGAGTAGAATAAATTAAAACTAAATTCTGTTTGTGCATGTTAAATATCCTAAAGAATGAAATTGTACCTATTTCACTCATTTTTTTACATAGTTAATTAAACATATTTTTAAACAACCATAGTTTTTATCAACTATTCTCTTTATGGCAGACTTTAGAAGCATGGGAGTTTTTGAATTTCTACCTAAAGCAGTGTACTTTTTGGATACATATCCAAAGAGACTAAAATCAATATGTCGAAGGCATAGCTGCACTCCCATGTTGACTGCCGCATTATTCACAGTAGTCAAGATATGAAATCAATCTAGTTGATGAGTGAATAAAAGCTGTGGTATATATGTACAATGGGATTCTATTTTGCCTTAACAATAATAAACCTTATCATTTGCAACAACATGGATACATCTGGATGACATTATGGTAAGCAAAATAAGGCGCAGAAAGACAAATACCACACGGTCTCACTTACGTGTGAAATCTAAAAATGTCAAACTCATAGAAGCAGAGAATAGAATGATGGTTATCAGAAGCTTAGCTGAGTAAGGGGTGTGGGAGGGAGGGAATGGGGGGTTTTTGATCAAAGTTTTCAGATATACAAGAGGAATAGATTTTGAAATCTATTTCAGGGTGACTATAATCAATAGTAACACATTTAAATTTTAAAATAACTAAGAGAGTAAATTTCAAATGTCTCATAACAAAAAATAAGTGAGTCAATGGATATGTCACTTAGCTTGATTTAATCATTCTACATTGTATGAATATATAGAAGCATTCTATTGTACCTCATAAACTTATAAATTATGCTTAAATTAAAAACAGTATTAATTTTACGGACAACTAACAGAGTAAGATAATATACTTGCAAATTATATACATTCACATGTTGCTTAACAAAGCTCTGATAAGTACATTAGGTAATTTTGTTGTATGAATATCAGAATGTATTATACTTACAGAAACCTAGGCAGTATAACTTACTACATAACTACTCTGTATGATATAGCCTATTGCTCCTAGGCTACAAACCAGTACAGCCTGTTATTTTGTTGAATACTGTAGGCAGCTGTAATAACTCAATGGTATTTTTGTATCTAAATATATCTAAACAAAGAAAAAGTGCAGTAAAAATGCAATATAAAATACTTAATAAATAGTACACCTTTATAGGGTACTTACTATGAACGGAGCTTGCACAACTACAGATTGCTCTGAGTGAGTCAGTCAGTGAATTGTAAGTGCATCTGAAGGCCTAAAATGTTAGTGTATACTACTGTAGACTTTATACATATGGTACATGTAAGCTATACTAAATTTATACAACAATTTCTTCAAAAATAAATTAACCTTTGCTTAATGTAATATTTCCTATACTTTAAAAACATTTTAAACTTTTTTACTCTTAAGTGCAAAAATTTTTTCAGCTCTTTTATAATCTTATGGTAACACCATTATATATGCAGTCCACCATTGGCCAAAGCATCATTAAGTGATGTATTACTGCTTCCAATAAGGGAATTTTATTCAGATTATATAAAGAACTCTTGAAATTCACAAATAAAAAGACAACCCAATAAAATGTAAAACCTGATTTAAGCAGACGATTGTCTAAAGAAGATATATGAATGGTAAATAAAGGCATGAAAAGTTGCTAACATCATTAGCCATCAGGGAAATAATAATCATAACCATGATGTGATACCATCATATACCCGCTAATCACTAATAAGGCTACAAACAAAAAGACAGATGATAATAAGCGTTGGGGAGAATGTGGCTTTGAAAAAGAGCCTGACAATTTCTCAATAGGTTAAACACAAAGTAATCATTTGAGCACTAATTCTACTTCCAGCCATATACCTAAGCAGAATAAAAACATAAGTCACATAAAAACTTACACCTTAATAGACATACCAGTATTATTCATAATAGAAAAAAGAGAAGCAACACAAATGGCTATACACTGATGGATGGGTAAAAATATGGTTGTATAATGGAATATTATTTAACAATAAAAAATAATGAAGCATTGACCATGTAAAAATATGTATGAATCTTGGAGACATTATGGTAAATGAAAGAAGCCATCCACAAAATACCCCCTAATATGTGACTCCATTTATGACACATCCTAAAAAGGAGTATCCATAGAGAAAGAAAGTAGATCAGTAATTGTTTAACTTTGAGGGAGGTTAGTAGAGAATTACTGTTAATGGGTATGAAGTTTCATTTTAGAGTGATGAAAGTGTTCAAAAAGTAGGTAATAGTGATGGTTGCACAACTGTACATATCCTAAAAATGATTGAATATAACTCTTTAAATGAGTGAATTGTATGACATGTATGTTTATTTAAATACAGTAATAAAAATGCTAGTAATAAATTTCCAGGTCATAAAATTTATAAACAAAATATGTTTTTCTAATATGTTATAATAATTATTGAATATTTGTGTAATAAAAATAATATCTATTCACATCAGCCTTCACATGCATTGTTTTAATATCATTGTAGGTAGCCTCTCTTATTTTGAGGACAATTTTTCTTTTTATTACTTTATATCCACTTCTCACATTGGTATAGCTCCTAAACATGTAATTCTTTAGCTAATAACCCCAAATTACTGTATATTACTCTGTCATTATTGGTTTGACATTCATTTATTTTCAGCCCTTTTGATTTTTCTGTTCCCTAATTATATACATCTTAATACTTACGAAAATATTTCCAAATAAAATATTGTTTTCCACTGATACTTTTCCTTTGGACATTTGTGCCCCACAGTTGACTATAAATCATCAATGTTTTTAAACATTATCATTTTTGGTGAATAAGCCAGATTGACATGCCCCACATGTCAGATCTATGAGTTAAAACTAGTGAGGACAAAGCATGTCAAATGGAGTTGGAGTAGAAATGTGAAGAGATCAACACTGAAATTCCCTTTCATTAATAATCCACATTTTTATAGCAATGGAAAATAATCTTTTCTTCAATGTTAATTATAAAAAATTTATTATAGTAGTATCATTTCATATTCATACTGTAGTAATGATTCAATGGGAATTCTTAGTAACTTAAATGGAGACAAATGATCACTTATTATGAAGTGTTACTGCTGACTAGAAAACACTTTAATGTAAGTGGTCACTCCATTAATGCGTTTAACATTCTCATTCTCAGTATATCATTATTAATCATGACATGACACTGGAATTAATACATGCTTTTTCATAGACTCATAGAATTAATGACATGCTTTCTCATAGACTGATAGATCAGAGAACATTACCATAAGTGGAGGCCTTAGAGGCTATCTAGTTAAATTCCTTACATGATTGATGTATGAATCTCTAAAACATGTTGACAAGTAGTTATCAAGTCTACTCTTAACTCTATTGAAGGGGGCTTACTTTTTTCATTAGGCAGCCTATTGTAATATCGGACAGCTATAATTGTAGCACGTTTTTATTCTTTCTATTGAATGAAAATTAGTCTTTCTGAGATGTCTGACCGCAGGCTCTCATTCTGTCCTCTGGAGCCACATACAACAAGCTGGTCAATTCTATCTATGATAGCTTCTCAAGTGACTAATGAGCATTGTCATACGTTCCTTCTCATCCCCATGCCTGCTATGTATTTCTAAATCTAAATACTCTAATTTCATTATTTTGTTTCTAACAGAATGATTCTTATTCTGTCCCTGATTTAGTCATTCTTCTTAGAGTGTACTCTAATTTGCACCTGGCTCTCTTAAAAATGTGGCATTCATAATTACCACAGATGTGGCTTATTATTTATCTTTTTTGTGTACTCTATCCATTCAACCTAAAATGGCTTACCTTTATAGTAAGCCTAATGAACAACTAGTTTATATTTATCAATAGTTTATAGTCATTTTTAATTATTTATTTATCCATTTGTTTCTTAGTCTGTATGGTGCAAATGGCTTTTGAACTTAAGGATAAGACATTACATTTATCCATGCTAAATTTCAAAGTACTAGGTTCAACTCATTGTTAATATATTTTACATCTCGATTCTGTCATACAATATATCAACTAAAATGACTACATGCAGCTGACATCCAAGCAGTAAAGTTACTTTCACGTGGTTTGGTTTCTGTCATATTGTGCATTATAATTTTTACAGTGCTATTGTACATTCTTGTTAATTTGGCTTGTTCCTTATTTGAAAAATAAAAAAAAAATGGTAATACTGTACTATACTGTCAAATGTGTCACATTTGTTCCTGTAGTGTTTGATGGATATTTTGGAAAGCGGAAATCTTTTTACTTCTCTTTCTTTGATGAAATATAGGTTCATGTCCCAAATTTGTTTAGTACTTTTCTATATCACTGCCTCTGCTTGTGACCAATTCTTTATCTAGAATTTCTTCTCACTTTTACTTGATAAACCCATACTCTTACTGTAAGGGCAAAATCAAATTTTATTACTTTTAGAATGCCTCGTTTGAAACCCTCAATTAAAATTAATATCTTCTTTCCCTTAGTCACCCACAGTAATATCCTTTGTATATTTTATGTCATTGAAACTGACTGCAATTCATTATCGCTTCTTAGACATGTGTGTCCATTTCCATTAGATTGTAATTTCTTTAAAACTGGAGGCTTAATATTCCCCATAGCATGTTCCACAATTTTTAAAATTTGTTTTATTTATTGTTTATCATTTTTATTTTTTGTGGGTATGTAGTAGGTGTATATATTGATGGGGTACATAAGTTTTTTTTTATTGCATTTTAGGTTTTGGGGTACATGTGAAGAACATGCAAGATTGTTGCATAGGTACACACATGGCAGTGTGATGTGCTGCCTTCCTTCCCTTCACCTATATCTGGCATTTCTCCCCATGCTATCTCTCCCCAACTCCCCACCCCTCGCTGTCCCTCCCCTATTTCCTGACAACAGACCTGAGTGTGTGATGCTCCCCTCCCTGCGTCCATGGGTTCTCATTGTTCAACACCCATCTATGAGTGAGAACATGCAGCGTTTGATTTTCTGTTCTTGTGTCAGTTTGCTGAGAATGATGGTTTCCAGGTTCATCCATGTCCCTACAAAGAACACAAACTCATCGTTTTTTGTGGCTGCATAGTATTCCATGGTGTATATGTGCCACATTTTCCTTGTCCAGTCTATCATCAATGGGCATTTGGGTTGGTTCCAGGTCTTTGTTATTGTAAACAGTGCTGCAATGAGCATTTGTGTGCATGTGTCCTTATAGTAGAACGATTTATAATCCTTTGGATATATACCCAGTAATGGGATTGCTGGGTCAAATGGAATTTCTATTTTTAGGTCCTTGAGGAATCACCACACTGTCTTCCACAATGGTTGAACTAATTTACACTCCGACCAACAGTGTAAAAGTGTTCCTATTTCTCCACATCCTCTTCAGCATCTGTTGTCTCCAGATTTTTTAATGATCGCCATTCTAACTGGCGTGAGATGGTATCTCAATGTAGTTTTGATTTGCATTTCTCTGATGACCAGTGACGACGAACATTTTTTCATATGTTTGTTGGCCTCATGTATGTCTTCTTTTGTAAAGTGTCTGTTCATATCCTTTGCCCACTTTTGAATGGACTTGTTTGTTTTTTTTTCTTGTAAATCTGTTTTAGTTCTTTGTAGGTTCTGGATATTAGCACTTTGTCAGATGCGTAGATTGCAAAAATTTTTTCCCATTCTGTTGGTTGCCGATTCACTCTAATTATTGTTTCTTTTGCTGTGCAGAAGCTCTGGAGTTTGATTAGGTCCCATTTGTCTATCTTGGCTTTTGTTACCAATGCTTTTGGTGTTTTGGTCATGAAGTCCTTGCCTATACCTATATCCTGAATGGTTTTGCTTAGGTTTTCTTCTAGGGTTTTTATTGTGTTAGGTCTTATGTTTAAGTCTTTAATCCATCTGGAGTTAATTTTAGTGTAAGGTGTCAGGAAGGGATCCAGTTTCTGCTTTCTGCACATGGCTAGTCAGTTTTCCCAACCCCATTTATTAAACAGGGACTTCTTTCCCCATTGCTTGTTTTTGTCAGGTTTGTCAAAGATCAGATGTTTGTAGATGTGTGGTGTTGCCTCCGAGGCCTCTGTTCTGTTCCATTGGTCTATATCTCTGTTTTGGTACCAGTACCATGCTGTTTTGATTACTGTAGCCTTGTAGTATAGTTTGAAGTCCGGTAGTGTGATGGCTCCCGCTTTGTTCTTTTTGCTTAGAATTCACTTGGCTATGCGGGCTGTCTTTTGGTTCCATAAGAAGTTTAAGGTGTTTTTTTTCAGTTCTGTGAAGAAGGTCATTGGTAGCTTGATGGGGATAATGTTGAATCTGTAAATTTCTTTGGGCAGTATGGCCATTTTCACGATATTGATTCTACCTTACCATGAACATGGAATATTTCTCCATCTGTTTGTGTCCTCTCTTATTTCATTGAGCAGTAATTTGTAGTTCTCCTTGAAGAGGTCCTTTACATTCCTTGTTAGTTGTATTCCTAGGTCTTTTATTCTCTTTGTAGCAATTGTGAATGGCAGTTCATTCTTGATTAGGTTCTCTTTAAGTCTGTTATTGGTATATAGGAATGCTTGTGATTTTTACACATTGATTTTGTGTCCTGAGACTTTGCTGAAGTTGCTTATCAGTTTCAGGAGATGTTGGGCTGAGATGATGGAGTCTTCTAGATGCACAATCATGTCATCTGCAAATAGAGACAACTTGACTTCCTCTTTTCCTAATTGAATACCCTTTATTTCTTTTTCTTGCCTGATTGCTCTGGCTAAAATTTCCAATACTATATTGAATAGGAGTGGTGAGAGAGGGCATCCTTGTCTAGTGCCAGATTTCAGAGGGAATGCTTCCAGTTTTTGCCCATTCAGTATGATATTGGCTGTTAGTTAGTTGTAAATAGCTTTTATTATTTTGAGATATGTTCCATTAATAGCTAGTTTATTCAGGGTTTTTAGCATAAAGGGCTACTGAAATTTGTCAAAGGCCTTCTCTGCATCAATTGAGATAATCATGTGGTTTTTGTCTTTGGTCCTGTTTATGTGGTGAATTACATTTATAGACTTACGTATTTTGAACCAGACTTGCATCCCTGGGATGAAGCCTACTTGATCATGGTGGATAAGCTTTTTGATGTGCTGTTGTAATCAGTTTGCCAGTATTTTATTGAAGATTTTTGCATCTATGTTCATCATGGATATTGGCCTGAAGTTTTCTTTTCTTGTTGATTCTCTCCCAGGTTTTGGTATCAGGATGATGTTGGTCTTATAAAATGATTTGTGAAGGAGTCCCTCTTTTTGTATTGTTTGGAATAGTTTCAGAAGGAATGGTAACAGCTCCTCTTTGTATGTCTGGTAGAATTCAGATGTGAACCCATCTGGACCTGGTTTTTTTTTGGGTGGTAAACTCTTAATTACTGCCTCAACTTCAGACCTTGTTATTGGTCTGTTCAGGGTTTTGACTTCTTCCTGGTTTAGGCTTGGGAGGATGCAAGTGTCCAGGAATTTATCCATTTCTTCCAGGTTTACTAGTTTATGTGCACAGAATTCTTTGTAATAATCTCTGATGATGATTTGTATTTCTGTGGAATCAGTGGTGATATCCCCTTTATCGTTTTTTATTGCATCAATTTGGTTATTCTCTCTTTTCTTTTTTTTTAATCTGGCTAGTGGTCTGTCTATTTTGTTGATCTTTTCAAAAAACCAGCTCCTGGATTTATTGATTTTTTGAAGGGTTTTTTTTTTGTGTCTCTATCTCCTTCAGTTCTGCTCTGATCTTAGTTATTTCTTGTCTTCTGCTAGGTTTTGAATTTTTTTGATCTTGCTCCTCTAGCTCTTACAATTTTGACCATATGGTGTCAGTTTTAGATCTTTCTTTGCTTCTCATATGGGCATTTATTGCTATGTATTTTCCTCTAAACACCGCTTAAATGTGTCCCAGAGATCCTGGTATGTTGTGTCTTCGTTCTCAATGGTTTCGAAGAACATGTTTATTTCTGCCTTCATTTCATTGTTTATCCAGTCAACATTCAAGAGCCAGTTGTTCAGTTTCCATGAAGCTGTGCGGTTCTGAGTTAGTTTCTGAATTCTGAGTTCTAATTTGTTTGCACTGTGGTCTGAGAGACTGTTTGTTATGATTTCCATTCTTTTGCATTTGATGAGGAGTTATTTACTTCCAATTATGTGGAGCAATGTGGTGCTGAGAAGAATGTATATTCTGTGGATTTGGGGTGGAGAGTTCTGTAAATATCTATTAGATTTGCTTGGTCCAGGTCTGAGTTCAAGTCCTGGATATCCTTGCTAATTTTCTCTCTCACTGATCTGTCTAATATTGACAGTTGGGTGCTAAAGTCTCCGACTATTACTGTGTGGGAGTCTAAGTCTCTTTGTAAGTCATTAAGTACTTGCTTTATGTATCTTGGTGCTCCTGTATTGGGTGCATACATATTTAGGATCATTAGCTCTTCTTGTTGCATTGATCCTTTTACCCTTATGTAATGTCCTCATTTGTCTCTTTTGATCTTTTTTGCTTTAAAGTCTATTTTATCAGAGACCAGAATTGCAACTCCTGCTTTTTTTTACTATCCACTTGCTTGGTAAATCTTCCTCCATCCCTTTATTCTGAGCCTTTGTGTATCCTTGTGTGTGAGATGGCTTTCCAGGATACAGCACACTGATGGGTTTTGGCTTTTCATCCAATCTGCCAGTCTGTGTCTTTTGATTGGGGCAATTAGCCCATTTACATTTAGGGTTAATATTGTTATGTGTGAGTTTGATCCTGCCATTTTTATGCTGCCTGGCTGTTTTGCCTGATGCAGTTTCTTCATTGTGTTGATGCTCTTTACCATTTGGTATGTTTTTGGAGTGGCTGGTACTGGTTGTTCCTTTACCTGTGTAGAGCCCCTGTCAGGAGCTCTTGTAAAGCAGGCCTGGTGGTGATGAAATCTCTGAGTATTTGCTTTTTCATAAAGGATTTTATTTTTCCTTCGCTTATGAAGCTTTATTTGGCTGGATATGAAATTCTGTGATGAAAGTTCTTTTCTTTAAGGATGTTGAATATTGGCCCCCACTCTCTTCTGGCTTGTAGGGTTTCTGCTGAGAGATCTGCTGTGAGTCTGATAGGCTTCCCTTTGTGGGCAACCCGACCTTTCTCTCTGGCTGCCCTTAGTATTTTCTCCTTCAATTCAACCCTGGTGGATCTTATGATTATGTGCCTTGGGGTTGCTCTTCTTGAGGAATATCTTTGTGGTGTTCTCTGTATTTCCTGGACTTAAATATTGGCCTGCCTTGCTAGGTTGGGAAAGTTTTCCTGAATACTATCCTGAAGAGTGTTTTCTATCTTGGATTCATTCTCTGTGTCACATTCAGGTACACCTATCAAACGTAGATTAGGTCTTTTAACATATTTCTTGGAGATTTTGTTCATTCCTTTTTACCCTTTTTTCTCTAATCTTGCCTTCTCATTTTATTTCATTGAGTTGATGTTCGACCTCTGATATCCTTTCTTCTGCTTGGTGCATTCGGCTGTTGAAACTTATGTTTGCTTCATGAAGTTCTCGTGTTGTGTTTTCCAGCTCCATCAATTCACTTATATTCTTCTGTAAGTTGTTTATTCTTGTTAGCATTTCGTCAAATCTTTTTTCAAGGTTTTCTTTCTTTGCATTGGGTTAGAACTTATTCTTTTAGCTCAGAGAAGTTTCTTATTACCCACCTTCTGAAGCCTCATTCTGTCAATTCATCACGCTCCTTCTCCATCAAGCCTTGTTCCCTTGCTGGTGAGGAGTTGTGATCCTTTGTAGGAGGAGAGGCATTCTGGTTTCAGGTGTTTTCATCATTTTTGCACTGGTTTCTTCCCATCTCTGTGGATTTATCCACCTGTCGTCTTTGTAGTTGTTGACTTTCAGATTGGGTCTCTGAGTGGACATCCAGTTTGTTGATGATGAGGTTATTTCTTTCTGTTTCTTTGTTTCCCTTCTAACATTCAGGCCTCTCTGCTGTAGGACTGCTGAGGTCCACTCCAGGCCCTGCTTGCCTGGGGATCTCCTGCAATGGCTGCATAACCGTAAGTGTTGCTGCCAGTTTCTTCTGCTATCTTTGTCCCAGAAGGATACCCGCCAGATGTCAGTCTGAGCTGTCCTTTATGACGTGACTCTTTGGATATACGGGAATCAGGGAGCTGCTTGAGGAGACAGTCTGTCCTTTATAGGAGCTCAAATGCTGAGCTGTGGGCTCCATTGTTAATTCAGAGCTGTTGGGCAGTTATGTTTAAGTCTGCTGCAGCAGAACTCATAACCCCCCGACCTTTTTTTCCCCAGGTGCTCAGTCCCAGGGAGTTAAGGCTTTATTTATGAGTTTTTGTCGTGCTGCTGGTTTTTTTTAGGGCTGCCCTACCCAGTGAGGAAGCAGCCTAATCACAGTCTGCCTGCAGAGGCTTTGCTGAGCTGTTGTGGGCTCCATCCAGCTGCCGTATGAACTTCCCTGCAGTCCTGTTTATACAGGTATAATTAGAACTGCCTCAGTAATGATGGACCACCTCTATAATAGTGGACTCTCTCTCTAATGGTGGGCTTCCTCGGCAATGGCGGGCTGCCTCAGCAATGGCTAACTATCTCTGTAGTTGAGATGTTTTGATGCGAGTATGCAATATGAAATAAGCACATCATGCAGAATGGCATATTTATCCCTTCAAGCATTTGTCATTTGAATTACAAACAATTCAGTTACACTCTTTAAGTTATTTTAAAATATACAATGAATTATTATTGACTATAGTCACCCTATCATGCTATCAATGGTAGGTCTTATTAATTATTTCATTCTTTCTTTCTTTCTTTTTTTTTTTTTTTTTTGAGACGGAGTTTTTTGCTCTTGTTACCCAGGCTGGAGTGCAATGGCGCGATCTCGGCTCACTGCAACCTCCGCCTCCCAGGTTCAGGCAATTCTCCTGCCTCAGCCTCCCCAGCAGCTGGGATTACAGGTACGCGCCACCATGCCCAGCTAATTTTTTTGTATTTATAGTAGAGACGGGGTTTCACCATGTTGACCAGGACAGTCTCGATCTCTTGACCTCGTGATCCACCCGCCTCGGCCTCCCAAAGTTCTGGGATTACAGGCTTGAGCCACCGCGCCCGGCCATTCTTCCTATTTTTTGTACACATTAACTATCCCCATATGTCCCCCAGTACCCCACTAGTAACCAACCTCTGATAACCATCCTTCCACTCTCTATGTCTTCGAATTTAATTGCTTTAATTTTTAGATACCAGAAATGTCAGAACATGCAATGTTTGTCTTAGTGTGCTTGACTTATTTCACTTAAAAATTTTCAGTTCAATCCATCTTGTGGCAAATGACAGGATCTTATTCTTCTTTTAGTGCTGAATGGCACTCCATTGTGTATATGTACCACATTTTCTTTATTCAGTCATCTGTTGATGGACACCTGCATTGCTTCCAAATCGTAGCTTCGGTAAACAGTACTGCAATGAACACAGGGGAGCATATATCTCTTCGATACACTGATTTCCTTTCTTTTGGGTATATACCTAGCAGTAGCATTACTGGATCATATGGTAGCTCAATTTTTAGTTTTCTGATGAACCTCCAAACTGTTCTCCATAGTGATTGTACTAATTTACATTCCCACCAATAGTGTAAAGGGTTCCCATTTCTCCACCTCCTTGCCAGCATTTCTTATTGCCTGTCAGTTGAATATAAACCATTTTAGCTTAAGTGACATGATATTACATTGTATTTTTAATTTACATTTCTCTGATGATCAATAATGTGGAGCAATTTTTCATAGTCCTATTTGTCATCTGTCTGTTTTCCTTTGAGAAAATCTATTCAGATCTTTTGCTCATTTTTTGATCAGATTATTAGATTTTTCCTACAGAGTTGTTTGAGCTCCTTATTCATTCTGATTATTCATCACTTGTCAGATGGGTAGTTTGCAAATATTTTCTCCCATTCTGTGAGTTGTCTTTTCGTTTTGTTGATTGTATCCTTTGCTCTGCAGAAGCTTTTTAACTTGATGTGATTCCATTTGTCCATTTTTGCTTTCATTGTCTGTGCATGTAAGGTATTGATTTAGAAATTTTTGCCCCAACAAATGTGCTGCAGATATTCCTCAGAGTTTTCTTGTAGTAGTTTTATAGTTTTAGGTCTTCTATTTAAGTCTTTAATCAATTTTGATTTTGTTTTTGTATATGGTGAGATATAGGAGTCTAGGTTTATTCTTCTGCATATTGATATCCAATTTTCTCACCACAATTTATTGAAGAGACTATATTTTTCCAGTATATGTTCTTGACATCTCTGTTTAAAATGAGTATACTGTGGGTGTGTGGATTTGTTTCTGGGTTCTCTATTCTGTTCCATTGGTCTATGTGTCTGTTTTTGTGCCAGTATCATGTTTTTTTGTTTACTACAGCTCTGTAGTAAATTTTTGAAGAATGGCAATATGATTCCTTTAGTATTGTTCTTTTGGCTTAGAAAAGCCTTGGCTATTCTGGGTCTTCTGTGGTTCCATATTAATTTTAGAATTTTTTTTTCTATTTCTGTGAAAAACGTAATTTGTAGTTTGATAGGGATTACATTGTATCTATAGATTGCTTTGGGTAGTATGGACATGTTAACAATATTGAGTCTTCTAATCTGTGAAAAGCAAAATATTTTATTTTTTTGTTCTCTTCAATTATTTATCAGTGTTTTATAGTTTTGTATATTTTACTTCTTTGGCTAAATCCCTAGGTATTTTATTTTGTCTCTGGCTATTGTCAATGGGATTACATTTTTATTTCATTTTCATATTGTTCATTGTCAGCATATAGAAATGCTACTGATTTTTGTATGTTGATTTTGTATCCTGTAAATTTACTTAATTTGTTTATCAGTTCTAATAGTTTTTTTGTGGAGTTGTTATGAACTTCCAAATATAAGATCATTACATCTGCAAACAAGGATTTGTTGATTTCCTTTCCAGTTTGGATGCCTTTTGTTTCTTTCTCTTGTCTGATTGCTCTAGCTAAGACATCCAGTGTTATGTTGAGTAGCAGTGGCTACAGTGAGCATCTGTGTCATGTTCTAGATCTTAGAGAAAAGTCTTTCAATTTTTCCCTATTCAGTATGATGCTAGCTGTGGGTCATTCGTATATGGCCTTTATTATATTAATGTATGCTCCTTCTATTGGTATAAGTATTTCTTTAAATGTTTGGTAGAGTTCAGCAGTGAAGCCAACAATTTCCAGACTTTCCTTTACTGGAAAAAATTTTATTATAGCCTCAAAGTCATTACTTCTTAATTTGTCTGTTCAGGTTTTGGATTTCTTCCTGGTTCAATCCTGGTAGATTGTATGTATCTACAAATTTGTTCATTTTTTTCTAGGTTCTCCAATTTACTGGCATATAGTTGATCATAGTAGTCACTATTGATTCTTTAAATTTTTATTATTTTATTATTATTATTTTATTATTATTATTTCAATAGGATTTTGGGGAACAGGTGATGTTTTGTTGCATGAATAAGTTCTTTACTGGTAATTTTTGAAATTTTGGTGCACCAATCACCCAGGAAGTGTACATTGTATGCAATGTGTAGTATTTTATCCATCACTTCTCTCCCACCCTTTCCCCCAAGTCCTCAAAGTACATTGTATTATTCATATGCCTTTGTTTCTTCATTGCTTAGCTCCCACTCATGAGTGAGAGCATACAATGTTTGGTTTTCCACTACTGAGCTACTTCACTTAGAATAACTGTCTCCAATTCCATTCAGTTTGCTGCAAATGCCATTTTTTGGTTTTATTTTTATGACTAGGTAGTATTTCATGTTATCTCTCTCTCTCTCTCTCACACACACACACACACACATACACACACACAAACACACACACACACACATCCTCTTTATCCACTTATTGATTGATGGGCATTTGGGCTGCTTCCACACTCTTGCAATTGCAATTGCTGCTATAAACATGTGTGTGCAAGTATCTTCTTCATATAATGTCCTCTTTTCCTCTGGATAGATACCCAGATGTGGCATTACTAGAACAAATGATAGCTCTATTTTCAATTCCTTAAGAAATCTCCACACTGTTTTCCATAGTGGTTGTACTAGTTTACATTCCCACCAGCAGTGTAAAAGTGTTACTTTTTCACCACATCCCTACAAATATTTATTATTTTTAGTTTTTTTTTTTTTTATTGTGGCCATTCTTGAAGGAGTAAGGTGGTGTTGCATTTTGGTTTTGATTTGCATTTCTCTGATAATTAGTGATGTTGAACATTATTTTCACATTTTTTGGCCATTTGTGTATCTTCCTTTGAGAATTGTCTATTCATGTTCCTAGCCCACTTTTTGATAGAATTGTTTTGTTCTTGCTGATATGTTTGTGTTCCTTGTAGATTCTGAATATTCATCCTTTCTAGGATGTATAGATTGCAAAGATTTTCTCCTACTCTGTGAGTTGTCTGCTTACTCTGCTGATTATTTCATTTGCTATGAAGAATCTTTTTAGTGCAATTAATCTGCATCTATTTATCTTTGTTTTTGTTGCATTTGCTTTTGGTTTCTTGCTTATGAAGTCTTTGCCAAAACCAGTGTCTAGAAGGGTGCCTCCTATGTCATCTTCTAGAACTTTTATGGTTTCAGGTCTTGGATTTAAGTTTTTGATCGATTTTGAGGTGATTTTTGTATAAGGTAAAATATGAGGATCCAGTTTTATTCTATATGTGGCTTCCAAATATCTCAGCACCATTTGTTGAATAGGGCGTTCTTTTCCCACTTTATGATTTTATATGCTTTGTCAAAGATTAGTTAACTGTAATTACTTGGCTTTATTTTTGAGTTATCTTTCTTATCAATTGTTCTATATGCCTGTTTCTATACCAGCATCATGCTGTGTTGGTGACTATGGTCTTACAGTATAATTTGAAATGGAGTAATGTGATGCCTCCAGATTTGTTCAATTTGCTTAGTTTTTCTTTGGCTATGCAGGCTCTTGTTTGGTTCCATATGAATTTTAAAATTGCCTTTTGTAGTTCTGTGAATAATAATGGTGGTGTTTTGATGGGAATTGCATTGAATTCTATATGGCTTTTGGCAGTATTGCTACTTTTACAATATTGATTCTACTCATCCATGAGCATGGGACATGTTTTCATTTGTTTCTGTGGTCTAAAATTACTTTCACCACCGTTTTGTACTTTTCCTTGTAGAAGTCTTCTACCTTCTTGGTTAAGTATATTCCTAAGTATTTTATACATTTTTTTAGCTATTGCAAAAGGAGTTGAGTTATTGATTTGATTCTCAGCTTGGTCACTGTTGATTGATGGTCACTGCTCTACACCTATCTGTGTAGAGCAGGGCTACTGATTTGTGTACATTGATTTTGTATCCAGAAACTTTACTGAATTTATTTACCAGTTCTAGGAACTTTTTGGATGAGTCTTTAGGATTTTAATCATAAAGGGATGCCGGCTTTTGTCAAATGCTTTTTCTGAATCGATTGCAAGGATAATATAGTTTTTATTTTTAAGTGTGTTTATATGGTATATCACATTTATTTACTTATGTTAAACATTCCCTATATTCTTTGTACGAAACCCACTTGTTCATGGTAGAGTATGTTTTTCATATGCTATTGAATTAAGTTGAGTATTATTTTCTTGAGGATTTTTGCATGTACATTCATCCTGAATATTGGGCTGTAGTTTTTTTTTTTTTTTTGTTATGTCATTTCCTGGTATTAGAAATTTCCTAATATTGATATTAGGAATTTCCTGGTAGTGGTATTAGGGTGATACTGGCTTCATAGAATTATTTAGGGGGTGATTCCCATTTTCTCTGTCTTGTGGAATAGAGTTAATAGTATTGGAAAAAAATCTTTAAATGTCTTATATAATTCAGATGTGAATCCATCTGATCCTGGACTTATTTTTTGTTGGTATCATTTTAATTATGATTTCTATCTTGCCGCTAGTTATTGGTCAATTCAGAGTTTCTTTTTTTTTTTTTTTTTGACATTCACTCACATATTTTATTTTATCAGTGCATTTCCTTACAATTACACAATGTCATTCCAGGAGGAGTGAGAAATCAGGCCACGGCCGGCGTTGCTGCCTTTTCTGGTCTGAAGCACTGGTAGTAGGAAGAGGCAGTTAAATGTGAATACCAAAATGCTTCTTTGTAGAAACAAAGGAAAAACATAGCTCTTTAAAAAATGTTTTAGGTTATGCATAGGACAACTGGAATCACACACCCACCTAAAATGCTAATATATTTGTTTCTTGCAGCAATGTTGAAGTTTTTGGAAAACCGCTATAACAGTATTCTGAGCAGCTGCTTCAGAGGTTTGTGTGTCCTTGGATAGGCAACTTAATTTCTCTAGGATTCAGTTTCCTCATTTTATTTTATTTTTTTATTTTTACTTTTTTTTTCCCATTTATTTATTTTATTGCATTTTACATTTTGGGGTACATGTGAAGAACATGCAAAATTGTTGCATAGGAACACACGTGGCAGTGTGATTTGCTGCCTTCTTCCCCATCACCTACATCTGGCATTTCTCCCCTTGCTATCTCTCCCCAGCTTCCCACCCCCCACCCTCCCTCCCCTATTTCCCCCCAACTGACCCCAGTGTGTAGTGCTCCCCTCCCTGTGTCCATGTGTTCTCATTGTTCAACACCCGCCTATTAGTGAGAACATGCGGTGTTTGATCTTCTGTTCTTCTGTCAGTTTGCTGAGAATGATGGTTTCCAGGTTCATCCATGTCCCTACAAAGGACCCAAACTCATCGTTTCTGATGGCTGCATAATATTCCATGGGGGAAAGGATTCACTGTTCAATAAATGGTGTTGGGAAAGCTGGCTAGCCATGTGCAGAAAGCAGAAACTGGACCCCTTCCTGACACCTTACACTAAAATTAACTCCAGATGGATTAAAGACTTAAACATAAGACCTAACACCATAAAAACCCTAGAAGAAAATCTAGGCAAAACCATTCAGGACGTAGGTGTAGGCAAGGACTTCATGACCAAAACGCCAAACGCATTGACAACAAAAGCCAAAATAGACAAATGGGACCTAACAAACTCCACAGCTTCTGCACAGCAAAAGAAACAATCATTAGAGTGAATCGGCAACCAACAGATTGGGAAAAAATTTTTGCAGTTTACCCATCTGACAAAGGGCTGATATCCGTAATTTACAAAGAACTAAAGCAGATTTACAAGAAAAAAACTAACAAGCCCATTCAAAAGTGGGCAAAGGATATGAACAGACACTTTACAAAAGAAGACATACGTGAGGCCAACAAATATATGAAAAAATGCTCATCATCACTGGTCATCAGAGAAATGCAAATCAAAACTACACTGAGATACCATCTCACGCCGGTTAGAATGGCGATCATTAAAAAATCTGGAGACAACAGATGCTGGAGAGGATGTGGAGAAATAGGAACACTTTTGCACTGTTGGTGGGAGTGTAAATTAGTGCAACCATTGTGGAAGACAGTGTGGCGATTCCTGAAGGACCTAGAAATAGAAATTCCATTTGACCCAGCAATCCCATTACTGGGTATATATCCAAAGGATTACAAATCGTTCTACTATAAGGACACGTGTACACGAATGTTCATTGCAGCACTGTTTACAATAGCAAAGACCTGGAACCAACCCAAATGCCCATCGACGATAGACTGGATAGGGAAAATGTGGCACATATACACCAGAGTTTCTATATCTTCCTGGTTTAATTTAAGAGAGTTGTGCATTTCCAAGAATTTATCCATCTCTTCTAGGTTTTCTAGTTTATGCACATAAACATGTTAATAGTAGACTTGAATGATCTTTTGTATTTCTGTAGGATCACTTGTAATATCTCCCTTTTCATTTCTAATTGAGTTTATTTAGATCTTCTCTCTTTTTCTTGGTTAATCTCACTAATGGTCTAACAATTCTGTTTATGTTTCAAAAGAACTAGATTTTTTTTCTTTATTTCTCTTTTTCATTTTTTCTGATTGTTTTTATTTCATTTAGTTCTGCTCTGACCTTGGTTATATGTTTTCTTCTGCTGGTTTTGGTTTTGGTTTGTTCTTGCTTCTCTAGCTCCTTGAGATGCGACAATAGGTTGTCTATTTGTGCTTTTTTAGACTTTTTATGTAGGCATTTAATGCTATAAACTTTCTTCTTAGAACTTTATTTTCTGTATCTCAGAGGTTTTTATAACTTGTGTCTCTTTTATCATTCAGTTCAAACAATACTTTATTTCCATTTTGATTTACCCAACAATCATTCTGAAGGTTGTTTAATTTCCATGTATTTGTATGGTTTAACTTTTGAAGTTGATTTTCAATTTTATTCTAATGTGGTCTGAGAGACTACGTGTTATAATTTCAATTTTTGTAAATTTGTTGAGAATTGTTTTGTGGCATATCATATAGTCTATCTTAGAGAATGTTCCATGTGCTGATGAATAGAATGTGTATTCTTCATTTGTTGGGTATAATGTTTTATAAATATCTGTTAAGTCAATTTGTTCTAGGGTATAGTTTAAGTCTATCGTTTCTTTGTTGAGTGTCTATCTTGATGACTTGTCTAGTGCTGTCAGAGGAGTATTGAAGTCCCTCATTATTACTGTGTTGCTTTTTGTCTCATTTCTTAGTTCTAATAGTAATTGTTTTATGAATTTGGGAACTCCAGTTTTAGGTGAATATGTACTTAGAATTGTAATATCCTCCTGTTGGACTAGTTATATATCATTATATCATGTCTCTCTTTGTGTTTTTTAACTGTTATTACTTTAAAGTTTTTTTCTGATATAAAAATAGCTATTCCTGCTCACTTTTAGTGCCCGTTTGCATGAAATATGTTTTCCCACCACTTTATCTTACATTTTTTGTGAGTCTTTATGCATTAGGTGAATATCTGGAGGACAGTAGATACTTCAGTGGTGACTTCTTATTTCTTTGTCATTCTGCATCTTTTCAGTGGATCATTTAGGTGATTTACATTCAACATTAGTATTGAGATGTGAGGTTCTTTTCTATTTATTTTTCTATGTGTTGCCTGAAGACCTTGTTTTATTTTTCATTGTGTTATTGTTTTACACATTCTGCGAGATTAATGCTTTAAGGAGATTATATTTTGAATTTCAAGGCTTTTTTTTTTTTTATTTAGAATCTTAAAAAAAAATTTGGAGTTTCTGAAGTTCACTACTGAATATGATTAGGCCTAAAAATGGTAAGGACCCTACTTCTAATAATATGGAGAACACTAATAGTCCTTGGTGTAAACTGTTTAAAGAGTTATGAAAAATAAATGAATTTGAAACTCCTGACTCACCATTTATAAGAAGTAAGAAGTTTAGTGACTCCATAACACTTTTGACCACATGTGGAAAACCAAAAAACATAATAAAGTTGGTTGGTTTGTTGCTCCTATGTTCACTGGACAAAATGATGAACAAACAATGATGAACTCAGAGATTCTGTCTATCAACTTCAGTAGCAGATACTGAGCCTCAAATCTTCTAAGATTTCTGTGAGCCAAAGTCTTATCTCCTGTAGAGAAAGAGCTGAAATTGTAGAAAATCAGACACAAGCTTTATCATGCAAGTGGCTGACCTGCAACCAAAGGTGCACTCACAGCCTTGCCAGGTGTCTACTGTTTAAGTGAGGACATTGATTGTAAAAGAATGGAACCCTGAACCTTGGAATGGGGACATGTGGGAGGACCCTGATGAAGCTAGGGACACTGAGCTTGTAAACTCTGTTGAGTTAAAAAACAATCAATTAGTTTATTTTCTTGGTTAGCAGAAATATGGATTAAAAGATGGCCCACTGTGAGTGAGCTGGAAATATTTGATATGCTTTGGTTTAATATACAGAAAGGGATCTAAAACATAGGGAGATTGGGATGCAGGAGTGGATTGGTCACTTTAGACCTACACAAGCCATCTCAGAGGGTCTTTACCAATACTTGGCAAAATAGATTTGTGAGGGGAACACCTGCGTCTTTGAAGAACACTGTGAATTTTTTTTTCTTCTCTGTATGCCAGATCTAACAGTAAAAACCACAGTCATTGAATGACAAAATTTAAATGCAATGGGAATAACTGGATTTCAAGGTAGCAGGGGCCAAGTGGCAGCACTCAACCCTAAAAGACAAGGTGGGCATAGCTCCCATAATGGACAGCTCTGGCATTGACTAATTAATCATGGCATTCCTAAAAGTAAAATTGATAGGAATCCTATTGCCTTTTTACTTAATTTTTATAAGAAAAAAACATCCAGGTTGAGTGGTCAAAGGGCTAATTTGAAATATAGAAACAGATAATCATAGTACCTCAATCAATTTCCAGATTTGAGCCAGTTTACAGACCAAGAACCCTTTGAATGAAAGGGAGGGTGGGTGCCCTAGAGAAAGGACCCTACTACACTACTGACAATTTATGTTACTCTTTCTCCCATTCTTCCCCAAAAACACCTCCTGCCTTTTATTAATGTAACTGTGTATTGAAAAAAGGGAAATAATCAGATTTTTTGATTACTACTGGACACTGGCTCTGAGCTGACATTGATTCCAGGAGACCTGGGATGTCATCGTGGTCCTCCAGTTAAAGTAGGGGATTAGGGAGGGTCAGGAAATTGATAAAGTTTTAGCTCAGGTCCGACTTACAACGAGTCCCTGGACTAATCCTGTGTGGTCACTTACCCAGTGCCAGAATGCATAATGAGTATAGACATACTTAGCAGAATCCTCATATTGGCTTCCTGACTGGTAGGGTGAGAGCTATTATGGTGAGAATGGCCAAATGGAAACCCTTAGAGCTGACTCTTCCTAGAAAAATAATAAATCAAAAACAATATTGCATCCCTGGAGGGGTAGAGGAGATTAGTGTAAGGATCAAATGCTTGAAAGATGCGGGGGTGGTGATTTCCACCACCTCCCCATTCAACTCTCCTATTTGGCTGGTGCAGAAGACAGATGGATACTGGAGAATGACAGTGGACTTTTGTAAGCTTAACCAAATGGTGACTCCAATTGCAGCTGCTGTAACAGATGTGGTTTCATTGCTTGAGCAGATTAACTATTTCCTGGTACCTGGTATGCAGGTATTGATTTGGCAAATGATTTTTTTTTTCTCCCATTGTTGTCCATAAGGCCCACCAGAAGCAATTTGCCTTCAACTGGCAAGGACAGCAATAGACTTTTACTGTCCTGCCTCAGGGGTATATCAACTCTCCAGCTCTGTGTCATAACCTTGTTCAGAGAGACCTTGATTACTTTTCCCTTGTACAAGATAACACACTAATCTATTACATTGATGATACTAGGCTGATTGTATCCAGTGAGCAACATGCAGCAAATACACTGGACTTATTGGTGAGACATTTGCGTGCCAGAGGATGGCAAACAAATCCAACTAAAATTTAGAGACTTTCTACCTCAGTAAAATTTCCAGGGGTCCAGTGATGTGGGACCTGCTAAGATATTCTTTATAAAATTAAGTTGCTTCATTTGGCCTCTCCTTCAACCGAGTAAGAGATACAATGCCTCAGCTGCCAGTTTTGAGTGGATTCCAGAACAGAAGAAGGCTCTGCAACAGGTCCAGTCTGCTGTGCAAGCTAATCTGCCACTTGGGCTAGATGGCTTAGCAGACCCAGTAGGGCTTGAGGTGTCAGTGGCAGTTAGGTTTGCTGTTCTGAGCCTTTGGCAGGTTCCAATAGGTGAATCACAGTGCAGGCCTTTATGATTTTGGAGGAAAGCCCTGCCATGTTCTGCCGATAACTACTCTCCCTTTGAGAAACAGTTCTTGGCCTATTACTGGGCTTTGGTGGAAACTGAAAGTTTGACTATTGGTCATCAAGCCATTATGCAACCTGAACTGCCTATCATGAACTGGGTGACACATCTAGCCATAAAGTTGGGTGTGCAAAGCAGCATTCCATCTTCAAATAAAAGTGGCATATACGTGATTAGGCTTGAGCAGGTCCCAAAGGCACAAGTAAGTTACATGAGGAAGTAGCTCAAATATCCAAGATCTCCACTCCTGCCACCCTGCCTTCTCTCCCCCACCGTGCCCCAATGACCTCATGGGTGCAGTCAGTTGACAGAGGAAGAGAAGACTAGGGCCTTGTTCACAGAGGTTTCTTCATGATATGCAGGCACCACCCAAAAGGGGACAGCTGCACCCCTACAGCACCTTTCTGGGACATCCCTGAAGGAAATGAGTGAAGGGAAATCTTCCCAGTGGGCAGAATTTCAGGCAGTGCACCTGGTTGTGCACTTTTCATGGAAGGAGAAATGTCCAGATGTGTGATTATATACTAATTAATGGGCTGTAGCCAATGGTTTGGCTAGATGGCCAGGGACTTGGAATAAGCATGTTTGGAAATAAATTTGGGGAAGCAGTTTGTGGATGGACCTCTCTACGTGGTCAAAAACTGTAAAAATATTTGTATCCCACATGAATAGTCACCAATGAGTGACTTCAGCAGAGGAGAATTTTAATAACCAAGTGGATAGGATGACTCATTCTGTGGACACCACTCGGCTTCTTTCCCCAGCCAACTTTTTCATTGCACAAGGGCCCATGAACAAAGCTACCATGGTGGCAGAGATGGAAATTACACATGGGTTCAGTAACATGGACTTCCACTCAAAAAGGCTTACCTGGCTACAGTCACTGCTGAGAGCTCAATTTGCCAGCTGCAGAGAGCAACACGGGGCCCTTGATGTGGTGCAATTTCTTGGGGTTATCAGTCAGTTACTTGGTGGCAGGTTAATTATATTGGGCCTCTTCCATCATAGAAAGGGCAGAGATTTGTACTCACTGGAATAGAAACTTACTCTGGAGATGGCTTGCCTATACCACACACAATACTTCTGCTAAGACTGCCATCCATGGACTTGTGGAATGCCTTGTTCACTGTCATGGTATTACACACAGCATTGCCTCTGAGCAAAGCACTCACTTTATGGCTAAAGAAGTGCAGCAGTGGGCTCATGCTTATGAAATTCACTGGTCTTACCATAATCCCCATCATCCTGATGCAGCCAAATTGATAGAATGGTGGAATGGCCTTTTGAAGTTGCAATTACAATGCTAACTAGGTAACAATACTTTGAAGGGCTGGGGCACAGTTTTTCAGAAGGCTGTGTATGCTCTGAATCAGCATCCAATATATTTGGTACTGTTTCTCCCACAGCCAGGATTCAGAGGTCCAGAAGTCAAGGGGTGGAAGTGGAAGTGGCACCACTCACCATCAACCCTAGTGACCCACTAGCAAAATTTTTGCTTCCTGTTCCCATGACATTATTTTCTGCTGGCCTAGAGGTGTTAGTTCCAGAGGGATAAACTCTGCCACCAAGAGACACCACAATGATCATATTAAACTGGAAGTTAAGATTGCCACCTGGCCACTTTGGGCTCCTCTTACCTTTAAGTCAACAGGCTAAGACGGGAGTTAAAGTTTTGGCTGGGGTGACTGACCTGGAGTGTCACAATAAAATTAGTCTACTATTCCTCAATTGAGATAAAGAAGATTACCCTTGGAACACAGGAGATCTCTTAAGGCATCTCTAAGTATTACCATGCCATTTGATTAAGATCAATGGGAAACTGCAACATACCAATCCAGGCAGGACTACAAATGGCCCAGGCACTTCAGGAATGAAGGTTTGTGTCACTCCACTAGGTAAAAATCAAAATCTGCTAAGGTACTTGCCAAAGGCAAAGAGAATACAGAATGGGTAGTAGAAGAAGGTAGTCATTAATGCCAGCTATAATTAGGTGACCAGTTGCTGAAATGAGGATTGTAATTGTCATGAGCATTTCCTTCTTATTGTGTTAAGAACATGTTTGTGCACTATATAGTTATACTAAGAAAATATCTTCAGTGTGTTTTCCTTTTTCCTTGATCATGTGACATAAGATTTATTGACTTCATATTACCATTTAACTGTTGTTAATTTTATGTGATAGCATTTGGGTTGGGGATTGGTGCATTTCCGCTTGTATGAAGGATAGTAGTATTATGTTAGGCATAATTATCACCTTATTATTGTCATTATTTGAAGGTTATGTATGATTTCAGAGGATGTGTATGGGCTCAAGTTCACAAGAGGTGGACTTGTGATGCTAAGTATTTAGTGTCAACTTGATTGGATTGAAGGATGCAAAGTATTGTTTCTCAGTGTGTCTCTGAGGGTGTTGCCAAAGGAGGTCAGCATTTGAGTCAGTGGACTGGGGAAAGCAGACCCACCCTTAATTTGGGTAGGCACAATCTAATCAGCTGCCAGTACGACCAGAATGAAAGCAGGCAGAAGAATGTGAAAAGACGAGACTGGCTTAGCCTCTGAGCTTGCATCTTTCTCCCATGCTGGATGCTTCTTACCCTTGAACTTCCAACACCAAGCTTGCAGAGTCTATTGTGGGACCTCATCTTGTGATTGTGTGTGTTAATACTTCTTAATATACTCCCATTTATATATACATCTATGCTGTTAGTTCTGTCCCTCTAGAGCACCCTTACTAATACATATTGGGTTCATTCAAAAGCCTCATCTTTGAGCTCTGAGTTTCTTTTCTCTATTTGTTTGATTCTATTGCTGAGACTTTCCAGTGCATTTTGCAATTTTCCAAGTGTGCCCTTCATTTTCAGAAGTTGTGACTTTTAAAAAATCTATTTCACTGAATACTTTTTTAAATTGATATCCTGTATTTTTTTTTGTTTTTAATTTCTTTATGTTGGACTTCACTATTTCCGATATCTCCTTGATTAACTTAATAGTTGACCTTCTGAATTCTTTTTCTGGCAATTCAGAGATTTTGTCTTGGTTTGGCTCTACTGATTGTCAACTAGTGTTATCTTTTGGTGGCATTAAAGAAACTTGTTTTGTCATGTTACCAGAGTTGTTTTCATGGTTACTTCTTATTTGTGTAGACTACGTGGGAGGAAAGATCTGGGACTCAAGCACTGATGCTCAGATTCTTCTGTCCCATGGGGTGTTCCTTGGATGTGGTGCTCTTCCCTTTCCTCTAGTGATGGGGCTTACTGAGAGCTAAACTGCAGTGATTGTTATTTCTCTTCTTGATCTAGCCACCCATTGGAGCTATTTGGCTCTGGGCTGATACTGGGGAATGTATGTAAAGTTCTATTATCTGATTCATCTTCAGGTCTCTCATCCATGGATACCAGCACCTGCTCCCGCAAAGGTGACAGCAGAGTGAAGTTGATTCTGTGAGGGTCCTTGGTTGTATTTCTGTTAAGTGTGCTGGTTTTGTGTTAATTTACCTTCAGACAGGAAGTGGTGCTTTCAAGAGTGCATCGGCTGTGATAGTACATGGAGGATCAGGTGATGAGTGGGGCTATAGTACTCCCAATAGATAATGTTCTTTTTCTTTGGAGTTTCTAGGCTGTTCCACAGAGCTTGCAGCAACAATCCATCTCCTTCAAAGGGTCTGTGCATTCTTTTGTCTCTCCTGGTATTCTGTGGTAGTTCTTGGAGCAAAATTTCATGATGTGGGTGTCCACATAATGCTCTGTCTATCAGAGAGTGGGAGTTAGAATTTAGTCTTGCCTGCTATCTGCCATTTTTTTTTACAATCCGATCTTTTAAATTTCTGCAGTGTTAGATATTATGTCTTCTTTTTCATTTCTGACTTTTCTATTTGTATCTTTTCTCCTTTTTTCATGGATAGTCTGGGCATAGGTTTGTCATGTTTTAAACTCAATTTTATATATATTTGCACCCAGCACTGGAGCACCCAGATACACAAAGATAATGTTATTAGAGATTGGCCCCCAAGACAATAATAGCTGCAGACTTCAACACAGAACATTCAAAATTGAACAGATCTTCCAGACAAAAAATCAAAAGAAACTTCATGTTAAATCTGAAATATAGATAAAATTGATCTGTCCAATTCTGAAAATTCAATGTTGAAGTCTGCAGCTATTATTGTCTTGGGGGGGCCAATCTCTAACAACATTAACCTTTTGTATCTGGGTGCTCCAGTGTTGGTGCAAATATATATTAAATTGTTGCATTCTTTTGGTGAATTGACCTTTTTATTATTACATAGTGACCTTATTTTTCTCTTGTAGCTTTTGTGTTGACATATATTATGTCTGATATTAGTATAGCAACTCCTGTCTTTTTTTTGTTTGTTTCCATTGGCATGAAATATCTTTTTCATCCCTTTGTTCTTAGTCTCTGTGTGCTTTTATAGGAGAAGTGTACTTCTTGTAGGCAACTAAGCAATGGCTCTTCTTGTTTGTTCTTCTGTTCAAACAGTCTGTGTCTTTTGAGTGAAGAGTTTAATTTATTTACTGGTTATTATTGTAAAGTAAGGACTTACTCCAGCCATTTTGTTATTTGTTTTTCTGGGTTTTTAATTTGTGTGTGTGTGTGTGTGTGTGTGTGTGTGGTCTCCTTTTCCTTGTTTCTTTCATTCCTGTATATCTCAAATACTATCTTCTAAACCATTATTTAAGCTGATAAGAGCTTAACACTGTCTGAACAAATAAACAAGCAAAAAGAAAACTAACAAAACTCTATGTCATTACATCATTCTCTACTTTTTAACTTGTTGTATCTATTTTTGTCTTATTGTACTATGTCTTGAAAAGTTGTAGCTATTACTTTTAATTGTTGCGTTATTTAATCTTTCTACTTCAGATAAAAGTAGTTTCCACATCGCAGTTACAGTGTTATAATATCCTGTGTTTTTGTGTGTACTTACTATTACCAATGAGTTTTGTACCTCTAGGTGATCATTTATTTCTCATTTTTTTCCTTCAGCACTTTAAATATGTCATGTTATGACATGTCTGCTGCCACAGATGTATTAGAGCTCTGTTGTATGTTATTTGTTTCTTTTCTTTTGCTGCTTTTAGATTTATTTTGTTATGCTTGATCTTTGCAAGCTTGTTCATTAAATACCTTAAGATAGTCTTCTTTGGGTTACATTTCATTGGAGTTCTATAACATTCTTGTAATTTTATATTGATATCTTTCTCTAGGTTTGGGAAGTTCTATGTTATTATCCCTTTGAACAAACTTTCTGGGGCTATTTATTCTTCTACCTTCTCATTAAGGCTAATAATTCTGAGATTTACTCCCTTTGAGGTTATTTCTAAATCCCTTAGAGATGCTTCATTTTTTATTTTTTTTCCTTTGTTTCCTCTGACTGTGTATTTTCAAAGACCCTGCCTTCAAGCTCAATACTTCTTTTTTTCTGCTTGATGTATTCTGCTATTAAAGCACTCTGAAGCATTCTTTCTCATGCCAAATGCATTTTTTCACCTCCAGTATTTCTGCTTGATTAGGTGTAATTATTTTAATCTCTGTTACGTTTCTCTAACAAAATTCAGAATTCCTTCTCTGCATTATTCTGATTTTTTTTTTGAGTTTTCTAAAGCCAATTATGTTAAATTCTCTGTCTAAAAGGTCACATATCTGCATATCTCTGTTTCTACAGTATTCGTCCCTGGTGGTTTATTTAGTTTGTTTAAAGAGTTCAAGTTTTACTGGATGATGTTAATGCTAGTAGGTATTCTTTGGTTTCTTGGCATTAAATAATTATGTATTTATTTTAGCCTTCACTGCCTGGGCTTATTTGTAGCCATTTTTCTTGGGAAAGCTTTTCAGATATTATAAAGGACTTGAGTATTGTGATCTAAGCTGTATCTGTTTCAGCGGGTACCCCAAGCCCAGTAACACTGTGGTTCTTGCAGGCTTGTATAGGTACCACCTTGATGGTCTTGGACAAGATCCAGGAGAATTCTCTAGATCACCAGTCAGAAACACTTATTCTCTTCCCTTACTTTCTCCCAAACATACAGAGTCTCTCCCTCTCTTGGTCTGTTCCGAGCCACCTAAAGCTAGAGTTGGAGTAATACAAGCAACCCTGTTGCCACCACTGCTATAACTGAGCTTGGTCAGTTCTGAAGTCAACACAGCACTGGTTCTCACTCAAGGCCATATACCCATTCTCAGGCTACTGCCCATATACCTTCAAGGCTCTAGGGCTCTACAGTCAGCAGAAGACAATGCCAGCTGGGCTCCTATTCTTCCCTTCTGAGCAGTGAGATCTCCTAGGCCTTGGGCGGGTTCAGAAGAGCCATTTGGAAGTAAGGAACTAGAGTAAAAAACCTGAGATATCTACCTAGTGCTCTATTGTATTGTAGCTAAGCTGGCACTCAAACCACAAGAGCATTTCTTTCCCCACTTTTCTTCTGTTTGCGAAGGCAGAGGAGCCTCCCCTGGTAGCCACTGCCACCCCAGGCCAAGAGGTGTACTGCCAGACTACCATTGATGTTCCCTTAAGGCCCAAGGTCTCTTAAGTCAGCTTCTTGTGAACACTACCTGGTTTGAGACTCACCCATTAAAGTAATTCGCTCCCCTCTGGCCCAGGACGAGTCCAGAAATGTCTTCCAAAAGTCAAGTCCTGGAATTGGGAACACCAAGATTCTGCTTGGTTCTCTACCCGCCCTGTGACTGTGCCCATACTTAAGATGCAAGACAAAGTCTCCTTTATTTTTCCCTCTGCTCTTCTCAAGCAGAAGGAGTTTTGCCCCATAGCCACCACAGCTGGTAATGTGCTGAGTCTCACCTGAAGCCAGCAAGACTCAGAGGCTTAATTTAGTGCCTGGACATCACTGCTGGTTATTTAAGGCCCAAGGGCTCTTCAGTTAGCAGGTGATAAACACTCCTAGAACTGGGTCTTGTACTTCAAGGCAATGATTTTCTTTATCGCCCAGGACCTGTCTAGAAATGTCTGGGAACTAGGAACTGGAATGGGGGTTTTATGAGTCTGACTGCCCTTTCCTGCTGTAGCTTAGCTGGTATCTTAAATGTAAGAGAAGGTTTTCCCCACTTTTTTCTCTCACCTCTTTAAGACAAAGAAAGGGGGCTCTTTTGGTGCCACAATATGTACAGCGTGGGTTTAGGAGAAAGGTGATGCTAACACTCTCTTGGCTGTCTGAGCTAGTGTCGCGTGCTCCTCAAGTCCACTCTCTCTGAACCTAGTTCAGCAGTAGGACTTGCCTAAGAATTATAGTTTTTATAGCCTAGACTGCCTTTCAAGTTTACTTGGAGACAGAGTGCTGTAGCCCTTTGTGTCAAGGTTTGCAGTCACTCAAATTTAGACCACTGGGATGGGAGATTTTTCTCTGACTAGGGCTTGTTTAAATGTTCCTTTTCTGGGCAGGTAGCAGTTGAGTGTGGTCTAGTTTTCCTTTCTGCTCTAACAGTACAGCACTGAGTTCAATGCCTCACTGTTGCTGTGTTCTTCCTCCCCCAGCCCCCAGAGAGGCTCTCTGCAGCAGTGGATGGTGGGTGGCAGGTGGTGGGAGGAATGATGGTGGTGATTCAAGATTGTTTTTCTATTTCTTCTGTGCCTCTTTCACTGATATGTAATTCAAACCAGGTATTATGAGTGGTCACCTGACTTTTGGTTCTGATGAAAGTTTGTTTTTTTTTTTTTTTCAGTGTAGATAGTTGTTAACCTGATTTCCTTGTGATGGGGATCATTCTCAATCTTTTTATTATTTATTATTCTCAATTATTTTATTGCATAGAATGTGCTGAGGAAATTTTGTTGAATTAAATTGGATGTGCACAACGTTCAAAATAATAGAGGGCTTTAAAAGACATTAAATGAGAGTCAGGACATTTGGATTCTGGTTTCTATTTTTCTCTGCATGACCTTGGACAAGATATTTTCTTTGTACCCCAACAGTATTATCTACAAGATGAAGCATTTTCATCTTGCTAATTATTCAGTCTGTCCTTGATTATAATATTTTGTTTATTTGACAGATGTGTGAGTGATCAGAATTTAATTTCCAAGATCTTTGTTTCCAAAGTAAAATAGCCTTTTTATTTTGCAGTAAACTAGCTTCATTTCAAGTGCTGCATTCTAGGATATTTTTTTCCTACGTCAATTGTTCTTGGGCATTTCCTACATCCCTTCTTTGATGAAACTACAAATGAATTTTGAAACATATTCAAAGGTTTTTTGGTGTATGTAAGCAAGCTATATGCTCAACAATGGCTTTCTTATTGCTAATTAAATCAATGTTTTATGCCAGATTTTGGTATAAATTGGTTATATCTGCTTATTTTCTCCAGCAACGAAATTGATTTCATCTGGTCACTTTGTCAGTGAGTGACAGAAAGGGAACAAAATTTTAAAATCTGCTAGGTGCTAAACAAGGTGAAAATGTCATAATTTCCTACTCACATAAAACAATGCATTAGATATTATTAACCCCACTTTCTAGGTAAGGAAACTGATGCTCAGAGAGGTTGGATGTGGGAGAACCCCAATTAAGAACCACGTATCTTTTTACATTTCCAAACATTTTCTCATTCATTATATTATGCTGGTCCAAGATGGGTCTAAGTAAGAGAATGCAAATGTCTCCTGAAAACTCATCCCTACAATATTCAGAAATATATTTTCTTTCCATTCACTATAATTTGAAGGTTATGTAGGATCATCTTCTATTTGGAATATAGTGCATTTGATTTTATAAACCATTAAATTGGAAATACTTGAACATATACAAAAATGTGGAGAATGACATCATAAATAGCATTGCAAATGCGCATATAACTTACACCCAGCTTTCAAAATTATCACTCTTTTGCCAATTTGTTTCATCTATTTATCATCCTTCTTTTAAATCAAATCCAAGACATCACATTATTTCACTCATAATTAATGTAGTCACATACATTTTAAACAAATTGAAGAGCAGTCAAGAAGCACATATCTGTTCTACCATTAATAATAATCTCACAAATCATTTTTACATTCATTATCCCATTTTATCATCACAATAAACCTCAAAGAAGCTCTGTGTGTATATGAGATTTTGATATGACCACTTTAATATAGATATTTTGGGGTAGCTCTTTGTATACGGTTTTGGAACATGCTTATCTATGTCACAGCTTGTCTATGTCATGTATATGTAATATTGGGGCCTAATTACATGGAATAACATAACATTTTAACATTTCACATCATTACATTGACTAAAGTACAAACAACACAAGTCATCTAGTTTTTTTTCTGAGTAATTTTCAAAACATATATTTTAATCTTTGAATCTCATGCCATTCTTATGTCTTACCCATAACTTATCTCCTAATTCTTTAGCTCTACAATGAGGGTTGGGAAATGATGCCAGAGTGAGGCTACTGATGAATTATTCCACACATTATTTGGTAACAAAAACATTACTTTTTCATTTTGATATGAGCATCTTATGGTTGCCTCAAAAATGTCTGCATTGCAAGTAAAAATATAACACCCACAAAAAAGAACAAGATCCAAGATCATGTTATTTGCAACCATACAGATAATGCTGAAGCCATTATTCTAAGTGAACTAACTCAGGCACAGAAAATCAAATTCTACATGTTCTCGCCTCTAAGAGAGAGATAAATATTGAGTATACATGTACACAAAGAAGGGGAAAATAGACACTAGGACTACTTAAGGGTGGAGGGCAGGAAAAGCTGAGGATTGAAAAACTCCCTGTTGGATACTATGCTTATTACCTAGGCAATGAAATAAAATGAAGAGTAAACCCCTATAACATGCAATTTATCTATAGAACCAGCCTGTACATGTACCCTGAGAACTAAAATAAAAGTTAAAAAACCAGAAAGTAGCTGAGTTCAGCCTTCAATATGGACCTGGGTTCAGCATCAAGCACCTAAAACACCTCTTTGAAAAAGAGTGGAACTGGACCGTACAAATTCCTTGCAAGAGGTGATCGGCTCTGAACAGGTACAAAATCGCAGGATTATTGTCAGTTTTCACATGCCAATATTACTCCCTGATCTGCCCCAGAGTAGCTCTCCCTGGCTGGCAGATTTTGATTTAAAGCACAGATCCAACTTCCCAGTTACTAGTATTTGTAAGGATAAAAGAAAATATCTAAAGGCTGTTTCAGTGTTAGGGTAAAATACCAAAAGCATTAAAACAGAAAGAAGATATAATTAAAACGTAAACAAAGCACTAAATGATTTACTGGAGATTTTAGATCTTACATTTCACTTTTTTTCCCCTGAAGGATACAGATCTTTTAAAGGAAGTTGATATTTGATTCATTTCACAATCCACATAACTGCCTTCAGTGGTTCACTTCACTTCGTAACCTACCTGTAGTATTATTCTATCAGATGGTCCATAAGGAACCCACATAGCAAGGGTGAAATAAATGCAATGCTTCAATTCCCAGTCCTCTGCTTTGTAGTTTCAGGAAAGTAATAAATGGCTCATCTTGCATTTTAAGAATCTGATTACTTATATGGAATACCTGTGCAGGAAATTGAGTCTGCTCACACATGCTTCTGCACAGGAACGCGACCACATAGAAAGACTGGAGTATAGCAAGGAGCAATTGCATCTCAGCAGAGGTATGGATTATTATGAAGAATAGAAAGGTTTATCTTTAACAGACACTGACAGATATTGTTTTGTTTAGGAACAAGGTGGATACGAGGCATAGTCAAAGGACATACTTTTCAATCCCTCAATTTGGAGTCTTACTTTATGGTTTTTTGCATGCATGGGAAATCATGTCACTAGCCTTTTAAAATGGTAGTAGTCAGGGAACTTGGAGCCAGAAATTCTGCTATAAATTGAAAAATTCCTGTGCTTATTCTAAGACTGAAGCTGAGTAAATGCATATGTTTCAATGTAACAAATATTTCTTGGTGTCTATGTGCCAAGAATTTGTAGACACTGGAAATGAACAAAATAGAATCTTCATCCTCAAGGAGCTCTTAGGTTATTGAAGGAAATAGAAAAGAAAACATAATTTACATTCTAGTGTGATCAATTTCTTCATAAAGGGAAGTGAAAAGGTACTATGGTAGCATGTCATAGGTGTCTCTAATCTAGGCTGTAAGAGAAAAGGTAGATTTCTAGTAAAAGGGATCATCTGAGTTGTGTTTTAAAAAGATGCATAGGAGAGGGTTAACATAAGGAATGGGGAAAGATGTTTCAGACACTTACTCAAATAGCTATAAAGCTGGACCTGCGCGAAACAATTTAGTGCTTACTGTTATTAATAGACTAGTTTCCGGGTTTAGCGCTAATTCTTTAGACGGCTATCTAATATATGTATTTTTCTTCTCACTCTCTAGTTTGCAGAGACTTCTGGACAATCTTTTTTATGTTAGGTATTGGTTCTGGTCTGGCTGTGGGATTTCTGCTTGTGTATGGTATGCCCTTTGCCAGTGCTGGATGGTATAAATTTGGAGGTGGCTTCCTGATGATATCACATAATTTGTCACATTATGTTATGGGTACAAACTAATAACTAGAAAGCTGTCTGTGTATGTGTGTGTGTGAATGTGCAGGCACACAAGTGCATGTGTGCATGCTTGTGCTTCTACACCCTTTACATGAAGGGAAACTTTACTGAAACAAAATAAAGTGTAAATGAATTAATGCTAGTGAATTGGATAGTGTATGTGCCTTTAATATAAAATTTGCATAAACACATGTTTTCTTACCCTGTATATATGAACTTTTCCCTTTGTAGGGGTGTAGAAAGATCATATTTAAAAACTTTTGTATGTATTTCTAAAATATTGGCTGCTAATTTTTTCTTCTACATAGTTAACATGGTTAAGTGACAGATATAGTAATTTCTAGTCTCCTCTTTTTTTTTTTTTTTTTTTTTTGGACAGGCTTTCATTCTGATCTGACAGCCAGGCTGGAGTGCAGTGACACAATCTCAGCTCACTGTATCCTCCACCTAACCCAGCTCGGGTGATCTTCCCAACTCAGTCTCTTGAACAGCTGGGAAGACAGGTGTGCATCACCACACCTGGTTGATTTCTTTTTGTATTCTTTTAGTAGACATGGAGTTTCACCAAGTTGCCCAGGCTGGTCTCAAACTCCTGGCCTCAAGATGTCCACCCGCTTCTGCTTCCTAGAGTGCTGGGATTACAGGTGTCTCCTGCACTTTATTGGTGGCACTATTAAGTATGTGAGAGTTTTATTTTAAGATGATATTATGCTTTGTAGAAATAGAATATATAGACTAGAAAAAGTGGCATGCATAAAGATAAAAAACTAGACAGTACATGTTGACTCTTTTATAGATGGATATTCACTCCTTTATGCTCCTTACCATAATATGAAAGTAAACTATCTTTTTTGTTATACTTTAAGTTCTGGGATATGTGTGCAGAACGTGCAGGTTTGTTACATAGGTATACACTTGACACAGTGATTTTCTGCACCCATCAACCCATCATCTACATTAGATATTTCTCCTAATGCTATCCTTCCCCTAAACCCTCAACCACTAGCAGGCTTTGGTGTATGATGTTTTCCTCCCTGTGTCCATGCTATCTTATTGTTCAACTCCCACTTATGAGTGAGAACTTGCGGTATTTGGCTTTCTGTTCCAGTGTTTGCTAAGAATGATGGTTTCCAGTTTCATCCATGTCTCTGCAAAGGACATGAATTCATGTCGTTTTATGGCTGCATAGTATCCCATGGTGTATATGTGCCACATTTCTTTATCCAGTCTATCATTGATGGACATTTGGGTTGGTTCTAAGTCTTAGCTATTGTGAACAGTGCTGCAATAAACATACCTGTGCATGTATCTTTATAGTAGAATGATTTATAATTATACAGCCAACAAACATATGAAAAAAAGCTCATACCACTGATCACTAGAGAAGATAATATGATAAATGATGATTATAACTAACATTTATTGAGGACTCTTTATGAGTCAGGCACTTTTAAAAGTGTTTTACAAGTATCACATTGAAATAAAAAATATATGATATATATATATACACACACACACACACAATAGATTAAAAAAACTGAGGCCCAGAAAGGATACGTAACTTGTCCAAAATCAGATAAATGGCATTTGGTGCAGCCAAAGCTCAAAACAAAGCTGTCTGATTCCAGGGCCTGACCTGGAAACACTGCACTGTAGCCATCTTATGAATATAGAGGTATAGAGACACATGAAGTAATAATGAGGGCAAAGAACAGATTTAGAAGGGTAAAGAAATGGGAAAAGTGTAAAAGTACAGATAGCATTCATTACAGTCTAATTTGTGGTGTGGCTTTGTGTTGTATTTGTGTTCAATATGCAATTGATTATGATTATCTTAAAAAAGTTCCTTTTACAAGTACATTAATATATTTATAGAAAATCAATCTACATTTAATAGATTAAATTTTAGTGAGGCCAAGAGAGAATCCAGAGTGTTAAATCAGATATGGGGCAAACAGGTGTGATGTAAATACTCCAACATGTGACTAGGCAAGTTGGTTGCTAAATTGGAGTAAAATAGTTCATTGGAATTGAGGGTAGCTCTGAGATGAGAGTGACTAAAGACAGATTTATATAAACTTGGCTTCTTTTACGCCTACAAATAAACTGAGCTGATCTTGCTCTATTTATTTCTAGGATACCTAATTCACGACACCTAATTTGACTGCCAAAAGGCCTATTTTTGTGCATAAGCCACCAAATTTTTGCTTGGTTAAGAAGCCCTACTTTAAAATAAAGCATGATACTGGTACCAAAACAGAGATATAGATCAATGGAACAGAAAAAAGGCCTTGGAGGCAATGCCACACATCTACAACCATCTGATCTTTGACAAACCTGACAAAAACAAGCAATGGGGAAAGGATTCCCTGTTTAATAAATGGCATTGGGAAAACTGGCTAGCCATGTGCAGAAAGCAGAAACTGGACCCCTTCCTGACACCTTACAATAAAATTAGCTCCAGATGGATTAAAGACTTAAACATAAGACCTAACACCATAAAAACCCTAGAAGAAAACCTAGGCAAAACCATGCAGGACATAGGCATAGGCAAGGAATTCATGACTAAAACACCAAAAGTATTGGCAGCAAAAGCCAAAATAAGCAAATGAGACCTAATTAAACTCCAGAGCTTCTGTACAGCAAAAGAAACAATCATTAGAGTGAACCAGCAACTAATAGAATGGGAAAATATTCTGCAATCTACCTATCTGACAAAGGGCTAATATCCAGAATCTACAAAGAACTAAAGCGGATTTACAAGAAAAAAGCAAACAAACCCATCCAAAAGTGGGTGAAGGACATGAACAGACACTTTTCAAAAGAAGACATATATGTGCCAACAAACATATGAAAAAATGCTCATCATTGGTCATTAGAGAAATGCAAATCAAAACCACATTGAGATACCATCTCATGCCAGTTAGAATGGCAATCATTAAAAAATCTGGAGACAACCAATGCTGGAGAGGATGTGCAGAAATAGGAACACTTTTACACTGTTGGTGGGAGTGTAAACTAGTTCAACCATTGTGGAAGACAGTGTGGTGATTCCTCAAGGACCTAGAGATAGAAATTTCATTTGACCCAGCAATCCCATTACTGGGTACATACCCAAATGATTATAAATCATTCTATTATAAAGACACATGCACATGTATGTTCATTATGGCACTGTTTACAATAGCAAAGACCTGGAACCAACCCAAATGCCCATCAACAATAGGCTGGACCAGGAAACTGTGGCACATATACACCATGGGATACTATGCAGCCATAAAAAACGATGAGTTTGTGTTCTTTGTAGGGGCTTGGATGAATCTGGAAACCATCATTCCCAGCAAACTGACACAAGAACAGAAAATCAAACACCACATGTTCTCACTCATAGGTGAGTGTTGAACAATGAGAACACATGGACACAGGGAGGGGAGCATCACACACTGGGGTCTGTTGGGGGGGACTAGGGGAGAAACAGTAGGGGGTAGGGAGGATAGGGAGGGATAACATGGGGAGAAATGCCAGATGTAGGTGACAGGGGGATGGAGGTAGCAAACCACATTGCCATGTATGTACCTATGCAACAATCCTACAAGATCTGCACATGTACCCCAGAACCTAAAGTACAAAAAAAAAAAAAAAAAAGAAAAAAAGAGAAGAAAAGAAAAGTGTCTGTTCATATCCTTAACCCACTTTTTGATGGAGTTGTTTGTTTTTTTCTTGTAAATTTGTTTAAGTTATTTGTAGATTCTGGATATTAACTCTTTGTCAGATAGTTTGCAAAAAAATTTTCCCATCCTGTTGATTGCTGGTTCACTCTAATGATTTTTTTTTTTTTTTTTGCTGTGAAGAAGGTATTAAGTTTAATTGGATCCCATTTGTCTATTTTGACTTTTGTTGCCATTGTTTTTGGTATTTTAGTCATGAAGTCTTTACCTATGTCCATGTCCTGAATGGTATTGCCTAGGTTTTCTTCTAGGCTTTTTAGGGTGTTGGGTCTTATGTTTAAATCTTTAATCCATCTGGAGTTAATTTTTGTATAAGGTGTAAGGAAGGTGTTTAGTTTCTGCTTTCTACATATGTCTAGCCAGTTTTCCCAACATCATTTTTTAAACAGGAAATCCTTTCCTCATTGCTTGGTTTTTGTCAGGTTTGTCAAAGATCAGATTGTTGTAGATGTGTGGCATTACTTCTGAGGCCTCTGTTCTGTTTCATTGGTCTATATATCTGTTTTGGTACCAGTACCATGTTGTTTTGATTACTCTAGCTTTGTAATATAATTTGAGGTCAGGTAGTGTGATGCCTCCATCTTTGTTCTTTTTGCTTAGGTTCCACATGAAGTTTAAGATAGATTTTCCCATTTCAGTGAAGAAGGTTGATGGTAGCTTGATGGGGATAACATTGAATCTACAAATTCTTTAGGCAGTATGACAATTTTCAAGATATTGATTCCTCCTAACCATGAGCATGGAATGTTTCTCCATCCGTTTGTGTCCCCACTTATTTCCTTGAGCAGTGGTGTGTAGTTTTCCTTGAAGAGTTTCTTCATGTCCTTTGTGAGCTGTATTCCTAGGTATTTTATTCTCTTTGTGGCAATTGTGAATGGGAATTCACTCATGATTTGGCTCTCTGTCTGTTATTAGTGTATAGGAATGCTTGTGATTTTTGCACCTTGATTTTGTATCCTGAGACTTTGCTGAAGTTGCTTATCACCTTAAGGAGATTTTAGGCTGAGATGACAGGATCTTCTAACTATACAATCATATCATCTGCAAATAGAGACAATTTGACTTCCTCTTTTCCTAATTGAATTTCCTTTATTTATTTTTCTTTCCTGATTGCTCTGGCTAGAAGTTCCAATAACATGTTGAATAGTAATGGTGAGACAGAGCACCCTTGTGTTGATCGAGTCTAAATTTCTACCAATAAAAATAATCTTTTCTATATCATAGCTGCCAGTAAAGTTATTAAGTCTGTTGGAAGCCAAAGATTGTCCACCTTCATATTAAAGAATCCAGAAGTATACAGTGCTACTTTAAAGATTTCTGAAACCATAGTCTAAATATAATATATCTTCTTCATTTGAGGATTTCTTTCATTACTATAGATTAGAATAAAATAAACATACATTTAAAGAAAATGCTATATTTCAAAGACATTTGTGCTAGTGACAGTCTACTTCAGATTAGAGCCTCAGTAATCCCAGAGAAATTATTTATTACCCTCTGCATTTTCATGTATTTTAGTGAAAAAAAAGATTAGTTTTTTTCAATAAGAAATGTACCTCTACTAGATTTAAAAAAAACAAAAAACAAAAAACAAACTTCCTACTCTTCTTCCCAAGACCTGCTTACTATTTTCTCATAAGTGATGAAATGCATCCACCTTGCCTTAATAGGTAATTAACTTTTGCTCTGATTAACTGTATATTATATGACATGTAAACTTCCTATTACATTGTAATTTTATAAAGGTTTTCAATATCAAGGTTTGAAACAAGTAACTGATCATGATATGTAACACCCATGGGTCCTCATTAATGAAGGTTTGAATATAAGAAAAGCTATTTATAAAGTCATTTTACACCTTTAAAAGCTTTTGAACTTTAAGAACAGAATGCAGGTACGACAAAAACAATCTGAAAATGACATTTAAGGACAAATTGAATTTTTCTTTTGTAGCAGCTATAGATCTCAGATCTCAGTTGTATGGCCATGTAATGTTGTTAATCATCACTTGTCATTAGATATGAAATAAAAATGTAATTGAGAAAATTGTTTAATGTGATTTACCTAAAAGTTTACACATTAAAGTTTAAACTTTTTTGATTCATTTATAAAGAGTAGATTTAGCATAATTCTTAAGGACCCTAGTATATTTGGAATAATATGTGAGCAATGTCTTCAACTTAAAATGACCTCTTCATGAGGCCCTAACAAGAGAGTCAGTCTGTCCTTTGGAGTTTTGAAACTAGGCATTGACTTCTCCTGTGTAGTAATGAAAGTCCTAGAGGGCATCTTCTTTCAATACGAGGCTGTGATTAGGACAAATACCTAATGCATGTAGGGCTTAAAACCTAGATGACAGGTTCATAGGGGAAGCAAACCACCATGGCACATGTATACCTATGTAACAAACCTGCACGTTCTGCACAAGTACCCCAGAACTCAAAGTAAAATAAAATAAAATAAAAAAATAGAAATCGATGTCAATTTTCCTGCTTCATTCTGCTCCTTTATTATTGATTTGTTTATGCTTTGTTTTAGCTTTCATTTTTATTTGTTTGTTTGTTTGTTTTTCTTGCCTACATAAACTTTGGAATCAGTTCATCAATATTCACAAAATAACTTGGTGGGATTTTGATTAAAATCGCACTAAATCTATATATCAAGTTGAGAACAGTTGACATCTTGAGAACATTGTCTTGCTATTCATGAATATGGAACAGCTCTCTTTAGTTTTTAAAATATATTTTATCAGAATTTTGTAGTTTTTCTCACAGAGATAATTCCAAACTTACAATGGTTTGATTTACAATTGTTCTATTTTATGATGATGTGAAAGCTATACATATTCAGTAGAAACAACACTTCTGGTACTTATAAAGTCATTCTGTATTTCTCTTTTCAAACAGTATTTAAAAAATGACATGAGATTCTCAACACTTTATTTTGAAATAGATTTTATGTTAGATGATTTTGCCAAACTGTAAGCTAATGTAAGTGTTCTGAGCACTTTAAGCTAGGCTAGGCTATCATGTTTAATAAGTTAGATGTATTAAATATATTTTTGACATGATATTTTCAACATATTATGGATTAGAGTCCATCATAAGTTGAGAAGCATCTGTGAAGGTTCTTGTGCATAATTTGTTAGATTTGTAAAAATTTTATTATTTGGATAATTAAAATGTGTTTTGGATTTCAAATTATGTGTGTTCATTGTTTGCATGTAATAAATCAATTGACTTTTGTATATTAACCTTGTATCCTCCAACTTGCTATAATTGATATACATGTTCATTTGTTTAATAATTTTTTGTTCAATAATTTTTTGTTCATTTTTTTCACATTTTCTACATAGACAATTAGACAATTATGCCATTTACAAATACAGTTTTATTTGTACCTTCTTAATCTATACACCATTTGTGCTCTTTCGTATTGCAGTAGCTCAGACTTCTAGTACAGTGTTGAAAAAGTCGTGGTGAGAGGGACAACATTGCCTTTTTCCTGATCTTAGTAGAAAAGCTTTTAATTTCTCACCATTAAGTATGATGCTAACTGTAAATGTTCTTCATCAAGTTGAGAAAGTTATCCTTTA
Organism: Sapajus apella; assembly: GCF_009761245.1. Classification (NCBI taxonomy): domain Eukaryota; kingdom Metazoa; phylum Chordata; class Mammalia; order Primates; family Cebidae; genus Sapajus; species Sapajus apella. Next base: position 7,784,562 of record NW_022437015.1, read on the forward strand.
TTTTCACATTACTGAGTGTTTTGATGATGGTTGGGTGTGTATATTATCAAATGCATTTTCTGAATCTGTTGATATGATCACATGATTTTTCAAGCCTATTGGTGTATTTTATTATATTAGTAGATGTTTGAATGTTGAACCAGCAGAGCATACTTGGGATGAATATTAGTTGGTTGCATTTTATAATTATTTTTATAATTGATCATTTAAATTTGCTCAACTATGTTCACCAAAATATTGGTTTGTAGTTTCTATGTTTTCTGTTTTTTTTCTAATTATGGCACTGGTATAATGTGGGCCTCATAGAAAAATATGTGCTCTGCTTCTATTTTCCAAAAGAGATTGTAGAGAATTGGTATAATTTCTTTCTAAATGTTTGATAGAATTTGCCAGTGAATCCATCTGTTCCTAAAACCATATGTTTTGTGAGGAAATTATCATTTTAATCACTTTATTAGACCTATGTATATTCAGATTGTCTATTTCTTCTTGTGTGAGTTTTGGTTGATAATGCCTTTCAAGGAACTGATCCATTTCAGCTATATTATCAAATTTGTAAGTATAGAGTTGTTTACAATATTGCATTATTATCCTTTTAACATAAATTATATCTGTAGTGATGTTTCCTTCTCCATATCTGATATTAGTAATTTATATTTTTCTTCTTTTTTTCTTAGTTATCCCAGCTAAAGACTTATCAATCTTACTTATCTTTTCAAAGAGCCAGTTTTTGTTTCATTAATTTTCTCAATTAATTTCCTGTTTTAAATTTCATTAATTTCTGTCCTAATTTTATTTATTTTCTTCTACTTAATTTGAATAAAATTTATCAAGTTCTCCTAGTTTCTTATGGTGGAATCTCAAGATATTAATTTTAAATCTTTCTTCGTTTCTAATATATGTATCAAACATTATTAGATTCCCTCTGAACATCTGAACACTGCTTTCACAGTATCCCACAAATTTTGATAAGTTGTATTTTCATTTAGTTAAAAAGTTTCTGAATTTCTCTTGAGTTGTCTTCTTTGACATAATTTCTTACTTAGAAGTATGTCATTTAACCTAAGTATACTGGGATTTCCCAAGTATCTTTCTGTTACTGACCTCTAGCTTAATTTCATGATTGGAGAGCAGAAATTGCAAGTTTTCTTTTCTTTTAAATAAAAATTTAAAGTGAGTTTTATGAACTAAAATGTTATTTATTTTTGTGAATATTCCATATGATCTTAAAAAGTATGTGTACTCTGCTTCTGTTGGATGGAATAATCTATAAATATCAATTATATCCAGGTGACTTATAGTGCTATTATTTTCAGTTATGTTTTTACTGATTTCCTGCCTGTTGGATCTGACATTCCTAATAGAGATGTTAAAATTTCCAACTGTAAGAGGAATTTATATATTTCTCCTAACAGTTTTATACATGTTTGCAACACATATTTGACACTCTTATTAGACACAAAGACATCACAAATTGTTATATTTTCTTGGAGCATTGACCATTTTATCATTTTTATTTTTATTTTAAGTTCCAGGGTATATGTGCAGAATGTGTAGGTTCATTATGTAGGTAAATGTGTGCCATGATGGTTTTCTGCACCTATTAACCCATTGCCTAGGTATTAAGCTCAGCATGCATTAAAGTTTTCCTAATACTCTCCCTCCCCCATCACCATCCTTACAGGCCCAAGTGTGTGTTGTTCCCCTCCCTGTGTCTGTGTATTTTGTTTTTCAGCTCCTACTTATAAGTGAAAACATTCAGTGTTTCATTTTCTGTTCCTGCATTAGTTTGCTGAGGATAATGGCTTCCAGCTCCACCCATGTCTCTGCAAAGGACGTAATCTAATTCATTTTTATGGCTACGTAGTATTCCATGGTGTATATGTACCATATTTTCTTTAACCAGTCTATGACTGATGGACATTTTGGTTGATTCCATGTCTTTAAAGTTACCTCTTTATTTCTGATAACTTTTTTTTTGCTTTCAAGTCTGTTACGTCCCCACAATAGTATCCACTACTCTTGCTTGCCTTGATTTGTGTTAGCAAGATGCACTTTTCTCTATGTTTTCATGTTTAATCTGCATGTGTCTTTACATACAAACTGAGTTTCTTCTAGATAACATGTACTTTGTCTTGTTTTATCATCTACCCTGTCAGTTTTTTGCTGTTAATTTATATATTTAGATTATATTTTAAGCAATTGCCAATATAGACAGGTTAACATCCATTATATTAATGTTTTCTTTTTGTTGTTCTTGTACTTTTTCCTGTTTTTGTTTTTTACACCTTTTCTCCCATTTGTGATTTTATTTTAGCATTTAAGTTCAAGTTCTATGTTTAGAAAGTGTATCAATTATACTTTTATTTCTCTTTATTTAGTGATTGCCTTAGGCTCTGCAATATACATTTAACACTAATCCAACTCAAATTTCAAATAAGATTTAACTGCTTAATGACTAGTGCAAGTATTTTATAATAAAATATTTTAATTGCTCTCTCTCATTTGTTATAATTTTATTGTCATTTTACTTATACATAAGCATATATAAGCATAGATGGATAATTAAAAACATATGGTAAAATACATTGTTGTTTTATTTAAAGCAAATATTTTATTTCAGGTTAATTAGGTAAAATGACCTGTACAACAAACCCCCATGACAGAAGTTTGCCTATATAATAAACCTGAACATATATTTTTACTTAAAAAAGTTAAATTTGATAAATAAGTAAAACAAAGATTTTTAAAAATAAATGAAAAAAATGTATTTTACCTTCAATTATTTAACTTGAAATGCTTTTTATTTCTTTATGCAGACCCGAGTTTCTTATCTCTATCCTTTAATTTCTTTCTGTATAACTTAAGACTTTTGTAAAATAAGTCTAGTAGCAGCAAATGACCTCTGAAAATTTTAATCTGAAAAAAGCTTTTATTTCTACTTCACAATTTTTGTTATGATAAAACACATAACATCAGATCTACCGCTAAACAAACTTGTAATTATATAATGGAATATTGTTAACTATAGGTAAAATGTTGTATAGTAAATGTTTAGAACTTATTCATTTTTTATAACAGAAACTTTATACCCATTGGTCAGCAACTTACCAATTTTCTTTTTCAATCTCCTAGCAACCACCATTCCACACTTTCTTTCTATGACTTTTGTTATCTTACATACCTCAGATAAGTAGAGTCATGCAATATTAGCCCTTCTTTGACTGTGTTATTAAGTTTACCAAAATATCCCTAATGTTCATGTGTGTTGTTTCATAGTCTTGGTAGCTTCCACATGGTGTTGAGCCCGCAAGTACACAGAAGTCAAGAAGTGGTCTTTGGGAACCTCTGCCTAGATTTCAGAGGATGTGTGGAAATGCATGGATGTCCAGGAGGAAGTTTGCTGTAGGGGCGAGGTCTTCATGGAGAACTTTTGCTAGGGCAGTGCAGAAGGGAAATGTTGATTTGGAGCCCCCAAACAGAGTTTCTATTGGGTACACTGCCTAGTGGAGCTGTGAGAAGAGGGCAACCCTTCTCCAGACCCCAGAATGGTAAGTCCACCAACAGCTTGCATTGTAAGCCTGGAAAAGCTGCAGACACTCATTGCAAGCCCATGAAATCAGCTGGGAGGAGGACTGTACCCTGCAAAACCACAGGGACAGAGCCTACCAAGACCCATGGGCAAGCACTTCTTGCATCAATGTGACCTGGATGTGAGACATGGAGTCAAAGGAGATTATTTTGGCAATTTAAGATTTGAAGGTCTTGCTGGATTTTGGACTTGCATGGGGCCTATAGCACCTTTGTTTTGGTCAATTTCTCACATTTGAAAAGGCTATTTTTACTCAACACTTGTATCACCATTGTATCTAGGAAGTAGGTAACATGCTTTTTATTTTCCAACCTCATAGGTGAAAGAGACTTGCCTTGTTTCAGGTGAGACTTTGGACTATGGGCTTACAAGTTAATGCTAAAATGAGTTAAGGCTTTGGGGGACTGTTGGGAAGGCATAATTATTTTTGAAATTTGAGGACATAAGATTTGTGAGGGGTAAGGGGTGAAATAGTGTGGTTTGGCTGGGCCTCCACCCAAATCTCATCTTGAATTGTAGCTCCCATAATTACCTTGAGTTGTGAAATGGACCCAGTGAGAAATGATTGAATAGTGGTGGCAGTTTTCCCCATACTATTCTCATGGTAGTGAATACGTCTCACAGATCTAATGGTTTTATGAGGAGAAACCACTTTTGCTTGGCTGTCATTCTTTTCTCTTGCTGCTGCCATTTGAGATGTGCCTTTTACCTTCTGCCATGATTGTAAGGCCTCCTCAGCCATGTGAAACTGTGAGTCCATTAAACATCTTTCTTCTGTAGATTGCCCAGTCTCAGGTATGTCTTTATTAGCAGCATGAATATTGACTAATACATCCTGAAATATGTTTTTCAAGTTACTTCCATTTTCTCTATCTCTTTCAGAGATCCTAATGAGTTGTTGAATTGTTCTCTTTACATAATCCCATGTTTTTGGAAGTTTTATTCATTCCTTTTTATTCCTTATAAAAATTATTATCTGACTGTCTTACTTCGGAAAGCCAGTCTTCAAGCTTGAGATTCTTTTCTCAATTAGGTTTATTCTACTATCACCTGTAATTGCATTATGAAATCCTTGTAATGCATTTTACAGTTCTATAAGGTAACTTTCATTCTTTTCCATACTAGCCATTTTGTCTGATAGCTTCTGTATCATTTCACTGTGATTCTTAGCTTCCTTATATTGGGTTTCAGTGTTCTCCTGAATCTTGATGATGTTTGTTTCTATCCATATTTTGAATTCTATTTCTGTCACTTTAGCCATCTCAGTTTGGTTAAGAATCATTGCTGGAGAACTACTGCAATTATTTGGAGGAAGGAAGGTACTCTGGAATTTTGAATTTTCACTGTACTTGTGCTGGTTCTATCTCATCCTTGTGGGCTAATTTTACTTTCATCTTCAGAGTTGCTGTCCTTTGGATGGATTTTTGATAATTTTATCCTATTTGATTACCTCAAGGATTTGACTGGGTATAAGGTGGGTTCAGTCGACTGTCTTAATTTCTGGAAGATTTTACGGGGCCAAGTTCAGCTGAGGATGCTTGGACTGCATTTTCTAACACTGAGGGACTGATATTGGGCTCTGGCTTTGTTCTCTGGTTCTTTAAGGTTAGGAACCTATTGTGCTGGAGGGGCCAAGGTGCTTCCTGACCTCTGGTCCCTACATGCTGATGGATGCTGCCAGCCAAAGTACTTTCTAGCAGTAGGATCTATCCTTGTTCACCTGTGCCATCTGCAGTGGCAGTGGTATCATTGTGGCAAGGTGCATGCTCATCAGCTGCTGCCAGGTACTAGCAGGTGCCAGGGTGCCATTTTCCATGGAGGTGTTCACAGCAGTGTCAGTGGCAATGTGGCCTGAGGTGCAAGGGAGCCACTAACAATGGCAAACATTTGCACAGGTGGTAGTGTTAGCATAAAGATGGGGAACTGGTGACCAGAAGACTGTGTGTGCCCTCTATGCACAGCCATGTGGGTGGTCATGGCTGCTCTGGGTGGGGATGGTTTCACCATTCTTCATGCCAAGTTTTGTACCTCATTTGCATGACTAGTGGCAGTAATAATACATTTTAAATAAATAGTAAAGCAAGAACAAATCAAACCCAAAATTAGGAGAAAAAATAATAAATATTGGAGTGCAAAAAAAAATCTGAAGTTAAGAAAACACAGAAGATTAATGATACAAAAAGTTGTTTTTATTAAAAAAATAAAAAGAACCAACAAACCTTTAGTCACACTAACTCCAAAAAAGATAGAAGACCGAAGTAAATAAAATCATAGATGAAAAAGGAGTCATTACAACAAATACTACAGAAATTCAAAGGGTTATTAGAGACTACTATGAGCAACTATATGGTAATAAGTTGGAAAACTTGCAAGAAATGGATAAATTTCTAGGCAGATAACCTAACAAGATTGAACAATGAAGGTATCCAAAACTTGAACAGACCAATAACAAAACTCTCCCAGCCAAGGAAACCTGAGACCTGATTGCTTTCCTGCTGACTTTTTTTCAAACTATTGAAAAAATAATACCAATGCCACTCAAACTATTTATTAAAAATAAAGAGGAGAGAGTATTTCCAAACTTTTTCTATGGAAACGTTATTACTCTGATACAAAATTAGACAAAAACACATCAAAAAATGAAAACTACAGAACAACATCACTGATGGACATTCATGCAAAAGTCTTCAACAAAATACTAGCAAACCAAGTTCAAAAATACATTAAAAGACTGTTAATTGTAAACTAAGTGGAATTCATCACAGGGATGCAAAAATTATTCAACATACAGAAATCAATCAATGTGATATATCAACCAACAGACTGAATAACAAAAACCTTAAGATTGTTTCAATTGATGCTGCAAAACCATTTGATAAAATTCAATGTCGCTTCATGAAAATAACCCTCCAATACTGGTTAAAAAAGGAACATACCTCAACACAGTAAAGGCCATATATGACAGATTCATAGCTATTATCATACAAAATAGGAAAAAAAACTGAAAGCTTTTCCTCTAAGATCTGGAACATCACAGGATGAACACTTTCACCACTGGCATTCAACATGGCAATCTAAGTCTTTGAAAAAACAATCAACCAGGAGTAAAAACTAAAGGTCATCTAAACTGGTTAGAAAGAAGACAAATTATCATTTTTTGCAGATCTTACAATCATATATTTGAAAAAAAAAAACACCCTAAAGACTTCACAAAAAACCTATTAGAACTTATTTAAAAATTCAGTAACATTACAAGATACAAAACCAACATACAAAATTCAGTAGCACTTCTATATAACAAAAGTGAATAATCTGAAAAATAAAACAATAAAATATTTCCATCTACAATAGCTACAAATAAAATAAAATACTAAGGAGTTAACCAAAGGAGTGAAAGATCTCTGCATTGACAACTATAAATCTTTGATGCCATAATTTGAAGAAAACACCAAAAAATGAAAAGATATTTTATATTCATGGTTTGTTAGAAACAACATAGCTAAAATGTTTAAACTACATAAAGCAATCTATTTTGTCAATAAAATCTCTATTAAAATACCAATATCATTCTCTGCAAAATTAAATATATATATATACACATATATATGTATGTGTATATATATAATTTATATGAAGCCACAAAAGACAAGAATAGGCAAAGCTGTTCTTAGCAAAAAGAATAAAACTGGATGAATCATGTTACCTGAATTGAAACTATACTACATAGTGTTGGTAACTTAATTGTCCATTTAAAAATAGCTAAAAGAGCATAATGAGATTGTAACACAAAGGATAAATGGTTGAGGTGATGCATACCTCATTCTCTCTGATGTAATTATTATCTATTGCATTCCTGCATCAAGACATCTCATGTATCCCATAAATATATACACTTATTACATGCCCACAAAAACTAAAATAAAAAAAAATACATGAAACTAGCATAAAAACAGATACATCAACAAGTGGAGCAGAAGAAGGAACCCACCCAAAAATCCATGCACCTACAGTGAACTCATGTTTGACAAAGCTTCCAAGAACATATATGTGCTGGGAAAACTGATTACCTATATGCAGAATAAGAAAGGGTATAGAGGGAAACTAGACCTCTATCTCTTACCATATATAAAAATCAAATCAAAATGAATTAAAGACTTCAATTTAGAACCTCAAACTGTGAAGTTACTAACAGAAAACACTGGGGAATCTCTCCAAGATATCAGCTGGGCAAAGATTTCTTGATTAATATTCCACAAGCACAGGCAACCAAAGCAACAAGGGACAAATGGAATCACATTATGCTACAAAGTTTTTGCACAGCAAAGGAAACAATCACCAAAGTGATGAGAGAATCCACAAAATAGGAGAAAATACCTGCAAGCTCTATCTGACAAGGGATTAATAAACAATATATAAGGAGCTCAAACAACTCTATAGAAAAAATAATAATAATTTAAGTTAAAATGGGCAAAATTTACAAAGAAGCTATACAAATAGCAAGCAAGCAGAACTACCACATGATCCAACAATTTCACTGCTAGGGGTATAGTCAAAAGAAAGAACATCAATATATCAAAGAGATATCTGCACCTCTATGTTTATTGCAGCACTCTTTACAATAGCCAAGACTTGGAAGCAATTTAATAGTCCATCAACAGAAGAACGGTTAAAGAAAGTTTATTACATATACACAATAGAATACTATTCTGCCATGAAAAAATATATTCTGTCCATTGCAATAACATGGGTGGAACTGGAGGTCATTAGGGTAAGTGCAATAAGCCAGTCTCAGGAAGGTAATCTTTCCATGTTCTCACTTATTTGAGGAAGCTAAAATTCAAAACAATTGAACTCATAAAGATAGAGAGTAGAAGGGTTGTTACCAGAGGCTGGAGGGTAAAGGGTGACAGTTAATAGGTCCAAAAATGTAGTCGGATTGAATAAATAAGATCTAGTTTTTGCTAGCACAGCAGAGCAACTACAGTCAACAATGATCTATTGTACATTTTAAAGACATGTATATTTGGATTACTCAGAACACAAGGAAAAATAGATGCTCTGGGTTATGGATCAGTCTGTTTAATCTGATGTGATTCTTACACATTGTATGCTTGTATAAAAATATATTGTGTATCTTATACATATATACACCTACTATGTACCCACAAAAATTAAAAATAAATAGTAAAAAAAAAATTGTGTGTATACTCTAAAAGATATGTCTGCCTAATCAAATGCCAGACATCAACATAAGGCAACAAGAAGTCAGGGTAACATGACACCATCAAAGAAGCATATTCTTTAGTAACTCAACCCCACAAAATGAAGATTTACAAATGGCCAAAAAAAAAAAAATCAAAATAACTGTTTAACTTAGCCACTACAGAACACACAGAAACAACTAAGCAAAAAGCAGGAAAACAATACACAGACAAAATCAGAAGTTCCACAGAGAAACATAAATCATCCAAAGTAATCAAACAATTTCCTGAGCAGAAAAGTACAATGAACAAAATTAAAATTCAGTAGAGAGTGTTGAAATCAGAATTGAAGCATAGAAAATAATCTGTGAACTCAAAGACAAGTTTTCAAAAATACGCAGTTAGAGGAGTAAAGAGAAACAATGAAAATAATTTAAGAAATCCGATGGGATTTATGGGATACCATTAATAGAGCTAAATCCATGTTATAGAATATCAAGAGAATGAAATCAAATATTCTTCATATACAAGTGGATCTATATAAGAGTATAAGAAAAATTCTCTGAAAACTGTTTGCAGGCTAAGAGATTGTGAATTATATATTCAAAGATCTGAAAGAAAGAAGCCATCACTCTAAGGATACTATACCTGGAGAATCCCTTCTTCAGAAATAAAAGAGAGATATAGACTATCACAGACAAAAAAAAAAAAAAAAAAAAAGCTGAAAAATTTCATCACCACTAGACCTGCTTTATAAAAATATGTCAAAGTAAGTTTATCAAGCTGAATGAGAGGATACTAATCAGTAAGATGAATATTTATGGAAGTATAAAAGTCATTAGTAAAAATATGTAGTCAAATTCAGTACACTCTAATAGTGTAATGGTGCTGTGTAAATCACTTATAACTAGCATTAAATGATAACTCTAGCATAAAGGTTAAAACACCAAACTATTAAAACTAGCTAGAGCTATAACAATGTGTTAAGTAATACATGATATAAAACATGTAAACTGTGACATCAAAAACATAAGATATATGTATGTGTGTGTTGGGCCAATAAACGTATAGAATTTGTGTATGTGATTAAAGTTACTATCATCTTAAAATAGACTGTTATGAGATACTTTTGTAACCCTCATGATAACCAGAATGTAAAAATGGATACATCCAGGAAAGATAAAGAAAAATGGATCAAAGTATACCACTACAGAAAATTATCATGTCACAAAGGAAAACAACAAGAAAGGAAGAAAGGAAACATGGGGGAGGGTCAGAAAACAATAAACAAAATGGTATTAGTATGTCCTTATCTACTAATATTTATCTTAAATGCAACTAAATTAAATTATCCAACCAACATACACTGAGAGGCTTAATGACTTAAGAACCAACTCTATGTTGTCTAGAAGAGATTCAAGTAAATTTAAGAACACACAGACTGAAAGTGAAGGAATGGATAAAGATAATTTCATGTAAATGTAAATCAAAAGAGAGAAGGGGCACCTATACTTACATCAGATAAGACATGCTTAATTCAAAACCTAAAAAAAGAAAAACAAGGTAAATATAAAATGAGACAATATATTAATTCAACGGGAGAACAGAATGATGTAAAATATGTATGAATCCAACATCAAAGTACCTAAATATATAAAGTAAATATTAATAGATCTGAGGAGAGAGAAGAATAGAAATACTATAGTAAAGAAATTTCAGTGCTCTAATTTCAACAATGGAGAGATTATATGGAAAAAATTAATAAGAAAACTTTGAATGCAAACATTAGACTTCAACTACACTTCAAGCCAAATGAACCTAATAGACATATACATACCATTCCTTCCAACAGCGGCAGAATACACTTGTTTTTATCAAGTGTACATGCAACATTCTTCAGCATTGATTACGTGTTAAGGCCACAAATAAGCCTTAACAAATTTAAAAAGGTTGAAATCATATCAAGTATATTTTCTGACCTAAATGGTACAACACTAAAAATAAATAAAATGTGAAAAACAGAAAATCCCCCACAAATATGTGGAAATTAAAATTCTGAAGACACAATTGATAAAATAAGAAATGAAAAGTAAAATTAAAAAAAAAAAGGCAAATGAAAATGGAAGTACAACATATCAAAGCTCATGCAATACCTTAAAAGCAGTTCTAACAAATTGGATAATATATTAAAAATAGATTAATTTCTAGGAACATGTAATCTGCAAACAGTGAATCATGAAGAAATGAAAATTCTGAACAGATGAATAATGTATAGAAGATTGAGTCAGTAATTAAAAATTGTCCATCAAAGTAAAGCTTAAAGCTTTTTACTGGTAAATTCTACGAACTATTTAAAGAATAATTTACAAGTTTATCTCAGACTCTTCAAGAAATTTAAAAATATAATATTTTATAATCCAATTTAGACAACAAAGCTAGGCAAGGATGCTGGAATAAATGAAAATTATAGGCAAATACCTTAATGAATGTAGATACAAATTCTCAACCGAATACTAGCAAATGGAATTCAATAGCACATTATCATGGTTTCTTCTATTGTCTTGATAAACATAACCATAATATAATATAATATAGTATAATCATTATTGTGCATTATGCTTAGGTGATATTTATTCCTGAAATGTAAGGATGGTTTAAAATACTACATAAATCAATAAATGTAATGTACAACATTAACAGAATAAAGAACAAAAATTATGTAACCATCATGGTAGATACAGAAAATCACTTAACAAAATTCAACATTCTTGATGATAAAAACTCTTAACAAATTAGGTGTCAAAGATATGTAACTCAACACAATAAGTCTTCATGTTATAAGTACATCACTAATATTAAATTAAATGGTCTAAAACTTAAAACTTGTTTTCTTAGATCTGAAACAAGGAAAATATGCCCACTCTCCTCACTTATATTTAACATTGCATTGGAAGACTTAGCCAGAGCAATTTGGCAATAAAAAAGAAGCAAAGTTTATTCAAATCAGAAAGGAGAAAGAAAAACTGTCTCTGTTTGCATATGGCATAATTTTACGTACAGAAAACCCTAAAGACTCCACCAAAAACTATTGGAACTCATAAAATGTTCAATAAAGTAGCAAGATACAAAATCAGTACAAAATATTCCTTTATTTCTATACACTTAAAGTTAACTAACCAAATAGTTATGGTACTGCATGGCTTCTTTCAGCTGCTTACAGTAAAATATGGAAAAGAGAAATGATTTAAAGGTGAAATTCATAATTAAAAGGGAGGTAGAACTGAAAGATGAGAAAAACTCAGCCTGGCCATGTAAAAAATAAAAATTTGTGTTCAGGAGAGAATACTAAGTGTGTGGCCAAGTGACTGTTTGCCGAAGAGACTAATATGAATAGGAGAAGGCCAGATTATATACATGATAATGGGAGAAACCATGAAGCCATTTCAGAGATTTTCCAGGAAAGCTGGAACCTTGACAGCAAAGTTCCCCGCAGGTGCTGACAGAACCTCAGCATTTGCTGCCTGGCGCATCAGAACTCAGCTCTCTGAATTCTGGCACAGCACCACTGGGCCACCACAGTTAAGTTGCATGCAGTCCAAGGTGTAGCTTTTTCCCATCACTCTAGAAAACGTTAAGTAATAAACCTTGGCAGTGTCCATGTAGTATAATTCTGCAGATGTGTAGAATACAAGAGTTGTGGGTCCATGGCAGTCTCAACTTAGATTTTAAAGGAAGTTGCAGACAACCTGGGAGTCCAGGCAGAAATTTGTCCTCAGGAGCACAGCCCTTGCTCAGTGGAGTCATGTGAGTGGGGCAACCTCTGAGACTCCAGAGGACCACCTGGGCAACCTGTGGGCAACTTCAGCCTGGGAAACTGCAAAAAATACCCTAACCCATGAGAGCTACTGGGTGAACTGAGCTTAGCAAAAATATAGGGATGGGGTAGAGGCCTTGAGAAACCCACCCCCACCCCAGTGTGACCAGGATGTGAATGAAACATGGAGTCAAAGAAATTATTATGATGCCTTGGAATTTAATATTGTTTTTCCTCTTGGGTTTTGGGCTTACTGAGGGAGCAGTTACCTCTTTCTTCTTGCCTATTTTCCCTTTTGGAAGGTGAATGTTAATTCTATGCCTGTCCCATCATTGTATTTTGATAGTACATAGCTTGTTTAATTTCATAGACTTATAGCTGGAGGAAAATTTGTGTCATGAATTATGTCTTGAGTTTCAGCCATAACAGATTTAGAGGAGACTTTGGACTTAGAACTTCTGAACTCATGCTGGAACACATTAAGGCTTTTGTGGTTATTGAGATGATATTAACGTATTTTGCTTATGATAAGGACATACATTTTGGGGGATAGGTGTTAAATGCTAGTGTTTAATGTGTCCCTTAAATTTCATGTGTTGGAAACAATTTTCTTTTTTTGTTTGTTTGTTTGTTTCAACAAAATTTTATTTTAATTTAAGTTACACGGCCAGCCAGATATTCTGATAAGAAATTCACTTTTCCTCAGGAGAAAGAAAATGCTTTCATGGCAACAATGTGTAGAGGAGAGAGCTTTAATAGGTGATTTGGTCAGGAGGGCTCTCCTGTCATGAATAGATTAATGCTGCTATTGGAGGAGTGTGTTAGTTACACTGGGAGTGAATTTCTGGTTAAAGAAATTGAGTCCTTTCCTCTCTTTCTCACCCAAGTGATGCTTTCTAACATGTTGCAAAAATGTACCTTTTGAAATACTGATATAGTTTTCTTGGGTAGATTCCCAGTAGTGGATTTCCTGAATCAAATGGTAATTCTATTTTTAGTTTTTTGTTTTATGGAACCTCCATACTGTTTTTTTGGTGGCTGTACTAGTTTACATTCCCAGTACATAAGGGTTCCCTTTTCTCTGTGTTCTTGCGAACATCTTTTTTTTTTCGTTTGGCTTTAAGATGATAGCCAGGTTTTTTTGTTTTTAAGACTATAGCTGTTCTGACTAGGGTAATATGATTTGCATTTCTATGATGATTACTGATGTTGAGCATTTTTTCATGTACTTCTTGGCTCTTTGTCTTCATTTGAGAAATGTCATTAATAGAATAATTTGTTCATTTATCATTGAATTGTTTGACATTCTTGTGTTTTATAGTTATTAGTCCCCTGACAGATAAGTAGTTTGCAAATATTTTCTTCCATTCAACAGCTTGTCTGTTGGTTCACTCTGTTGATTATTTTGGTGTACATGCAGACCTGTTCCAGGTTACCAAGCTGTCTCTGGCTACAAATCTCATTGCCCAGGAGAAACTGCCACTATAGCATTTCTCCTCATGCCCCAGGCTTGCAATGGTGAAAAGCAGAATTCCAGTTTCTACTGCTGAGTGGCGACCTACAATTCTGGCTGTGGAGTCCCCTATCCCACTCTAGAGCTAGTGCTCTAATCTCTGACCTGAAACAAAAATACCTGCACTGCCAATGTTGTATCACCAAAGAATGTCTGAATTTGCATGTGCCCAGATTAAAAGTAATGTGTTGTAAGTCTCAGGTCTGGGAAAATGCCTGCAGTTTTTCCCAGCGTCTTTCTCTCAGTGCCTCCAAGACTTGGCCCATGTTAACTCCATGGCATAGGAAAAGCAAAGTGCTCTTCCTCAGCCTGGGTTGCTTGGATACCCAGTGGAAAGGTGAGTTACAGTGGGAGATTTTCTGCCACTCTCGCATCCTGGGAGATCACTCATATTTTTAAAATGAATGCTGTTGCAAGGTGTATTCATTAGAGCTCTCTGGAGGGACAGAACTAATAGGATATATGTATATATGAAAAGGAGTTTATTAAGGACAATTCACTCACACAATCACAAGGTAAGTTCCCACCATAGATCGTCTGCAAGTTGAGGGGCAAGGAAGCCAGTAATTGCTCATTCCGAGTCCCAAAACCTCAAACGTAGGGAAGTCAACAGTACAGCCTTCGGTCTGTGGCTGAAAGCCCAGGATCATCTGGCAAACCACTGGTATAAGTCCAAGAGTCCATAGCCAAAAAATCTGGGAGTCTGATGTTCCAGAGCAGGAAGCATCCAGCATGGGAGAAAGATGAAGGCTGGAAGACTCAACAAGTCAGCTTCTTCCACCTTTTTCTGCCTGCTTTTTCTAGCCACACAGGCAGCTGATTGGATGGTGCCCACCCACGCTGTGGGAACATCTTCCTGATAGTGGGCCTTTCTCTCCCAGTCCACTGACTCAAACGTTAATCTCGGTGGTAACACCCAGAAACACCTAGATACACCAAGAAACAATACTTTGCATCTTTCAATACAATCAAGCTGACACTTAATATTAACCATCACACAAGGGCTACTTTCCCATGTTTCCCCCTGAGATTTGGGGGGGTCTTTCACAATTCTGGTGGATTTCATTTTCCTTCTTAAATTAAAGCACAGAGAGTTAATCTTCATGCACTATATTGCTATTTCCAAGTGTCTGAGCCACGTGCTCTAATCTGCCATCTTAATGAAAATATCTATATATTTTAAGTTGCAAATGTAATTAATTTGCATTCAAGGTTATTATTGTTATGTGAGATTTTTTTCCTGTCATATTAATAATATTTTTCTGGTTGCTGTCTACGTTATTTTGTCTTTGCTTTTTCTTTTATCATTGACATTGTAGTTTGGTACATTTTAGTCCTCTTTCTTATTCGTTTGCATGATTGCTTTTCCGGTGAGCTTTATACTTTTGCTTGCTTTCATAATGGTAAATGTCACCCTTTCACTTTCGGGTTTAGTACACTCTTGAGCATTTCTTTCTTTCTTTCTTTCTTTTTTTTTTTTTTTTTTTTTGAGGTGGAGTCTCACTGTATTGCCAGACTGGAGTGCAGTGATGTGATCTCAGCTCACTGCAGCCTCTGACTCCCTGGTTCAAGCTATTCTCCTGCCTCAGCCTCCTGAGTAGCTGGGATTACAGGCTTGTCCCACCATGCCCAGCTGATGTATTTGTATATTTAGTAGAGATAGGGTTTCATGTTGGCTAGGATGGTCTCAATCTGATCTGCCCACCTTGACCTCCCAAAGTACTGGGATTATAGGTGTGAGCCACCCCGCCCAAACTTGAGCATTTCTTGTATGGCCAGGACAGTGGTAGTAAATTCCCTCAGCATTTTCTTGTCTGGAGAAAACTTTGTTTCTCCTTCATTTGTGAAGTGTGATTTTTCCAGATATAGTATTCTTGATTGACAGAGGTTTTTGTTGGTTTTTCTTATGTTAGCAATTTGAATAAATCATCCCATTGTCTTTGGTCTGTAAGGTTTCCATTAAGTAATTTGATGTTAACATGATGGAACTTTCTTTATAAGTTACTTATTCTTTTCTCTTGCTGTTTTTTTGATTTGCTGTTTGATTTGAAATGGTACGATCACAATGTGCTTTGAAGAAGTCACTTTTGCATTGTAATTGCCTGGGAATGGCTGAGCCTCCTGTATCTGAATGTCTAAATCTCCTGCTGGACTTGGAAAAGTTGTATCGATTATTTTGTTTATGTCTAAATATCCTGCTAGACTTGGAAAAGTTATATCTATTATTTTGTTAAAAATGTTTTCTAAACTTTTCCCCCTTCTCTTTGCTCTTTGGGATACAGAGAATTTCACATTAATTACTTTACATTGTCCCAATTATTACAAAGGCTTTGCTTTTTTTTTTTTTTTATCTTTTCTTCTTTATTTTTTTTTGGACTTGATTATTTCAAAATACTTGTTTTCAAATTTTGAGATTATTTTTCTTTCTTGATTTAATAGTCTATTGTTGAAGCTTTCTAATGTATTTTTATTTCTTTCAATAAACTTCTGTTCAATAATTTTTATTTTGTTCTTTTAAAAATATCTATCTCTTTCATAAATTTCCCCTTTATGTTCTGAAATGTTTTCTGATTCCAATGTATGGTTTATCAGAAGTCTTTTGTATCTCACTGACTTCTTTAAAATAAGTATTTAATTTTTTTCTTGGAGTTTGGAAATTTCTTTTTGGTTATGGTCTATTGATGCAGAAACATTTTGTTTCTCTAGACGTGTAATATTTTCTTGCTTTTTCATATTTCCTGTGTCCTTACATCGATATCTGTGCATCGGCTATAACAGTTGCTTTTTCCTATTCTTGAATTTACTTCATAAGTGAGAACTTTTTCCTGAATATGTATCTATGGTGTTGGTTGAGTATGGCACTGGCTTTGATTTTGGATGCATATAGAAGTACAGCTTCTATATGATTTATTTGACTGCAGAAAATATTAGTAGTGTCTGTGATTTTCTCAGTGTGTTAGGTTGTGTTTATTAGTAGAGACTGTGGTGAAGTTGTGCTTGGATGTGGGACACTAAGTTTGTCAGGCTTCAGGCCCCAGTAATTGTCACAGTAGACTGAGCATGCCAATCTTACTGCCTCAGGGCAGTGTACACTGGCTCCAGTTTTAGTAGTTATGAGTGGACTGGTTCTTGGAACTCCAAGTGGACTGCTTGATTGTTAGTAATAGAAGCACTGGACTAGGTAGATGAATAGATTGTTGGGCTTCTGGACAACTGATATACTTTGGGCTATGACAATAGCAGTGTTGGGGCTAGTCTTTGGGTCCTAAGCCTTGTACACTGATTTTGGCAGTGGCTATTATGTGCCTGACAGTCCAGTCTCCAGGCCTGCAGTTGGCACTTACAGGTAGGTGCCAGCTGAGGTGGTGACAATCGGGAATTAAGGCCCAACGTTAGGCCCCAAAATGCTCATGTCCTCAAGGAGTTGGATTGAGTAGAGCAACCCCAAGACTCCCAGACTATGTGTTTTGTTTTGAGGGTGTGTAGCAGAGCTGAGTGGGCTTGAGTTCAGGACCCCAGTGGGGAGAGGAGGTGCCATCTGTGGTGGGCAGGGGCAGGATGATCTTCATTCCCTGTGCAGTTGTCAGGTGTGGGCTGATAGTATCTGTGTTGAGGCCCTGTCAATCAGAGAAGGTGGGGCTGGACTCAGTGGCCACAGACTGATTTGGCAGGTGGGGAACACACAACCATCTCATCATCCAATGTTAGAAAGACTTGTCCTCCAGCTCTGCTGGTGGTAGCCCATGCCTAACTTGGGCCTCAGTTCCAGCTACAGGAGTGTCTGCCCATCTCATGACTAGGTCCCAGGGGCAACTTGTACCTAATTTATGAACCAACGTTGGGTCTGTCAGTACTTGCTTCTCAGCATCAGAAGCTACATCCCACCTTTTGCTTGTGCCTCAGCCCTGGCTGTGGGAGTGCTTCCAGCTTGTACCTCAGTATCAGCTGTGACAGCCCAAGTTTCCATAACACCTAATTCCTGGGACCCTGGGAAGCATGTGATCTACCAAAGGTTAAGACTGAAAATGTCATCTTGCTTTAGCTGCTTAGGTCTCAGAAAGTACGTGAGACCCAGTGCAAGCTCGCTTGGACCAGTTCTGTCCCACAGTCTTCTGGCAGCTCCCTGTGTTACTGTAAGAGCATGGGAGGGTTGTGGAACGCTCACATGGCCAGCACAACATAATTTTATGGAAAGAATGTGGCCACTGGAAGTCTTTTACCAACCCTTACCCCACATTGGGAAGTCACTCCCAGGTCTCAGCAAATCCCAGCCAAACAAGGTGACTCTTTCTTTTTCTTTCTTGACTTTGGTGTTTTCTGCCACTTTTCTGTTGAATTCAAGTGCTTCTCTTCAATAATGTATTCAAAGTCTGATTGTCTATACACAATTTTGTTTAAGTAGAAGAGGCAAGCATGAAATGCTTCTAGTCAGTCATTTGGAAGCCCCTCCTTCACTGTAACCATTTTTGAGCACTTACTTGACAGTTTTATTTATTTTTCTCAGTTGAGCCATAGATAAGTTTGACAAGCATCTCTATTTTATTAATATTTGGTATATTGCATGATTACAGCAGCCACATACCTCTCTTCACAGCTCTCATAAAGTCTTAAATTGATGAGTATTAGCTATTTATTGCATAATATGTTACCACAAGCTAAGTATTTTAAAGCCACATGTGTTTGTTACATCATAGTTTTCTGCAGATTAGAAGCCCCACACTAGCTTTGTCTTCCCATCTGCTCAGGGTCTTACAAGTCTCCAATGTGGGTGTCCTCCAGTACTGGAATATTATCTGAGGCTCAGAGTCCTCTTCTGAGTTCACTGGATGTTGACAGAATTAATTTCCTTACAGTTGTATGATTGTAGTAGCTTTTTATTTTTGTTTCTGGCAGTTGTCAAGTGAACATTCTCAGCTCCTACCACTATTCTTGGGCCTTTGGCAGGTGGAACCCTTTTAAAGGCAGTTCAAAACATGACTGATTGAGTATTCAAGGACAGCAGAGAGTCTTCTGCTGCTGCTACATGTCAGTTTTAAGAGCTTATGTGACTAGGCAAGCCTACCCAGGATAATTTCCCTTTTGATTATCTCAGAATCAACTGATTGGGCACCATAATTTTTCATCTGCAAAATTTATTTATCTTTTATGTATCAGGTAATCCCCAAAATACACTAAGCCAGTATGTGAGGTTTGTCTGTTGCATTGTGCACTACCATGAACTTAACTACAAAAAACATTGCTCATTCATTGGGTTTTCTTGGGTCAGGAATTTGAGCACAACTTGACTGGGTCCTCTCCTCAGTCTCACAAAGCTTTAGTCAAGGTGACAACCTAACTGTGTACCTTTATGGAGCCCAACGGAAGGAGGTCTTATAAGGTATTAATGGCAAGAGGGGGTGGGAATCTTGGAGACCAATTTTTAATTATGCTCATTACACATTGGTAAGCCTGCTTGGTGGCCTTTTCCCAGACATTTCAAAGGTCTAGTGAACATCGTTTGTCCTTTTCAATAAGCACTTCCCTTCCTTTTCATCTGCCCTTTGCCAGAAATAGGTTCCTCAGCATCAGAAATCCCCTCCCATTATCAGTCTAAACACATTGCAGAATCAAAACCGTTCTCAACAAAAAAGAATTTTGGGAAAGATGGCTCTATTGTCTGATAATGAATCACTGCCAATTATTTTCATTTTGTTAAATAATTAATTGTCTCATGGATAAGGTTCAACTCCATTTGATTTTTTCTCAATCCATTGGAATTCAGGCAGAAATGATCTATTTTCGGCATATTTCAACTGATGAATAATGAAGAGACTGAAGTTTCTCCTTTAAACAGGGTCTAAATCTTGTATAAATGTAGTGCTATTTTAAGTTTCCAAAATATATCAAAATCATATATTTGTCGTATGTGCCAAAAAATTTCTATTTCATTTCAGTGTATTTAGGTAAGTATTGTATGTTAATGACGTATACATTGATTGTAAGAAGAATGCTTAATGAGGTTCACTTGCCATCCAATTAATTTAATTTTAAATTACATGAGCAATAAAGGCTTAATTGCATTCTTATCTATATATTGTATTTTCTGAAGACTGTGTGGCTATTTATGAATATACCAATTTATTTACAACAAATTAATTGGTATTTTAAGCATAAAATTTTATATTAAATGTAAATTACTTATTTGTAACTCTTAAAGTAAGAGCTCATACTATAATGAACATATATGTTTTAGGGAAGATAATATTTAACATTTTGTTGCTGGTCTTCACATGAATATGTTTTTTTCTGGTAATGAAGCCAAACAGTAAAACAACAGCATTTCTTTTTGGCCTTTTTGGGCTAAAAGCAAAACTTTTATAATGGAGATGCATAAGAAGGTTTTTGAAAGAGACTACACATGGAATGGCCTATAATTTTTTGATATTTAACATAATCAACTTTTCTTATAGCGGTTCAATTCATTAAAACAACAACAACAACTAGCATCATTATCTCTGCCCTATCTACTCCCAGTTTCATATTTCATGAAGATAAAAGATATACATATATATGCATTGTACACTTTAATACTTTACATCTATAAGACTGTCAACATATGATAGATCTGGATTTACAATGGCCTTGAACATTTCAGAAACAGGAACACTTGCCATTATAAGAAAAATATATTTAGATAATAATATATTATTATAAAGATCTATGTACTTAAAGTAGGCTAATCTATTGATCAAAACACACTTATTATAAGCCAAATACAGTTCAGTTGCTAGGCTTTGAAAGAGTAAGAGATGACAAAGGAGGGAAATAAACCTACAAAGTGCACAAAGTGCTATGACCACATGACCCACTTTCTGCGACTAAGAGACTTAATTTTTTTGCTCATTTTTTACTGCTTCATTTGGAATTTGTTATATTTGACAACCATATCTTATCTGAGTAGCATAATTTTTAGCTGTAATTTTTGTTGTGTTCTGTTCTTGTGGTGATTGCTTTTATGTTTATAGCACACACCTTTAATTTATCACAGTCTACTTTCAAGTGATATTAAAAACTGAAACTAAGTTATAAATAATTTACAGTAGTTAACTTTCATATTACTCCTCCTGGCTTTTGTGTTATTGCTGTCATACAGTTAATTAGTTAATTTCTACATACATTCTTAATCACACGATTCTTTGTTAGTATTTTTGCTCTAAACAGTTTATTTTTAAAATAAGCTAAAATAATATAAAAATACTTTATAATGGGGCCGGGTGCAGTGGCTCAAGCCTGTAATCCCAGCACTTTGGAAGGCCGAGGCAGGTGTATCACGAGGTCAAGAGATCGAGACCATCCTGGTCAACATGGTGAAACCCTGCCTCTACTAAAAATACAAAAAATTAGCTGGGCATGGTGGCATGTGCCTGTAATCCCAGCTACTCGGGAGGCTGAGGCAGGAGAATTGCGTGAACCCAGGAGGCGGAGGTTGCGGTGAGCCGAGATGGCGCCATTGCACTCCAGCCTGGGTAACAAGAGCAAAACTCCGTCTCAAAAAAAAAAAAAAAAAAAAAAAAAAAACAACTTTATATTGACCCGTAGAGTTACCAGTTCTATTGCTATTTTTTTTTTTAGTGTAGATAAGCTTTCATTTAGTATTATTTTCTTATACCTTAAAGACTTCTTTTATCATTTCTTGTAGGGCAGGTATTCCTGTAATAAATTCTTTCAGCTGCTATTATCTGAAAAAAAAAAATTTATTTCACTGTGATATTTTAAAAGCCATTTGTACTGCCTATAGAATTTTATGTTGATACCATACTTTCAATACTTTATATTGTTTGCTCCAATATCTTTGCACTGGTAGTTTATCTGATAAGACATATCTTGCCATTTTTTCCTCTGATTCTCTGTACATACTGTGTCTTATCCCTCTAACTGTTTTCCAGATATAGTTATTCATTTTTTTGAGAAAATTGTTTATGATTTTTTTTTTTTTTTTTTTTTTTTGAGACGGAGTTTCGCTCTTGTTACCCAGGCTGGAGTGCAATGGCGCGATCTCTGCTCACCGCAACCTCCGCCTCCTGGGTTCAGGCAATTCTCCTGCCTCAGCCTCCTGAGTCACTGGGATTACAGGCACGCGCCACCATGCCCAGCTAATTTTTTGTATTTTTAGTAGAGACGGGGTTTCACCATGTTGACCAGGATGGTCTCGATCTCTTGACCTCGTGATCCACCCGCCTCGGCCTCCCACAGTGCTGGGATTACAGGCTTGAGCCACCGTGCCCGGCCTATGATGTGATTTTTATGTAATTTTCTACATATTTCTTGTGTTAGAGTTAATTCAGCTTACAGAATTCATCAAATTTGGAAAATTTTATTTCATTTAAAACAATTATTTCAAATGTCTTCAAATATTTTTGCTATCTGCTTTCTCATGTTCTTCAGGCTCCTTGAATTGTCTCACAGCTTATTGATGCACTTTTCGTTTGTAAACGTTAGTATTTCCTCTTGTGCTTAGTTTTGGAGAGGTTTTATTGCTATGATTTTACATTAAGTCATCTTTTCTGTGTTTACTAATCTGCCATTTCTCTCATCTAGTGTATTTTTCATCATAGATATTGCAGTTATAATCTCTAGAAGTTAAATTTGAGACTCCTTTTCTCTATGTCTTCCAGGTCTCTGACAAAATTTTTTAATATATGGAATATAGTTATAATAACGGTTTAAGTATCTTTTTTTCTGTTAATTTTGAAATCTGAGTCAATTCTGAGACTGCTTTGATTGACTGATTTTCCTTCTCATTATGGGTAATATTTTTTGCTTTCTTGTCTTCCTGAATAACTTTTATTGTATGCCAGATATTATTTAACCTGGTTAAATGCTAGATACTTTGTATTTTTATAACTATTCACATATTTATATACTTCATTCTGGGACACAGTAAATTGATTGAAAAACTTCATTCCATCCAGTTTTATTCAAAACAGGTTTTTAGGAAGGACCAGAGAACCATTTATTTTATTTTCCCATACTGAGACATAGGGTTAATTTTCCCAATGGCGCATAGATTCTGAATCATCTTGCATATCTATAGTACAATGTCCAAAAAAATAAAATTGACAATGTACAATGAGCCTATATAGATTCTGCCATGCCATTACACATGTAGGCTTATGTCACCACTGCTGAAATCAAGATGCAGATCCATTCCATTACCACAAAAATCTCTGATGCTAATCTTTTGTAGTCACACATATCTCCTCTCCTGTCCATCATAACTTCTTACAACCGCATTTTAAAAATCTTTTTTTGATGCTTGTCATTTCCAGTATATTATAAAACGAAAGCATGCATTACATAACATTTTGAGATAGGCATTCTTTTTTGACATGTGCAATCCACTCAAGTTGTTTTATGTATGAATAATTATTTCCTCTTTATTTCTTGGTAGTATTACATAGGACAGATATGTCATAGTGGGTTTAACCATATACACATTGATGGACATGGAAATTTCTTCCAAATTTTGGCTATTATGAATAAAGCCTATTATGTTACAAACACGTGTCTATAGATTTCATGTAAACATATGTTTTCATTTATGTGGTTTAAATGATGAAGAGTTAGAGTGCTGTATTGTTTGGTAAGTGCATGCTTAGTTTTGTAAGAAAATGCCAAACTATTTTACAGATGATATGATATCCTATTTTAGTGTTAACTTGTACTTAACTTTAAAAAAATATTATAAGAATTTTAATTTTTTCTATTGATTTTGGATGGTTTATATTCCAATATCTTTAAGGCCACTATCTAGTCTTCTGCAACATCTAATCTCCTATTAATCTAGTGTATTTTTATCTAGAAATTGTAGTTTCCATCTCTAGAAGACTGATTGGTTATTGTTTATATTTTTCATGTGTCTAAGCTTTTGAACACATACGATACAGTTACAACTTTTTTTTTTTAAGATTTTTCACTTTGTGTTCCTTCTTCCCAATTTTTTTTATTATACAACCAACAGTAATAAAGAAGAAGCAGTTAACCCACGATTTCATTCTTCTAAATAAAAACACACCTCCGTTTTTATTTTTATTTTGGGGTATGTACTTTTATAATATGTGCTTTGTTTATACATAAATTCTTTTTTTTCCCATTTATTTATTTTATTGCATTTTAGGTTTTGGGGTACATGTGAAGAACATGCAAGATTGTTGCATAGGTACACATGTGGCAGTGTGACTTGCTGCCTTCCTCCCCATCACCTACATCTGGTATCTCTCCCCTTGCTATCTCTCCCTAGCTCCCCACCCCCCACCGTCCCTCCCCTATTTCCCCCCAACTGACCCCAGTGTGTAGTGCTCCCCTCCCTGTGTCCATGTGTTCTCATTGTTCAACACCCGCCTATGAGTGAGAACATGTGGTGTTTGATCTTCTGTTCTTCTGTCAGTTTGCTGAGAATGATGGTTTCCAGGTTCATCCATGTCCCTACAAAGGACACAAACTCATCGTTTTTGATGGCTGCATAATATTCCACGGTGTATATGTGCCACATTTTCCCTATCCAGTCTATCGTCGATGGGCATTTGGGTTGGTTCCAGGTCTTTGCTATTGTAAACAGTGCTGCAATGAACATTCGTGTGCACGTGTCCTTATAGTAGAACGATTTGTAATCGTTTGGATATATACCCAGTAATGGAATTGCTGGGTCAAATGGAATTTCTATTTCTAGGTCCTTGAGGAATCGCCACACTGTCTTCCACAATGGTGGAACTAATTTACACTCCCACCAACAGTGCAAAAGTGTTCCTATTTCTCCACATCCTCTCCAGCATCTGTTGTCTCCAGATTTTTTAATGATCGCCATTCTAACTGGCGTGAGATGGTATCTCAATGTAGTTTTGATTTGCATTTCTCTGATGACCAGGGATGATGAGCATTTTTTCATATGTTTGTTGGCCTCATATATGTCTTCCTTTGTAAAGTGTCTGTTCATATCCTTTGCCCATTTTTTGAATGGGCTTGTTAGTTTTTTTCTTGTAAATCTGTTTTAGTTCTTTGTAAATTCTGGATATAAGCCCTTTGTCAGATAGGTAAACTGCAAAAATTTTTTCCCATTCTGTTGGTTGCCGATTCACTCTAATGACTGTTTCTTTTGCCGTGCAGAAGCTATGGAGTTTGATTAGGTCCCATTTGTTTATTTTGGCTTTTGTTGCCAATGCTTTTGGTGTATTGGTCATGAAGTCCTTGCCTACACCTATGTCCTGAATGGTTTTGCCTAGATTTTCTTCTAGGGTTTTTATGGTGTTAGGTCTTATGTTTAAGTCTTTAATCCATCTGGAGTTAATTTTAGTGTAAGGTGTCAGGAAGGGGTCCAGTTTCTGCTTTCTGCACATGGCTAGCCAGCTTTCCCAACACCATTTATTGAACAGGGAATCCTTTCCCCATTGCTTGTTTTTGTCTGGTTTGTCAAAGATCGGATGGTTGTAGATGTGTGGTGTTGCCTCTGAAACCTCTGTTCTGTTCCATTGGTCTATATCTCTGTGTTTGTACCAGTACCATGCTGTTTTGATTACTGTAGCCTTGTAGTATAGTTTGAAGTCCGGTAGTGTGATGCCTCCCGCTTTGTTCTTTTTGCTTAGAATTGACTTGGCTATGCGGGCTCTCTTTTGGTTCCATATGAAGTTTAAGGTGATTTTTTTCAGTTCTGCGAAGAAGGTCATTGGTAGCTAGTTACAACTTTTTAAATGCCGTTGTGAGTTACTTCTGGTATCCATGGAAGTTCTGGGTCCTCTTTAATACATTGATTTTTCTCCTTGTTTTAGATATTTTCATACGACTTTCTGTGCTTTTTACTTTGTTAGGAGGGCAATTGCTTTTTATTTATTTACATTGTAGTATAACACGCATGTCATAACATTGATAATATGAGCCAATTTAAAGTGTAAAATTGAGTGGCAATAAGCATATTTACATTGTTGTACTGCAATCACCACAATCTATCCGGAAACTCTTTTTATATTGCAAAACTAAAATTTCATTTTCTCCTACCATATTTCTTGCCAACCACTATTTTACTTTTTGTCTCTAAGAATATGACTACTCTAAATATCTAATACAATTTTAATCATACAATATTTGGGTTTTTTTTTGTGACTGGCTTATTTCGCTTTGCTTGTCTTTGAGGTTTATGTATTTTGCTGAATGTGTCAGAATTTGCTTCTTATTTTAAAATTCTGGTAAAATACTCGTAACAATAAAATTGTCATCATAACTTTTTTGAAGTGTACAATTCAGTAGTGCTAAGTACATTCACATTGTTGTGCAACCAATCTCTAGAGCTCAAGCAATCTGCCTGCCTCAGCCTCCCAAAGTGCCAGGTGGTGTGAGCTATTGAGCTTGGCCCCTTTGAGCAAACTTAAAGTAGTTATTTTAAAATGTGATGCCTGTGTTTTTTCAGGAATGGTATTTGTAACTATACTTTTGCCTATTGTGTGGGCTATGTTTTCTAGTTTAAATATGGCTCTGTTTTGTTGAAAATTAGACATTAAAAATATCCACTTGTCCCATGCTTTGTAGACTGACTTTGTGCAAGAGAAGACCTTTCGTAATCAGCCTGACTTAATTGTTTAAAGTCTTTTCTAGGCAGGCATTTTCCTTCAACTTGTTCATGTGTTTTTCTCCCAATTCTCCTGTACACATGGTTGCTTGTAAATGCCCATTTTTCAGAGTCTAGCCCCTGCTTATTCTCAGGGCCATAGATGCTCTATTTTATCCCTCTGCTTATAATTTCTAACCCTCAGACACACATGAAGGACTGTAGTCCCCCTGGAGTTTTCATATTCCTCTGTACCCATGCTTGCCTTGAGCATCCTACAGTGCTCCAAGTCTTTTGAGATATAATCTCAGGTAATCCGAGACAACCTAAGACATTGCAAGCAAGGTCCTTTTTTTCTTTTTCTTTCTTTCTTTTTTTTTTTTTTTTTTTTGCTTTCTAGCCTGAGAAAAGAAAGAGGAATTTGACAACCTTCTCTTGTCTATGCCACACTATGCTTGGGCAATAATGGAACAAGGGTGAACAATAAGGCCATAATATTTTAACCATTTTGAGTGTGGCTTCTGGTTGCAGATGCTTAACTGGTTTTTAGAGCTACTACAAAGCTATCAATCTGCACTTGTCCACTTGGTGTTTCTGTGGGGAAATAAGGGTTCAGAGCTTCCTAATCAGCCATTTTTTTTCTCACCTTACATCTTTTAATTGGCTGTCAGATATTGTAATTTTTACACTTTTGGTGTTCCAATATTTTGTGTTCCTATACATATTAAGCTTTAGTCAGAAATGCAATTAAATTACTTGAAAACTGTTTCATCATTTTAGGTCTCGCTTTTTAAAAAAAGTGTTATGCACGACCACACTCATGGTTAGATAGTGCTAATTATATTCTACTACATAGAAAAGATCCTCCTCAATATCCTGTCCATGCTTCAAGAATAGTGAAATTTTTCACTGTGTTTGGTGATCAATAAGTACTATTTATCACCCTGTTGCAATGTCAGGCATTGTTACATTTAATGCTTTTAGACAGTTCTTTTTGCAGCCTCAGTTTCAACACATTCATGTGTTGAAATGCTCAATACTCAAGCTTGACCCTTGGCAGATCTGAGTTTTGTTGTTTTTGCAGTTCTCTTCTCTCCAGTACTCCTTTCTGTGAATGGTCCTAACTTCCGTCTTACCTGACTTTCAGCTCTGTATCTTTAACCCAGGGAGGCTGCCAGGCTCCTCCTCACTTCTGCCTCATAAATCATGGCCTAGAAGCTCTCTCAAGGCAATAAACTTTGGATAATTTTAAGATTAACTTCATTTGTTTTCTCTTTCTCAGGGAATCACTGTCCTTTGATGCTGGATGCCAAGAATCGTGATTAGCATGATTTCATATTTTTTTGTCTTTATTTGTTTCTGATAGGAAGATAAATATGGTGCATGGTACTAAATCTTGGCCAGAAGCAGTTTTCACTTAATCTTAGAAGGTACATTAAAATATATGTATTTACAGAAAGATGTAAAAAAGATCAGCCATAATGGTTGTTGAGAATTTACCAGGTGCTCATTTATATGTTAAGTTTCATTAGAAATGTGGTTGTGGAAAGACAAAATATGTGTTATAAACTTCATGCTTTTAATGAACTATCCATATGTTAGGAAGCAAGAGATAACATCATTAATGAATAAAAGCTCATTTATATCAGGTTGTAAATGAATTGTGTGGTATCTAAATGCTATAGAAATTGAAAAGTAAGTAAGGTTGACGTGGGTTATTGTGGTTAGGAGGTAATTTCAATGGATACACAGATCCTAATTAAAATCTAGGTATCAATATTTTTGTGTTACCTTGGTCATATTATTTCACATTTTTTTGTTTTACTTTCCTAATCTTTAAAATGGGATAACACTTAAAGCTAACTCATAAGTATATTTTAATGATTAATGAGATGACATTTGTAAAAAGACCTTAAACATCATAGATATTTATTAAGCTTAGCTTTTTCTTTAGTCATAAATATAATATATTAAATTCATTGGTCCTTGAGTCATCTTCAGGAAGAGTGTAATTTGGAATTTTCTTATAATATAGCAACTGATTCTATCAATGCTCCAACGTTCTCAATTTTAGTCTATTTAGTTTGATGAAGAGTGTTTTGATAAATCTGTGAAAACTTTGTTACTTAATTTCCTTTATAAAAATAAAGTAGGGGGCTCTAAATATCTTGTTTAGTGAAGTGGTATAGATCATTATTTAAAAAAATTAATTAACCTCCTTTTATGTTTAAATTTATTATGATCTTCCTTTGATATGTTGATATTGTCCTGGCCTCCTAGATAGGCAGCATTATACAGTGTAACTACAAGAATACAACAGAATTTCCCATGTTCTTAACAGCTCTCTTACATGTTGACTGCAAACGTATTATATCATTTAAAATGTTGCTCTTGACCAAAGAAAATTCTGAATGATGCCAGTCCAAATCCTACAATTACTTGAAGTCTCATATCACCCCAAATACTTGGCTCAAATTCAGCTGTCTCTTATCTTTATTTGATATCTCCACCAAATCAATTCATACTTGATCACCTATTTTCTGACAGATTGCATTCCAATGAATGTAAAACCTATCTCTTCATTAAGTGTGAGTTTTCTTCCTTTTTTCCTTCATGGCACATTTGTTTCAAATGCAGGATGTGGAGATGAAGAAAGAGTTTTCTATTTTACATGGCACCAGACAAACAAAATACTTTAAACACACACAGACTCACATATGTGTGTGTGTAAGTGTAAATATATATGTATATATAACTATATACATATATGTATATATAGAACAGTGATTCTACTGGGGGCAATTATAAGATTAACTTCATGTGGTTCCTGTTTCTCAGGGATCACTGTCCAGCAACAGCATTAAAAATATGTATGCATATGTGTACATATATACATGCGTATTAATCTGGAAACTTATCATCACCCTCTCTTAATGCTTTGAATTTTACTCTTTATTTATTAAAAATAAAATTGTTTATTAAGTGCGGTAAAAATTGACATTCATGAAATCTTTGAATGGAGTTAATTGGCTTGCTTCTGCCTACAAGATGACTTTTTTCAGATTTATACTAAAGCACCAAGAAGATAATTTTTTCTCCTAGTATGTATGTGTGTATGTATGTACATATGTACACATATTGATATGATTTGGCTCTGTGTCCCCACCCAAACCTTATCTTGTAGCTCCCTAATTCCCATGTGTTGTGGGAGGGACCCCGTGGGAGATGATTGAATCATGGAGGTGAGTGTTTCTCATGCTGTTCTCATGATAGTGAATGGGTCTCCCGAGATCCAACAGGTTTAAAAACAGGAGTATCCCTGCACAAGCTCTCTGTTTGCTTGCTGATATCCATATAAGATGTAACTTGCTCCTCTTTGCCTTCCACTGTGATTATGAGGCTTCCCCAACCATGTGGAACTGTAAGTCCAATCAAACCTTTTTCTTTTGTAAATTGCCCAGTCTTGGGTATTTCTTTATCAGCAGCACAAAAACAAACACATATACAGAAATATATTTAACGTTTCTTCCCAGCACTGGCAACACAATGATGTATGGAATTTACTACCTTCATTCAACAAAATAGTTTACCTTTATTTTTTTTTTTACTTCATAACTATGAACTTATCTAAAAAAATAAATCAACAAGAAATACAAAATTTATTCATTTAACAAAAAAATCTTCCTCTTTACTATTTACAGATTAAAATAATAATAGATTAGAGGTTTGAACAGCTTTTAAAAAGTTATTCAAAAAAAAGAAGCAGAAAGTATGTCGGCCTCAGAATTCTGGAATTTTGGTGTGCCATGAGCCTTTTACCAATTTAACCATCATCGTAAATTCTGCACATGTCATAAATAATAAGAAAAAAATGCTGCATTGATTCTTGGGCAAATTGTTTTTTCACTGAATTGGCTTACAATAAATTTGTCTTATGCAAATTAATCTGGAACTTTACCATCACCCTCTCTTGGTGCTTTGCATTTTACTAACTCATTATTTAGGAAAAATAAAATTGTGTATTAAGTGCAGTATTAAGACATTCATGGAATCTTTAAATGGAGTTAATTGGCTTGCTTCTGCCTACAAGATGACTTTTTTTCCCAGATTTATACTAAAGCTACCAAGAAGATAATTTTTCATCCTAGACATCATTCCCCCATTATGTAGGTTGTCATCTGTTCACTCTGATGGTAGTGTTATTTTATTTTATTATTTTATTTTTCTTTTACTGTGCAGCAAAGCTTTAGTTCACTTAGATCTCATTTGCCTTTTTTTTTTTTTTTTTGCTTTTGTTTCCATTGCTTTTGAGGTTTTTCTCATAAAACCATTGCCTGAGCCTATGTCTTCAATGGTATTGCCTAGATATTGTTCTAGGGTTTTTATAGTTCTGAGTTTTACAATTAAGCCTTTAATCCATCTTGAGTTAATTTTTGCATAAGGTGTACGGAAGCAGTCCAGTTTCAATTTTCTGCATATGGCTACCCAGTTCTCCCAGCACCATTTATTAAATAGAGAATCCATTCCTCATTGCTACTTTTGTCAGGCTCATCAAAGATCAGATGATTGTAGGTGTGTGATCTTATTTTTGAGTTATATATTCTATTCTATTTTGAGTAACATTGGTCTATGTATCTGTTTTTGTACCAGTACCATGTTTCTTTGGTTACTGTAGCCTTGTGGTATAGTTTGAAGTTGGATAGTGTGATGCCTCCAGCTTTGTTAATCTTGCTTAGAATTGCCTGGGCTATTTGGGCTCCTTTTTGGTTCCATGTGAATTTTAAAATGTGGTGTTGATCATGTCGGGGTCACCACCTGAGATGTTGATCACCACCTACAGAGGTCTGTCCTGCAGATCCTGACTTAGCAATGGATGAATAAATACACTCAAACACACCAGAGTACAGTGTAAGTATCAGGCTAGAAGCTCATCAACTGCTCTCAGAGGTTGATTGCTGCTAACCGACCACTACTCCCTATTCCTCCTTGCATTTATTCAGTATAGATTTAATAACAGAGGATCTAAGTCAACATGCTTGTGTATAATTTACATGGTTAAAATAGTAGTTTTATGAAAGATAAAAGGTTTTGGTTCCTGGGCCCAGAACAAACACTATTAACATGTAATCCCCCCTTCGACCTCCCTGTGAGAGGACCATTTGGCACAAAGTTTACATGAGTAAACAGTTAGAATAGAGACAAAGGACTGGGGGGTAAACTGACTTAACTGGTGAGGTTTTATTATCCTTAATCTTAACAATATAACCTAATGCTCTAAGGTAAGAATGAGCTGCATTCAGCCATTCTCATTAAAACCTTCTGAAAGGTTTGAGACTATAATCTTACATATTCCCTAAGATTTCCCTTAATATTTTGCCAACCACCCTGAGTGAATCTCAACATTAAAATAGTTTTTTTCTAATTCTGTGAAGAATGTAAATGGTAATTAAATGAAAATAGCATTATATCTATAAATTACTTTGGGCAGGATGGCCGTTTTTATGTTACTCAACCTTCCTATCCATGAGTATGGTTTGTTCTTCCATTTGTTTCTGTCTTCTCTGATTTCCTTGACCAGTGGTTTGCAGTTTTCCTTGAAGAGATCCCTAACTTTCCTTGTTAGCTGTATTCCTAGGTATTTTATTCTCTTTGTAGCAATTGTGAACAGGAGCTCATTCATAATTTGCTTTCCTGCATGTCTGTTGTTGTTATACAGGAATGCTTGTGATTTGGGATATTGTATCCTGAGACTTTGCTGAAGTTGGTTATTAGCTTAAGACGCTTTTGGGCTGAGATGATGGGGTTTTCTAGATATAGGTTTATATCATCTACAAACAAAGATAATTTGATTTTCTATCTTCCTATTTTAATACCTTTTATTTCTTTAACTTGCCTGATTGCTCTGGCCAGAAATTTCAATGCTACATTGAATATGAGTGGTAAAAGAGAACATCCTTTTCTTGTGCCTGTTTTCAAGAGGAAAGCTTCTAGCTTTTACTCATTCAGTATGATATTGGCTGTGGGTTTGTTATATATTATTCTTATTATTTTGAGGTATGTTACTAATAATACCATACCTAGTTTATTGACAGTCTTTAACATGAAGGGATGTTGAATTTTATTGAAGGTCTTTTCCACATCTGTTGAGATAATCATGTGGGTTTTTTGTCTTTAGCTAAGTTTATATGATGAATTAAACTTATTGATTTGCATATGTTGAACTACCCTTGCATTTCAGGGATGAAGCCAACTTTATCATGGTGAATAAGCTTTTTGAAGTGCTGCTGGATTTTGTTTGCCAGTATTTTATTGAGAATATTTGCATTGATATTCATCAGAGATATTGGCCTAAAATTTTATATTTTTGTTGAATCTCTGCCAACTTTTGGTATCAGGATGATGCTGGCCTCATAAAATTAGTTAGGGAGAAGTCCCTCCTTTAAATTGTTGGGAATAGTTTCAGTAGAAATGATACCAGCTCCTCTTTGTACCGCTGGTAGAATTCAGCTGTAAATTCTTCTGATCCTGGGCTTTTTTTGGTTGGTAGGCTATTTATCACTGCCTCAATTTCAGAACTTGTTATTGGTCTACCTAGGGATTCCATTTCCTCCTTGTTCAGTCTTGGGAGGGTGTATGCATCCAGGAATTTACCCATTTTTTTCTAGATTTTCTAGTTTATGTGCATAGAGGTGTTTATAGGATTATCTGATGGTTGTTTGTATTTCTGTGGAGTGAGTGGTGATACCCTCTTGTCATTTCTGATTGTGTCTATTTGATTCTTCTCTCTTTTCTTCTTTATTAGCCTACCTAGTGGTCTGTTTTATTATTTTTTTGAAAAACCATCTCCTGGATTTACTGATTTTGTGAAGGGATTTTTGTGTCTCTATCCTTTTCTGTTCCACTCTGATCTTGGTTATTTCTGGTCTTCTACTAGCTTTGGGGTTTATTTGTTTTTGGTTCTACTTCTTTAAGTTGTGATGATAGGTTGCTGACTTGACATCTTTCTAGCTTTTTGATGTGAGCATTTGGTGTTATAAATTTCCCTCTCAACACTGCATTAATTGCATCCCAGAGATTTTGGTACGGTGTCACTTTGTTCTCTTTAGTTTCAAATAAGTTCTTGATTTCTGCATTAATTTTATTATTTACCCAGGAATCATTTAGAATCATGTTGTTTGATTTCCATGTAGTTGTGTGGTTTGGAGTGTGTTTCTTAATCTTGAGTTCTAATTTGATGTGCTGTGACTCACAAAACTGTTTGTTATTATTTCAGTTCTTTTGTATTTGCTGAGGAGTGTTTTACTTCCAATTGTGTGATTAATTTTACAATAAGTACCATATGGTGATGAGAGTGATGAATATTCAGTCGTTTGGGGATGAAGATTTCTGTAGATAACTATCAGGTCCACTTGAGACAGAGCTTAGTTCAGGTCCTTAATACCTTTGTTAATTTTCTGTCTTGATGGTCTGTCTAATGCTGTCAGTGAGGTGGTAAAGTCTCCCACTATTATCATGTAGCAGTCTAAGTCTCTGTAAATCCCTAAGAACTTGTTTTATGAATCTGGGTGCTCCTGTATTGAGTGCAAATATATTTAGAATAATTAGCTCTTCTTGGTGAATTGAAACTTTTACCATTATTTAATGCCCTTCTTTGACTTTTATGATCTTTGTGGGCTTAAAGTCTGTTTTGCCAGAACTAGGATTGCAACTTCTGCTCTTTTTCTGTTTTCCGTTTACTTGGTAAATTTTCCTCCATCCCTTCAATTTGAGCCTATGTTTGTCTTTTCATGTGAGACGTGTCTCTTGAAGACAGCCCACCAATAGGGCTTGATTCTACCTCGAGCTTGCCATTCTGTGTCTTTTAATTGGGGCATTTAGCTCATTTACATTTAAGGTTAATGTTATTATAAATTTGATCCTATCATCATCACGCTAGCTGGCTATTTTCCAGACTTCTTTATGTGGTTGCTCCATGGTGTCACTGTTCTGTGTACTTTAGCATGTTTTTGTAGTGGCTGGTAATGGTTTGTCTTTTCCATGTTTAATGCTTCCTTCAGGAGCTCTTGGAAGACAGGCATGGTTATGACAAATTCCCTCAGCATTTGCTTGTCTGAAAAGGATTCTATTTCTCCTTCTCTTATGAAGCTTAGTTTGGCCAGATATGAAATTCTGGGTTGGAAATTCTTTTCTTTAAGCAGATTGAATATTGGTCCCCAGCTGCTTCTGGCTTTCAGTGTTTCTGCTGAGAGATTTGCTGTTAGTCTGATGAACTTCTCTTTGTAGGTGACATGATATTTCTCTCTGGCTATCCTTAAATTTTTTTTCTTTCATTTCAGCCTTGGAGAATCTTATGATTATGTGTCTTGTGGTTGATCTTCTTGTGGAGTATCTTACTGGACTTCTCTGGGTTTCCAAATTTGAATGTTGATGTAGATCAAGCCATTTTCAGACAACTACCATGAGTTCTAATTTTATCTCAGGTTTCAGAGATTTTAAAAAATGACCGTGGTTTTCTTAATGCACTTACAAGTAGTCAGCAGAAGGGTAACTTCAAACTCTGATGTCAGGATTTCATTTTCACTGTTTACAAAGTTAACATGATTTGCAATAATTTTTTTTTTTAGAAGTTGAGTTTGACTTTTATGAAAATAATCAATTAACTATAAGTAACACATCAGATCAGCAACTGTTATTTTTCAATTTAAAGTTTAGGGATATGCCAGAAGACATACAGACATATATATTATATATACATTTTTGCCTAATTTTGCTTGGTGGAATGGCATTAAAAAGTGGGCATTGAGTTAATAAATGCTCTTTTTAATGGGATAAATAGGAAAGTGCTACATATGAAAGGCAAGGTATTTTACATTTTTATGTCCCAATTTGTCTATCCTACTGGCACAAAGAGATCTGTACTTGAACAATGCATTTATAAAGATATTAAAAACTTAGAATGCTTCATTTGAGTAAATGTAACTAATAATCAAAGTGAGAAAGGCTTGTCTTAACAAGGAGATAATATGCATCCAGAGAAGGTTGGTTCCATTGTGAAAGATGGGAAGGATTGCATCTATTTATCTGAAGAAGCCTGTTCATCTTTGCAAAAGTCAACCATGATAAATGTTAGTAATGAGGCAGAATGGATAGCATATTTATAATTGGATCCTGTTTTCACCTGTAGTATCAACTCTAAATATTTTATTATATAAACCGTATCCACTCGTTCTTTGACAATTTCTATTTATCATTAAAAAAACTGATAAGAATTAACAAAATGTGTGGGGATAACTTAATGGGATACTGATGGAAAAATGTAGATAAATTATTATTTTGTCTCAGAATCTAAAATAAAATACAGACTCTCCTCCTGAAATTATTAATAGGGCCAAAGATGTTCTATAGGTACTTTGTAGGGCTCCTCTTGGCTGTTGTCAATATATGAACCTTATAATGGGAAGTACTACAGTAGTCCCAATTAATAAGTGAAAATGTATTACTGATACATTTAACTTTCCTAAAGCTTAGGTATGTTTGCAATGACTCAGATTCAATCAACAGTTTAAGGCACTGGCAGTACTTATGCTTACAGTATCAAAGCTCTAGGTAACTGCTACTTATCCTTTAATGCTATAGCTATTACCCATTCAATCATTATTACATCAAATTTTCATGAATATTTCAGTGTGATACAAATTATTTTAGATTTAACTTTAAAATTTTTCAATATCAGTACCAAATGATATATTTTTTATTATTGTTATACTTTAAAGTCTGGCATACATGTGCAGAACATGCAGGTTTGTTACATAGTTATATATGTGCCGTGGTGGTTTACTGCACCCATCAAACTGTCATCTACATTAAGTTCTGCTCCTAATGCTATCCCTCTTCTAAGCCCTCACCCACAACAGGCCCCAGTGTATGATGTTCCCCTCCCTGTGTCCATATGTTCTCATTGTTCAACTCCCACTTATGAGTAGAGCATTCAGTGTTTGGTTTTCTGTTCCTGTGTTAGTTTGCTGAAAATGATGGCTTCCAGCTTCATCCATGTCTCTGCCCAAATGATATCTTTTTATTTATATCACTGGATTTGTAAATTTTAAAATTTTGCCAAAAAAGTGCACGTTAAATTATGAGCACTTGTTTTATCAGTTGGTATCTTCGTTGCACATATATGATCTCTTTCACACATAAGACAGAATTTAGGAAAGGGTGTCCAAAAGTATAACATAATTTGCTTGAAATGAAGGAATCTTGGATATTACCTAGTCATTTGTCCTTAATAATCCGTCTGAGAGATAAAGTGTCTTGCAGAGACACATATGGTTATCAGAACTGGGAACTCTAACTCTACTTTCTGTTGAAGTTTAGAATATCAGTTGATTTCTATGTGAATGAAGCTTTTGTTAACTAAATGGCCCATAGATCAGTCGTCTAAATTTCAGTTTGCTTCATAACAATTTGTGGGGAAATATTCCTTTTCCAGAGGGCTAACAGGCTGTTGTCAAAACATATTGATTCCATGTTGGGAGAATGGGGATGTCCATGACTTGTGCTAAGCCACTCTCCATAAGTTGGATAGCTATATCTTTGAGGAACTCAGAGAAGACTGGGACAACTCATTCTTAGTTTGCCAAATTTTTAAGGTAGACAGACGTAGGAATGACCCTAATTTATCCACGGATCATCTCCCTAGTGTATAACTTACAAAATACATTTAGGACATAACAAAAGAGCCTAGCAAATTATTTTTCCCACATGATCTGCCCATAGCTTTGGGAATATCTTAAGTCCCAGGAAAAGTAGATAACACTATGTATTTGTACTGATGCAGACAGATAGTGGGAAGGAGTGAAGTTGGATAATAATCGTGGATGGCATGCTCTTTTTAAAATTTGTTGATCCCTAGTTATCTTGTGAATTTTATCCCTGTTAACCATGCTTTTTATTGTGAAGTTATGGGGTAGGAAAATGCGAAAGAGAAATTTTAAATTAGATCACATTTTTTTCTTCTCACACAAGTGTCTTTCTTTCCCTCTCCATCTTTCACCCTGAAGTCAATTCAATGTACGCTGATGATAGTATGAGAAAAAAAGGACACAATCCTATATCCACACATAATCCAGAAAAATATTCAACTATGTTTTTCAATTTGAATATGAATAATGTAGTCCAACCTGAACAATGTCTATAGGGTAGTTAAAAAGAGGGTGACACTATCCGTGAGTACACAGCTTCATTTCTGAAATTTTATAATGCCTGCTGTTACCATTTCCTCAGCCTCAGAAACTATGCCTTGTGGTCCTTTTTTTTTTTTTTTTTTTTTTTTTCTTTTTTGAGACACTGCTGCAACCTCCACCTCCCAGGTTCAAGTGATTTTCCTGCCTCAGCTTCCTGAGTAGCTCGGTTTACAGGCATGTGCCACCATATCCGGCTAATTTTTTGTATTTTTAGTGGAGATGAGGTTTCTCCATGTTGGTCAAAGTCCTAGTATTAAATTATACTTACTTTATGCTACCCGAATTGTTGCTGGTTAAAGAAAAGAGAAATTTCAGATGCTCTCGTTTGGTAGTAAGAAAAAATTTTATCATAATCAGCTACAATTTAGGTAGAATATATAACTCTGGCATTTAAAAAATTTCGATAGCTTTAGGGTTACAAGTGGTTTTTGGTTACATGGATAAATTATATAGTGGTGAAGTTTGAGATTTTAGTGCACCCATCAAAAGAGCAGTGAACATTATAACCAATATGTAGTTTTTATTCCTCATCCTCCTTCCACTCTCCCCTTTCTGAGTCTGCAATGTCCATTATACTACTCTGTAAGCCTCTGTATGGCTCTGCATACCCATAGTTTAGCTCCCACATGTAAATGAAAATATACAGTATTTGGTTTTTCTATTCCTAAGTTACTTTGCTTAGAATAATGGCCACCAGCTCCATCCAAGTAGCTGCAAAAGACATTAATTTGTTCATTTTTATGCCTGAAAACATTGGCTTTTTTTCTATAAAAACTAAAGCTCTGGCAGCATACTATATGTCCCATACTATGCTAGAAAAAATATCTATATTTTTCTTTTTCCCCCAGATGTCCCTTAATACCTCAGTATTTGAGTTATCAGACTCCAGAAATGGGAGAAATTTCTTCCAACCACAAATTTGCAAACTCATTATTTTAAAAAGGAGTGTTTGGCTGTGTGTGGTCGCTCATGCCTGTAATCCCAGCACTTTGGGAGGCCAAGACAGAAGGATCACTTGAGGCCAGGAGTTCGAGACCAGCCTGGCTAACATGGTGAAACAAATCTCTACTAAAAATACAAAAATTAGCTGGGCGTGGTGACGTACACCTGTAGTCCCAGCTACTTGGGAGGCTGAGGCAGGAGAATTGCTTGAATTCGGAAGGTGAAGTGAAGGTTGCAGTGAGCCTAGATCACACCACTGCACTTCAGCCTGGGAGACAGAACAAGACTCTGTCTCAGGGAAAAAATAAAAAGAAAAAAGTAAGAAAGAAAAGAGAAAAGAAAAGAAAAAAGAAAGAAAGAGTGTTTGTAGTAGTAAGATGTTCTTAGCTTTCTTAGGACAAGGCAACCACATAGCCCCTCACTCGTTAATTCTTGGAAGGTTTATGAATGGGTGACTAGGCAAATTTTGCTGTTGACCATTGGATTGAAGACCTCCAGTGTCAGATTTTGGTTATTAAAATAAAGAGGCCAGCGAGATTATTCACTTCGTTTTGGGTCTATTCCACTTAGTTCTGACTACTCTAAACAAATGGCATCTTTGCTGTTATTTTTAGGTTAGTGTGGTTTTCTGTGGCAAGGAAATCTGTATTAGTGTTTGGGACCAAAAGATAATTAGTAATAAGCATTTTTTATTTATTGACATTTCAATGATGTACATTTAATGTTCAATGATTTAGCAGGGCATTTGTGTCTATAATAGTTAACAGAATAAGATTTGAATACACTATTCCTGGCTAATATTTCTTGTAAAATTAATATACACCTTTGCTACACTACATGCTGGAACTTCAAAACATTTTGAATTTTTGACTTTCAATTATCAGTTTTTAAAAAGGTCTGGTGCAGTGGGGAAGAGAAGAGACATGGGATGAATATGAAACAAAGAAATAGGACGTTAATTAGGGAAGGTTAGGCTATGTATAGAACATCGCATGTTCTCACTCATAGGTGGGTGTTAAGCAATGAGAACACAAGGACAGAGGGAGGGGAGCATCATACACTGGGGTCTGTTGGGGGAGGAATAGGGGAGAGACAGTGGGGGGGTGGGGAGGTTGGGGAGGGATAACATGGGGTTAAATGCCAGATGTAGGTAAAGGGGAATGGAGGCAGCAGGCCACATTGTCATGTGTTTACCTATGCAAAAATCCCGCATGATCTGCACATGTACCCCAGAACCTAAAGTACAATAAAAAAATTAAAAATTAAATTAAATTAAAAAAATAAAATTACGTGTCTGTTAAGGATGAGTTTCTGTCATTTTTTTCTAACTTCCATGGTCATCTAAAAAAAAAAATTGCCTGTTAGTTTCAAGAGCAATTGTCATTTAGCCATTAAACAGTAGCTAGAATCTGTTTGCTATAATGCAATGAGCATAGTTAGTGGCTACTTAAAAGTAATAAACTGCATCACTAACATGCCCACCACTGGGCAATAAAGAATCATAATCTTAATCCATATATTTCATAAAGCTGTATTTTCTTCTTTAAGATTATCATGTTTTCAGAGTAGCCACACACATCTATTTAATTGCTGAAGTAAGGACAAAAACACCTGTAAAAGAAACACTCGGGGTCATTTCATATTAAATACCATTAAAATATATGTTAAATCTTACAAAACCCAGAGCTGTTGCTACTAAATACTGAAATGTTATTTTTGTAGAAAAAGGATACTTATTGATTGAACTGAAGTCCTGTCTTTTATCATAAAAATATTTAAAAGTATTGATACTTTATTTCTGACTTGTACAATAGTGACTATATTTGAGTAGAATACAAACTGTCTTAAAATAATTATAATAGACAAAATTAATAAAGTTGAAATACTTTTGGAGAGAAAAAAAGCTTGTCATGACAAGAGAAGTACAAATTGATGAACTATCTTCAGATTTTGAGATTAGGGACAAATAATAGCATATTCAGTTGAGAATGATGGAGTAAGGATTTAAAACTTTATGCTGTAAAAATTAGTTGAAAAAATTAGGAATACTGGGACTGGAAAATATAAACCAAATAATAATAGTAATATAATAATCACGAGTATAATTATAATAAAAAGCTTAATAGGGAGAAAGGACCGGGTTTCTTCAAGGGGTGGAACCAGGACCAGTGGGTAGAAGATAAAAGGATGAATATTTGTGGCTGCATATTGTGGAGAAAAAAGGCACAGCTGACATAAGATTGAGTTGTCTCAGGAGGGAGTGAATTTATGTATACTTTGGCCAATTAATTAGTGAAAATGCTATAGCAAGTTTTTAAGTGTCATATTGGTAGGGCAAGTTAAAATAGATAATACTCAGTGTTCATTTCAAATTGTCATGAGTTTGATTGTTTGATTATAATAATACAGGAAAAATACATTTGTTACAGCTAATTTTTCATGCTTTCATTTGGAGTGCATTCACTTTTAGATGTTCTCCTTAGTTGGGCAAGTCACTGACATTCCATTATATGCTTTGAAAATCCACCAAGACCTATTTCTTTTACTCTAACTACTTTTTCATGCAACCTTTTATGTTCATATTCAAGCTAGATACTATTTGGATTAATATTCAGATAAGTTAATATTAATCCTGGGAAAATATTACATACCTAGACAAATCCATTTACTTGCTTATTCTTTCTTTGTCTCCACAAAACAAAAACTTCCATGGCAAGTATGTTTTGACCAACATGTAAATAAAAGCATCACTGGGAAGTAAGTACTTCAATATATGGAAATGGTAGAAAACCTATCAAGTTGAATAAAAAAGCCACTGAATTAGCAGCATTGCTCAGTGGAGTGGTTCCATCATGCAATAACTCAGATAAAAATGACAATGTTTTATTATGTTAGAGATACTGTGTATCACATTAAATGCACACCTCTCACAGCAAAGATCACCATTTAGTGAAGAAATATCTAATCAGCCTTATCAATAATGAATTTTCTTTTCAGACCAGTTCACAGCTTTCCTATTCCAGGGCTTCATTGAGAGAGATATACTGTGAGCTCCCCTTGATAAACAGTTTTAACAACTAAAATGAGTGTCTATTGGTACATTAGACATCCTCATTTCAAGGGCCATTTCTCAAAGAGCTAAGTTGTTAGCAAGGAATTGAAGATGGGCCATGAGCAGGCTGACTAAACTATGACTTTGCATAATGCTTTGCCTGATGATTCTAGTATATACTCTGTTTTTAAAAAGATACCAGTTTTTGGCAAAATTGTGATACAAAACAAATTGCCTTTAGTATTTGTTTTATGTCTCATTTCAGTTACTCATTTTCTCAGATACTTTATTCTCTCATTTTGGCTATTGAATCTGAAGCAATGCTCAATTCTAAGGCCATCTCATTTTCTTCTATTTCCCTTCCCTTCTTCATTTCTCACAAAATGTGTCCATTATGTGTCCCCTTTCCAAAGATCTTTGATCTCTGCTAGGGGGCAGGAACAATTTTGAGGTTGGTTGCCTGCTTATTAATATATTATGTACTATTTCTTCTTGGAATTTTATTATTTCTCCTCTTTGTTGAATGCAATAACGATAACTTTTAAGTAAAATAAGTGGTAATTAATGGTAGAACCATTAAGCAGCTGGGAGGTCCATTGCGGTGATGGCAGTGATTAATAGGATTTGCGGGAGGTA
Source organism: Sapajus apella (assembly GCF_009761245.1). Taxonomy (NCBI): domain Eukaryota; kingdom Metazoa; phylum Chordata; class Mammalia; order Primates; family Cebidae; genus Sapajus; species Sapajus apella. The sequence goes on from NW_022437015.1 coordinate 7,827,129, forward strand.
CTTCTGGAATGAGGGCCAGCTTGATACACATACTCAAATATTCTGATTTAGTAAGACTGGGACGAGTCACTATGAAGCAACTATATAAAAAAAATCTACAAAATAACTAGCTAGCATCAGAATGACAGGAGCAAATTCACACATAAAAATACTAACTTTAAATGTAAATGAGCTAAATGCCCCAATTATAAAACACAAAATGGCAAGCTGGAAATATAGTTAAGATCCATTAGTATTCTGTCTTCAGAAGACCCATCTCACATGCAAAGACATACTTAGGCTAAAATCAAGAGATGGGGAAAAATTGACCAAGCAAATGGAAACAGAAAATAAAACAGGGTTGCAGCCCTAGTTTTTGACAAAACAGACTTTAACCAACAAAGATCAAAAGAGACAAAGAAAGACATTACATATGGCAAACGGTTCAATTCAACAAGAAGAGCTAACTGTCCTAAATATATATGCCCCCAATACAGTAACACTCAGATTCATATAGCAAGTTCTTAGAGATCTACAGAGTCTTAGGCTCCCACATAATAATAGTAGGAGACTTTTAACACCCCACTGACAATATTAGACAGATCATTGAAACAGAAAATTAACAAAGATATTCAAGACCTGAACTCAGCTCTTGATCAAGTGGATCTGATAGATATCTGCAGAAATCTCCAACCAAAAAAACAACAGGATATACATTCTTCTCATCACCACATGACACTTACTCTAAAATAGATTGCATAATCAGAAGTGAAACACTCATCAGCAAATGCAAAATAATTGAAATCATAATAATCTATCAGACTACAGCACAAACAAATTAGAATTCAAGATTAAGAAACTCACTCAAAACCACACAACTACATGAAAATTGAGCAACCTGCTTCTGAATGACTCCTTAGTGTATAATGTGATTAAGGCAGAAATAAAGAAGTTCTTTGAAATTAACGAGAAAAAAGAGATAATATTCCAGAATCTCTGGGATGCAGCTAAAGCAATGTTAAGAGAAAAATATATAGCACTGAATGCCCACATCAAAAAGCTAGAAAAATTTCAAATCAGCAACCTAACATCACAGCGAAAATAACTAGAGAACCAAGAACAAACAAGCCCCAAACCTAGCAAAAGAGAGGAAATAACAAAATTGGAGCTGAATTGAAGGAGAAAGAAATGTAAGAAAAACCTTCAAGAAATCAACACAGAGCGGGTTTCTTTTCAGAAATTAATAAAATAAATAGATGAATAGCTAGACAAATAAAGAAGGAAAGAGAAGAATCAAGTTGTCACAATCAAAAATGATAAAGAAGATATCACCACTGACTCCACAGAAATACAAACACGCATTGGAGAATACTATAAACACCTCAATGCACATAAACTAGGAAACCTAGAATAAACTGATAAATTCCTGGACATATACACCTTCCCAAGGCTGAACCAGGAAGAAACTGAATCTCTGAACAGAGCAGTAATTAGTTCTGAAATTGAGTCAGTAATAAAGTGCCTATCAAACAAAAAGCCCATGACCAGATGGATTTACAGCTGTATTCTGCCTGAGGTACAAAAAGAGCTGTTATCATTTCTACTGAAACAATTCCAAACAATTAAAAAGGGCGGACTCCTTCCTAATTCATTTTATGAGGCCAGCATCATCCTATTATCAAAACCTGGAAGAGATACAACAAAAAGAGAAAACTTCAGGCCAACACACCTGATAAACATCGATGCAAAAATCCTCAATAAAATACAGGCTAACCAAATCTAGAAGCACATCCAAAATCTTATCCACTATGATCAACTTGGCTTCATTCCTGGGTTGCAAGGTGGGTTCAACATATGCAAATGAATAAATTTAATTCATCACATAAACAGAGCTAAAGACAAAAAAGCAAAAAACAGAAAACATGATTATCAAAATAGATGCAGAAAAGCCCTTCAATAAAATACAACATCACTTCATGTTAAAAATTCTCAGTAAACTAGATATTGAAAGAATATCCCTCAAGATAATTAGAAGCATATATGACAAACCCACAGCAAGTATTAAACTGAATAGGCAAAAGCTGAACACATTCTCCTTGAAAACTGGCAGAAGACAAGGATGCCCTCTCTCATCACTCCAATTCAACATAGTATTGGAAGTTCTGGCCAGGGCAATTGGACAAGAGAAGAAAATAAAGGGTATTCAAATAGGAAGAGTAGAAGTCAAATTATCCTTATTTCCAGGTGACATTCCTTATTGTCTCAGTTTATTGTCTAAAGCTTCCTAAGCTAATAAGCAAATTCAACTAAGCCTCAGGACAAAAAAATCAATGTGCAAAAATTGTTATTATTTCCATACACCAATAACAGGCAAGCAGAGAGCCAAATTATGAATGAAATCTCACTCACAATTGCTACAAAGAGAATAAAATACCTAGCAATACAATTACAAAGCTAAGTGAAGGATCTCTTAATGGAGAATTACAAACCACTGCTTAAGGATATCAGATATCCTATGCTCATGGATAGGCAGAATCAATATCCTGAAAATGGTCATACTTCCCAAAGCAATTTATAGATTCAATGCTATTTCAATTAACTTACCACTTGCATTCTTCACCGAATTTTTAAAATCTATTTTAAAATTCATATGGAACTAAAAGAAGAGCTCGTGTAGCCAAGACAATCCTAAGCAAAAAGAACAAATGTGGAGGCATCATGCTACCTGACTTCAAAGTATACTACAAGACTACAGTAACCAAAACAGCATGGTACTGGTACAGAAACAGACGCATAGGCCAATGAAACAAATACAGACCTCAGAAATAAGACCACACACCAACAACCATCTGATCTTTGACAAACCTGACAAAAACAAGCAATGGGGAACAAATTCTTTATTAAACAAATGGTGCTGGGAGAACTGCCTAGCCACATGCAGAAAATTGAAACTGGATCCCTTCCTTATACTATATACAAAAAATTAACTCAAGATGCATTAAAGATTTAAATGTAAAACCCAAAACTATTAAAAAAAAACCTCTTAAAAATTAAGCAATAACATTCAGAACATAGGCACAGGCAAAGATTTCATAACAAAAACACCAAAAGCAATAGAAACAGAAGCAAAAATTGACAAATGGGATCTAATTAAACTATGGAGCTATTGCATAGCCAAAGAAACTATCATCAGAGTTAATAGACAACCTACAGAATAGGAGAAAATTTTTGCAATCTCTCTATCTCACAAAGGTCTAATATCCAGAATCTCTAAAACCTTAAACAAATTTAAAAGAAAAAAAAATTAAAAAGCATGCATACGACATGAACAGTCACTTCTCAAAAGAGGGCTTTCATGTGGCAAAAAAACATATGAATAAAAGTTCAACATCAGTGACCATTACAGAAATGCAAATCAGAATCACAATGAGATACCATCTCATGCCAGTCAGAATGGCGATTAATATAAAGTCAAGGAACAATAGATGGTGGCAAAGTTGTGTAGAAAAAGGAACACTTTTACACTCTTAGTGGAGGTGTAAATTTAAATTAGTTCAACCATATGGAAGACAGTGTGGTGATTTCTCAAAAGTCTAGAAGCAGAAATACCATTTGACCCAGCAATCTCATTACTGTGTATATACCCAAAGAAATACAATTCATTTTATTATAAAGATACATGCACGCATATGTTCATTATAGCACTATTCTCAATAGCAATAACATGGAATAAACAAAAATACCCATCAATGATAGACTTGATAAAGAAAATGTGGTACATATACAGCATAGAATACTATGCAGCCATAAAAAGAAATGAGATTATGTCCTTTATAGGGACATGGATGGATCTGGAAGCCATTATCGTCAGCAAACTAACTCAGGAGCAGAAAATCAATCACCAAATGTTCTGACTTATAAGTGGGAGCTGAACAATGAGAATGCATGGACACATGGGGGGGAACAATGCACACTGGGTGGCCTATTGCGGGAGGTGAGCAGAGGAAGAGCATAAGGAAGAAGAGTTAATGAATGCTGGACTTTATACCTAGGTGATGGGTTATTCTGCACAGTAAGCCCTGATGGCACACATTTATCTATATAACAAATGTGCACATCCTGCACATGTACCAGGGAACTTAAAAATAAACGTTCAAGAAAAAAACAAATGTATGGGGCTGTAACTTTTATTCATTCAGAGACCTAAAATACTTATTCACAGAATATATTGTGGTTCTTGATCGTAGCCTTGAAATGTCTTAAACAAAATATTTTTAAAATAGTGAAGATGAGAATTTCTTCTGCTTAACCAGAGTAAAACTGAGTCCATCAGTTTTGTTTCTTTCTTTTTATGTGAAGATGGGCAATAGACTTTGCTTTCTAAATAACTTTCTTGAAGAAAAATAGATATGTATACAATTAGGTAAGTTTGGATGTATTCTTATACCCATAACCACAATAAAAGTAATAAACATATTTTGTCACCAAATGTTTCTTTCTGCCCTTTTATTTGCTTGTTTTGTATTAAAAGCAGTTAATATATTAATAATATCTACCCTTTCCACATGATTCTTAACTGCACAATACAGTATTGTTAACAGTAGGTACAATGTAGTACAGCAGATTTCTGGAACTACTCTTCTTATATACAGCTAGTGCTCGACTTACGACCACGATTGGTTCCAACAGACCGGCCGTAACATGATTTGGTAGTAAGTTGAGTAGGCTATATGTACAGTACTATGAAATGATGTTATAAAAATCTTTAAGTCACATTTTATCATAATTTTCTTTCATTATTGTTATATATCATAATTTTCTTTGTTCATTTTATGCCATTCATATCATCTCTACACCATTTTGTTTCTTATTTTTACATTCGTCAGGTTTAAGTAAAACACTGCATTGCCAGTACAACTGGTTTAATATTTGCAAAACATACAAAATTACACAATACAGGTGCATACAAAAATACAAAATACAGGTGTAAAAAAAACCATAGTAAACATTTTCCCAATTGCAAAACATATCAAAATATATAAACATGTACAAAACATTTTATTGGCTGCTGGTGCTTGGCTGTGGATCGTTGATGTCGTCATCTGAGACAGCAGTTGGGGTTACCGGAGTTGGTTTTTTCATAAACATGGTGAGCTTTGTCTGAATTGTATGTTTCTTTTTTTCTTCATAAATTTCATGATACGGACGAAACACATCGTGTGCCATTCGTTCAATCCTTGCAAATCGATGGATGTTTGGGTCCATTGCTTCGAAATGTATAAGACGTTTATTGGGAGGGGTTTGATGAAAAAAACATATCCAAGACACAAAACACAAATTGCTGTACCGAGTCTGGGATAACTGTTGAAATGGTGCATGCGGAGATGGTAGTGCTGCTGGAAGCTGGTCCACACTGTCATACGCCCAGCTGGGCAACGTTTGCACTGCCAGATGCGGAGCAGTCATGGCTAGCGATTGTGGTCATAAAGTCGAATGGTCGTAAGTTGCATAGGTCGTAAGTCGATCAATACCAGTAATAGAAACGTTATACACATTAAACAGCCACCGCCTCTGTCTACTGCAAATTTGCCTGCTGCTGGGCTTCTCAGTGCTCCTCTAACTCCAGGGTGATCAACCATCCTAGTTTGCTCTGGATTAAGACATTTCACAGGAAATAGTACTTTCAGTACTGAAACTGAGACAATCCCAGGCAAACTGGGATGATTGGGATGGTTGCTCATCCTAAATCCTACCCCTATTCCCATTTTTTCACCACAGCATTTAAATTGAGTAAATGCTTTTACCAGAGTTTGAAGGTTTGGGGTAAATTTCCTCTGTCACTGTCCGTAATCTCTTTACTGAAGCTTCCTTTCCATGAGATTTCATCAGGGAACTATAGTCTCCGAACCTATTGGAAAGAAGAGACATAGCATTTAAGGAAAAAATAAGGTGCAGAATGTATTCATCCAAGCATCTGTTAAGTACCAACTCTGAGTAAGACACAGAACTACTAGTGCTCGACTTATGACCATGATTGGGACTGCGGACCGGTCGTAACATGATTTGGTTGTAAGTTGAGTAGGCTATATGTACAGTTGAAATGGTGCACGCGGAGATGGTAGTGCTGCTGGAAGCTGGTCCGCACTGTCATACGCCCAGCTGGGCAACGTTTGCGCTGCCAGATGCAGAGCAGTCGTGGCTAGTGATTGTGGTCGTAAAGTCGAATGGTCGTAATTTGCATAGGTGGTAAGTCGACCAATACTTTGTAAACTTTGCCAAATTCATGAGCATGTTAAGTATTTTTATCTATTCATAACAAAATATTATAAACTGGGTACCTTATAATAACACAAATGTATTTTCCACAGTTCCGGAGGCTGGAAGATCCAACATCAAGTTGTTTGAAAATTTAGTGTCTGATGGGGGCCCACTTTCTGATTCATAGCTGATGAAGGGGTGACAAGATTCTCTTTTAGGCCTCTTATATAAAGACACTAATCCTATTCATGAAGGCTCTGCTCTTATGACCTAATGACATTCCAAAGGCTACACCTCCTAAAAAAAACAACATTAGGGGTTAGGAATTCAACATATAAATTTTGGAGAGAACACAAAAATTTATATCATAGAAGCTAATGGTCACACATGAAAATTATATTTATGACCTAATTCAGACTATGTATCAATAGATTCAGAGGCCTGGGTTGAGTGACATTAACAGATTTTAAAATGTAAATTGATGAAGACATTTGTTTGAGATAGTTTATAATCTGTGATGGGTACCTGGCATTATTTGAAAATCTGTATTTTATATTAGTAAAAAGGGTTATACCATTATTTTACATGCATAAGTTTATGTTAAGTTTTCTGGGAGGTTAGTCTGAGTATTAACAGACTTAAAGACACTCTGAATAGTAGCAAAGTGAAATTTTTTCTAAATATCTGATTTCAACTTTCACCTGCCATCTTCTAAAAAGTAATTTCTTCTAAAAATCAATTAATCTGCACAATTAATGTTCATTTAGAGCTCTAGTTAAACAAGCTTTACAGGGTTTAATTACCAGCCATGCTAATCTAGATTATTACTGAGATTCTAAGGTATTGACAATAAATGCTTATTTTGATCAATTTCATTTTGTATTTAAAACATGCAGGTGAAAGTTCTTGAATTAATAATCCCATAGAAGTGTTAAGTGTCATTTTCCTAGAAAATACTTAAAAGAATATGGATGGCACCGTTGGCATTGTTTGCACAGTAGTTGATAAACTGGAGACTAGTCTTTCTTCTATAACAACATCCTTTCCTTCAGTCACTTCAAATATTTACTATTCTTCAAATTTATGCGCTCTTGAAATTTTGTATCTTAGGCCTTGGCAAAGATGATACTTTTCAACTTGATTTGGTAATATTGACATTCACTGCAAAATAAAAAGAAACACTGCCAGCTTAGATTCATTCTGTCTGTTGGTTAAGGTAAGTTTCAAAACAATTTTTCTTGTGGGGAGAATGTTAAAATTTATTTCAGAAAATTTGATACATAAAATATAAGATTAACTGTGGCCATGGAAAATGATAAATTGGTGAGGTGACATACATGTTAATTATATTGATTGAATCTTTCTATATGTATACACAAGTCAAAACATCATGTCATATAGCATGAATATATAAAATTATTGTCAATTTAAAATAAATAAGGAGGTAGACAAATAAATATTATCTCTGATATGCTTTCTCTATGTTACAGTAATTATTTCAAAGAGAGACCAGACAAAGTTTGCTTTAATAGATTGCCTTTTAAACTTTCAGAGTATAAGTTTTGTGTTAAGGAAGACTTTGATTATATCCAAAAGCTGCAAAAAAGAGACAACATGACAAAGTAGAAGTCAATGTATATAAAAGTTATAGAATAGAGTATGATTCATCTTTTTATATCTAAAAAAAATAAAGTGGCTTTGGTTTAAATACATACTTCTTAAACTCTTTGGGTTCCAAGAAGGCCTGAGTATTAACAGACTTAAAGACACCCTGAATAGTAGCAAAGTGAAGTTTTTTCTGATTCGTAGCTGATGAAGGGGTGACAAGATTCTCTTTAGAACCTTGTCACAAATATACAAAAAAGGAAATTTGTTATCAGAATCCATATGAATTGTGTTAGAAGCAGGCAACCTTTAGGGTCCAAAGCAGCATGTATATGATGTCTATAGATAACTGTTTGCTCGCTCTGTCTGTCTCTCTCTCTCTCTCTCTCTCTCTCTCTCTCTCTCTCTCTCCATCTCCTCCTCCTGGCCTCAAAATCTCACTCCTACTCCTCCCATTCCAACTTTTTCCCCTCCCTCCCATTTCCTCTCCCTTCTGATATTTCTCTTTCATGACACCTCTACTTTCACCACGAAATTCTTGCTTTTCTCTATATGTCTGCTCTCTTAGTATTTTCTACTCAATAATCCTTTTTATATTTTCCAGCTGAAATTCTGCAATCTGGAACATTTAATATAGTTGTCTTTATTAATTACTATTACTTTAATTTGGCAAATCTCCTTTTGTCAGACTACATCATGAGTTACTGTACAATTTATGCTTCTTTGGGTAATTTGAACACTCCTGTTTCTGCCTGTGGTCATTATGGTATAAACAAACATCACACAAAAACACTGGCCTGAAATTGCACCATTTACAATAAATTTGATTAGAAAAATTCCATGTAGATGGAAATTTTAGGTAAGTCAAATATTATAACTAACATGCCCGGTACATCGTGCCTCTTCTGTCTCTGATGAGCTGTGCTGCTTTGTCTCTATTGACTTCAATTAACTCACTTGTAAAACTATAAAGGAACCAAAATTGATGATAATGGTCTCCTTATTTTCAAACATGCTTGGAAGTTCAAACGTACAATTTTAGGCAATATTATTGACGGTGGGGGGATTTTGGGAGAGAGGAAGACCATGAAATACTATCTCATTATGCAAATACTTTTAAATGTAGTTAATGTTAATATTAAACCTTATCTTGAGAGGCTTAATACTTTAGTTGCTCTCTTTAGAAACACTTGCTGTATCCCCAGAGCTAGTGATATTTGAGGAAAGAATGAATAAAAAAAATTATTTTCATGTAAATACCCTCTCTTTGGAAAAGCATCTTAAAAAAACAGAAACATAATTCTTAAACCAAAGATAGTCTGTTGTATAGTATTGATTGCCTCCCAAGAGGGCCAGAACAAATAAGTTCACTTTGGTGAACACTCTATTTGTGGAAAATATAAATTCAAAGAAATGCTTAATAATCTCTTGATGATCAGATTTTATTTTCATCAATATTTAGACCCTACGTACAAGACCAGGGAAGACTATGACAACCTACAGAAACAGGATTCAAGGGGAGAGGCTTCAAGTGTCTTATGAAGTCTAGAATTTTATCTGGACGGCCGCTCATAGAATCATGAGCTAAAGAGTGATACAGATCCCTAAGGCACAGTTAAAGCTGGAGAAGTGAGACAGCAACAGGTGACTCCTGGAGAGAGGTATGTAATAAGGAATGCTATCATTTAGTTTTTTTCTTCAACACAAACTCATTATAGAAATAATGTCATCTTGTGATTAAGATAATAGACTTTAGAGATAAAATAGACCTGAATTTTAATTTAGTATCTACAGAGTTTGTTCTTGGACATGTTAATGAGCTTTTCTGAGAATTTTTTCTCATCTGTAAACTTCAGAGAATAATAAGCATCTCATATGGTTGTTGTAAAGATACATGAGTTAATTTGTTTCTTTTAGTAAACATTCCATAAATAACAGTTGTAAATAATATTATCAGTATTTTAAGTTTTCTGTTATTGTTATTGCTTATTAGATTTCTTTTATACATCAGGAAAATTACCAAGTTTTTGAAATTGTTAAGGAACCAGAGAATATGATTAACACAAGGGCTCTGGACAAGCCAGATTTGGCAGGATATTCATTTTTATGGGTCATGGGAAACTGTTATAGGCAAGAAGAGGATCTATAAGGAAGGGGCATGCTCTAAAAGTGTCCCAGAAACTTTCATGAGTTACCAATAGGATACATAGTTTGATTGTATATAGAGTCTTGAGAAAATCCACATTCATAGTTTGAACAAATTCATATGTATATATTAACTGGAAAGTATCTAATAACTATAGCATACTAGAAAAATAAAGGAAATTTGTATTGTTTAATATACAGGCTGGTGAACAAAATATTGTTTTGTTGGAAACAATTTCTATATAAGAAACAATCACCAGTCTTTTAAGCAATCTTTTTGCCATGTTTTTTTAGTGCTGTTGGAAGCTAATGTGCAGAGTCCATGATAAGGGGCTTCTGTGTAACAGACCTTCACTGCTACCTAAATGCAAACTGAACTAGCATAAATAATTGTGCTGTAGAAAGCCTTTCTGTTGCACCTTGCTGATCACTGACAATTTACATATCTTAGGAAAACCTTTGTTGGCTTCTGTCATTTCTGTGCTATTATGTGCCTTTCTGGATAATTACCAGTTAATTTGAAAAAGCAGATGGAAAAAAACCTTGAAATTTCTGATAGAGAATTCTTAAACCTCTCCTCTTATCTGTGCATAGCAGCTTCCTGATTTCAAAAGAAGTTTCAAAACCTTTGTTAAATGTGTCCCTGATTTCCAGTTTGAATGAACCTAATGACATTAAGCTAAAATTATTCTGCTTTATTCACAATTAAATTCCATTATCGTGAACTGTCAAAGTAAAATGGAAGGCCTCTCCCAACTAATGCGTCAGTTGTTTGCTTGGTATGGTTTGTGGCATGGACTGTGTAAAACTGGGAGAAAGGTTTCTAAGGTGTGGGGAAACAACAATTGCAGTTTTGCAACAATGAGTAGGATATATCACAGTCTCCTTTTTCCTATCCTCCTCCCCTTTCCAAAAAGGATCTCTGTAGAGAGACACTGACTGACCATTTCAGAAAAAGTAAGGGGTGGTGGGCAGCTTTAATCTGTAAGCCCTCTAAGTGACGTCTCCGCTCTTTGTCTAGTATTTGTGTTAGACATTAAGCAAACTCAAATTCCACTTCTGTTAATGAAGATAGATTGCAGCATAATTCATGGAAGGTATTACAAGATTGTATTCAAATTTATATCAGCAAGAACAGAATGTCTGAATGTTAATACCTGAGTAAAAGGCAAATAAGTTACCATACCCTAATAATAATGAAATTCATCTCTCAGCATCAACTTCTGTGAGTTTATCTTTTATTCAAATAGATTCATTTCTCCTATTTCTATATCTTAGGGGATGTGAGATATTTAGTACTTTGAAATATTTAAAGTCCTCTTTTCTTACCTTTTTATAAAATTTGCTGTTAATGCTGAAGTGAGCTCATGAAATCTCTGTCAGTGAATTATTGACTTTATGGAACATCCATGGACGTATTTAGGGTCTCATATCAGCTATCCTCATGGCTGCCTTTGTACTTTTTTCAGCCTTCTGGGTACTCAGAGGATGTAAACACAAAACCTTTCATACAAATGTTTCATTCAGCTACTGTATATGCTAGACTTGTGTCATTATATATAAATGGCTTCCACAAACCCTGGGTTGTGATTGTAAGAGTGATAGTCACAGCAATGATAGTAGCTATAATCCTGCTCATCATCATTATTATTATCATTAAAATCATCGTTATCATCATAATGGTTAACATTAATTTACAATATTTTCTGTGCCCAGTTCTGTCTAATTTATTGGTATTCACTATCTGTCTTTGTAAGGTGTGGGGAAACAATCGTTTCTTCACTGTATCTAGTTTATTCAAGCTATTCTGGCACGATACTTTAGACTGCATCATTTTTATAAATAATATCTCACTTTTTTTTTTCTTTTTACAGAGACATGTATCCCATTTGTGAGAGCAAAGCCCTCATGGGCTAATCACTTTCCAAAAAAAAATAAAATAAAATAATAAAATAAAGGGTATATTCAGTTAGGAAAGGAGGGAGTCAGATTGTCTCTATTTGCAGATGACATGATTGTATATTTAGAAGACCCTATCATCTCAGCCCCAAATCTCCTTAAACTGATAAGCAACTTCAGTAAAGTCTCAGGATAAAAAATCAATGTGCAGAAATCACAAGCCTTTCTATAAAGGAATAACAGACTAACAGCCAAATCACGAGCAAAATCCCATTCACAATTGCTACAAAGATAATGAAATACATAGGAATACAACTAACAAAGGATGTAAATGACCTCTTCAAGGAGAACTACAAACCACTGCTCAAGGAAATAAGAGAGGACACAAACAGATGGAGAAACATTCCATGCTCATGATTAGGAAGAATAAATATCTTGAAAATGGCCATACTGAACAAAGTAATTTATAGATTCAACACTATCCCCATCAAGCTACCAATGACCTTCTTCACAGAACTGGAAAAACAACCTTAAACTTCATATAGAACCAAAAGAGAGTCTGCATAGCCAAGACATTCCTCAGCAAAATGAACAAAGCTGGAGGCATCATGCTACCTGATTTCAAACTAAACTACAAGGCTACAGTAAACAAACAGCATGTTACTGGTACCAAAACAGAGATATAGACCAATGGAACAGAACAGAGGCCTCGGAGGCAACACCACACATCTACAAACATCTGATCTTTGACAAACCTGACAAAAACAAGCAATGGGGAAAGGATTCCCTGTTCAATAAATGATGTTGGGAAAATTGGCTAGCAGTGTGCAGAAAGCAGAAACTGGACCCCTTCCTGATACCTTACACTAAAATTAACTCCAGATGGATTAAGGATTTAAACATAAGACCTAACACCATGAAAACCCTAGAAGAAAACCTAGGCAAAATCATTCAGGACATAGGCGGCATAGGAAAGGACTTCATGACTAAAACACCAAAAGCATTGGCAACAAAAGCCAAAATAGACAAATGAGACCTAATTAAGCTCCAGAACCTCTGTACAGCAAAAGAAACAATCATTAGAGTGAACTGGCAATCAACAGAATGGGAAAAAATTTTTGCAATCTACCCATCTGACAAAGGGCTAATATCCAGAAACTACAAAGAACTTAAACATATTTACAAGAAAAAAAACAAACAAACCCATCCGAGAGTGGGCAAAGGATATAAACAGACACTTTTCAAAAGACATATAAGAGGATAACAAACATATGAAAAAATACTCATCATCACTGATTATTACAGAAATGCAAATCAAAACCACATTGAGATACCACCTCACACCAGCTAGAATGGCGATCATTAAAAAACCTGGAGAAAACAGATGCTGGAGAGGATGTGGAGAGATAGGAACACTTTTACACTGTTGGCGGGAGTGTAAACTAGTTCAACCATTGTGGAAGACAGTGTGGCACTTCCTCAAGGAACTAGAAATAGAAATTCCATTTGACCCAGCAATCCCATTACTGGGTATATGCCCAAAGGATTATAAATCATTCTACTATAAGGACACATGCACATGTATGTTCATTGCAGCCCTGTTTACAATAGCAAAGACCTGGAACCAACCCAAATGCCCCTCGATGATAGACTGGATGAGAAAAATATGGCACATATACACCATGGAATACTATGTGGCCATAAATAATGATGAGTTTGTGTCCTGTGTAGGGACATGGATGAATCTAGAAACCATCATTCTCAGAAAACTGACACAAGAACAGAATATCAAACACCACATGTTCTCACTCATAGGCAGATGCTGAACAATGAGAACACATGGACACAGGGAGGGGAGCATCACATGCTGGGGTTTGTTGGGGGGGCCAAGGGAGGGACAGTGGGGGATGGGGAGGTCGGGGAGGGGTAGCATGGGAAGAAATGTCAGATGTAGGTGAAGGGGGGATGGAGGCAGCAACCCACATTGCCATGTGTGTACCTATGCAATAATCCTGCATGATCTGCACATGTACCCCAGAACCTAAAGTACAATAATAGAATAGAAAAAAAAATCAATGAATTTAATTAAAAAAATACACTAAGCACTGTGCCAAGTGTGTCCTTTAAATAATTTTAAATAATCCATACATTATTTTGACTGTTAAATATCAGTAAACGGATGTTCTGGAGGGTTGATTTGCTGGATATCACTCCAAAAGTTCTAAGGTAAGGCCAACTCTGTCTGATTCCAAGCCTCAGTAAATAATAGTGCCTTTGAGTTAAGAAATTAAAGCAGTCATCCTCCAGACTTAACTGTCCAGTTTAGTAAACACTGAATAACTAGTATATACAAGGTAGTGTACTAGGTGCAATCAGAGAGAGAGATGATTAAAACATGGTTTCTGATCTATGTAATCATGATTATAATTCAAGGTAGGTCATTGTGAATACCACACAATTGGTATAAATAAAATATTTCGAGATTTGAATCAAAAGACAATTTCTGATAATTAAGTTTTCAAATTTCTTAATTAAGGTACATGTGGATTACATAAGGTTTTTGTGGGCTGGCTTAGGGATTTAACTGCCTTAATACTATGTGTATGATAAGATACATTGTGAGTCCTAATGCAACCAACCTACAAATAGAAGGTTGAAATGCAACCATCTATAAGTTAGGAAGTGTAAGAGTTGGCATTGAGATGGCTGCATGCCTTATGCTTCAAAAGAAACTAGGGAGATAAATGGAAAGGATTTCCTAATCAGGAAAGGTGTGTTTACATTCTTGTGCCATCACTTTTAGGTACATGACTTCTGGTGAATCACTGAAACATTCTAAGCTGCAGCTTCCACAGGTGTAAAATAAACTAATGGATATGGAAATGCTTTGTAAAGGATATAAATGTGAAACAAGCTAGTTAATGCACTTATTTTTGTTATAGATATATGTGACATCTTATCCTTTTCATTTGCATAAATATTCATTTTGTGTGAGTCTGGCAGCCAGTGCCTTTATGGTGTTAAACAGGGCAAAGCAAAATCAAGGAGGTTGTTCCTTCTTACTAGGTAAATCAAACACTGATCTTTACTGAGTGGTTACTCTACTGCAGGCACTTAGTCCTTAGGAAATATCAATCTCATTAAGGTAAGAAGATACCTGCAAATATAATTAGAGCTAATACTTACTAAATCTATATTATGTACAATTAATCATTTTAAGTACTTTACATAAGTTGTCCGGATAAGCTATTACAATATTCGTGTATGTTGGTAATACTACCCTCGTCTTACAGATGAGAAAATTTAGACAGGTTAAATAACCTACTTGAGGTTAGACATGCAATGAGCAAGAACCGGAAACTCAAATTCAGATAGTGTGGCAAAACCAGCTCATTCCTGTTCCCCCATGTGAACAGAGAAGAAACAATATCAGGCTGTTTGCCAAGAGATGTTATTGGTGAGCTTGATAATACATTACAAGTGCTGCAGGAATGCAGATCCCAAAAAGGCCCAAGAAGATGAAACTTCAAGGCCACAAGGATTCTCCCTCAGTTAAGTGTAGACTTTAGGTGTCAGAATACGTTCTTTTCCTGTATAGATCTTGGGCTTTCTGGGACCCTTTCAGTTTTTGATAATGGGATTATATCCCTTGCCTTTGATGTCACCCCCTGCATTTCTTCTTAAGTTTAGAAAATAAAATAGAAAGAATAGAATAATCTAGTCACCGTCCTCCTTTTTATTGAGCTAATATTCTGCTTCATCCAGATTTTGAATTTTATCCAGGAGGTTGCTGTGTACATTAAGTGCACTTGATATTAATGGAGGAGTCAGAAACCCTGAATAATTATTTTATTGGCAACTTTCAATGACTTGGATCTTCTTCTGTGAGCAGCTTTTCTGTTGTCGATATCAGTGGCTCAAAGGGGTGGGGTTTCTTTAATGAATAATTAAGTGCTCAATGGTGGAGTGTCTATTTAATTGCTGTTCCATAATCTAATAGTCTGTTTTCACACTGCTGATAAAGACATATCCCAGACTGTGCAATTAACAAAGAAAAGAAGTTTAATGGAGAACTCACAGTTCCACATGGCTGGGAAAGCCTCAATTATGGTGGAAGGCAAGGAGAAGCAAGTCACATCTTAGTGAACGGCGGCAGACAAACAGACAGCGTGTGCAGGGAAATTCCCATTTTTAAAACCCTCAGATCACATGAGACTCATTCACTATCACAAGAACAGTGAAGAAAAGACCCACCCCCACAATTCAATCACCTCCAACCTGTTCCTCACATCACATGGGAATTGTGGGAGTTACAATTCAAGGTGAGATTTGGATGGGAACACAGCCAATCCATATCATTCTGCCTTTGGCCCCTAAGAAATATTATGTCCTCACATTTTAAAACTAATCATGCCTTCCCAACAGTCCCCCAAAGTCTTAACTCATTTCAGCATTTACTCAAAAGTCCACAGACCAATATCTCTTCTGAGACAAGGCAAGTCCCTTCCACCTATGAGCCTGTAAAATCAAAAGCATGTTAGTCACTTCTTAGATGCAATGGGGGTACAGGCATTGGGTAAATATAGCCATTTTGAATGAGAGAAATTGACCACAACAAAGTGGCTACAAGGCCCAGGCAAGTCCAACATCCAGCAGGGCAGTCAAATCTTAAAGCTCCAAAATGATCTCCTTTGACTCCATGCCTCACATCCAGGTCACGCTGATGCAGGAGGTAGGTTCCCATGGTCTTGAGCAGCTCTGCCCCTGTGGCTTTTCAGGGTACAGCCTCCCACC
This sequence comes from Sapajus apella, assembly GCF_009761245.1. Classification (NCBI taxonomy): domain Eukaryota; kingdom Metazoa; phylum Chordata; class Mammalia; order Primates; family Cebidae; genus Sapajus; species Sapajus apella. The sequence goes on from NW_022437015.1 coordinate 7,843,809, forward strand.
CGGCTGATTGCACTGGCTGGTGTTTAGTGTCTGCGGCTTTGCCAGGCACAGAGTGCAAGCTGTCAGTGGATCTACCATTCTGAAATCTGGAGGACAGTGGCCCTCTTCTCACAGCTCCACTAGGTGGTACCCCAGTAGAGACTCTAAATGGGGACTCTGATCCCACATTTCCCTTCTACACTGCCCTAGCAGAAGTTCTCCCTGAGAGCCCCACTTCTGCCACAAACTTCTGCCTGGAGATCCAGGTGTTTCCTTATATCTTCTGGAATCCAGGCAGAGGTTCCCAAACCTCAATTCTTGACTTCTGTGTACCCACAGGCTCAAAACTACATGGAAGCTTTCAAGGATTGGGGCTTGCACCCTCCAAAGCCACTGCCTGAGCTGTCCCTTGGTTTCTTTTAATCATTGCTCGAGTGGTTGGGATGTAAGGGCACCAATTCCCTAGACTGCATATAGCATGGGGACCTTGAGACCAGCTTACAAAACCACTTTCTCCTCCTAGGCCTCCAATACCTCTGACATGCTCTGGGGACATTTTCCTAATTGTCTTGCAGATTAACATTCAGCTTCTCTTTACTTATGCAAAGTAATGCAGCGGACTTGAATTTCTCCTCAGAAAACAGAATTTTCTTTTCTATCACATTGTCAGACTACAAATTTTCTGAACTTTTATGCTCCGTTTCCCTTTTAAGACTGAATGTACCCAAGTCACCTCTCGAATGCTTTGCTGATAGTAATTTCTCCCACCTGAAAACCTAAATAATCTATCTCAAGTTCCCAGTTTCACAAATATCTAGGGTGGGGACAAAATACAACCAGTCTCTCTGTGTAAACATAGCAAGAGTCACCTATGCTCCAGTTCCCAACAAGTTCCTCATCTCCATTTGAAACCACCTCAGCCTGGACGTTATTGTTCATATCCCTATCAGCATTTTTGTCAAAACTATTCAATGAGTCTCTAGGAAGTTCCAAACTTCCCCACATTTTTCTGTGTTTTTCTGAGCCCTTTAAACTGTTTCAACCTCCGCTGTTACACAGTTTCAAAGACGCTTCCACATTTTTGGATATATCTTCGGCAATGCCCCACTCTACTGGTACCAATTTACTGTATTAGTCCATTTTTATGCTGTTGGTAAAGACACATATGACACCAGACAATCTACAAGGAAAGAGGTTTAACAGGACTTACAGTTTCACATGGCTGGGGAAGCCTCACAATCATGGCAGAAGGCAAAAAGGAGCAAGTCACGTCTTACGTGGATGGTGGCAGGCAAAGAAAGATCCTGTGCAGGTAAATTGCTATTTTTAAAACTATCAAATCTCATGATACTTATTCACTATCATGAGAACAGGAGAGGAAAGACTTGCCTCCATAATTCAATCACTTCCCACTCGGTCCCTCACACAACATGTAGGAATTGTGGGAGTTAAATTCAATATAAGATTTGCATGGGATACAGCCAAACCATATCACATAACATAGACATAAATATACATACTCAAACAGATTATAATCAGATTTCTTAAAGACAAGAAAGTCCTTAAAGTATGTGGAGTATGGTTGTCTAGATCCGGATATCTAATGGGATAACAATAAGCAGTTTGCTTCTACCAACCTGCTGCCAAGCTAGCTTGCCCCATATTAGTACGCCTCTTTAAGGGATAAAATAACACAATGAAAGCACTCCATTAAAATGCAAATACAGTCATGTGTTGCTTAAAAATGGGGATGCATTCTCAAGAAATGTATCCTCAAACAATTTCATCATTGAGCAAACATAGTAGAGTGTGTTTATATAAACCTATACGGTACAGCCTGCACCTAAGCTGTATAGCATAACCTATTGCTTCTAGGCTACAGATCTGTACAGTATGTGATTATACTGAATACTGTAGGCAATTGTAACAAGATGGTAACTACTTGTGTATCTAAACATATCTAAGCATAGAAAATATACAGTAAAAATACATTATTATAAATGTATAGGAGCACTGTCATATATGTGGTTCATCATTTATGTAAATGTCATTATGTGATACATGATTGTAAATTAAACCTTTAATTCAGCAGAGTATCTGTTAGTTAGAAATTACCTAGCTGGATAGGGCTTGTAACAAAGAATGAAGTGGGTACGTTTTGTTTAGGTTGAGTCATTTTGAAAAAGCCTGGAAAGGACTTGTGCCAATATCATGAATGGATGAAAAAAATATAATAATGCTAAAAGAACCATTTTCACAGCTGTGCCTCCCCAGCACTATGGCCAATGGTCTTGGCTCTTCAAGTTCCACTCTCACCCCTGCCAAAGCCACTGACACAGGTGGAGTCCAATTACAGACCCCTTGCATACAACCTGGCATGTCTCAGAGAAGCCAGAGCACTTGGTGTCATAAGTGACTCTTTCAGTAGTATATAATAGTGGTTCAGAGTGTCAGTTTTGGAATACAAAATAGAATTCATTTGAGGCACTGTTTCGCAATTTTCTATCAATGTAGTCTTAGACAACTTAGTTAATTTACCAAGACCTTTTATTTAATGAGGTCAATAATGATAGTACATTAAGGCATCGTGAGAATTAAATGAGTTAATTTATGTAAAGCACTAAGTACAGTGCTTGAAACATAAAAATGCCCAATAATTGTTGCTATGATGATAATGACAACTGATAATTATGATGACAATAAACACAAGGAAAGCTACAGTTATAGACCTCAGAACTGTTTACCAGTTATCTTGTTTTGTGCTCAATTCAAATACTGTGGTGTTTGGGGGTCACCAGTGAATACTAGGGTTATATTTCACATGTATTTTATTCATTGTAGTTCATACTTAAGACCCACTCAGATCTATGTTCTTAACTGATAAAGTATATTTCTTAGAGTCAGTTGTTCATTTAACAATTTTTAGGGTACATTTTATGTGTCTTAAATTTCAAGGATAGAGTGGTTAATAAGATTGACACAATTTTGGAGCTTGCAGTCTAATAAGTTATATCCATTTATTTTACTCTATAGTACATACAGGCAATATGATAAATGATTATGCTTAACAAGGAATTTGAATTCATTTAATGTTGGTGGTAACCATGACAATGTAATTTAGTTTACAACTGTGTGAATTAAAGAGATTTAACTCCTGAAGTCTCACAGTCAGTGAGTGTCAAAGCAGGGACCCTACTCAGAGTGCTTTTAATTATGTCTTACAACGTTTTCAGTTTTATAGTGTAAGAACTAGTGTTAAACATAAGAGTAAATCTCCCAACAATCAGAAATGTGCAACAAGAGGGTGAAGTAGTGAACTTCCCTTTACTGAAGGTTTTTAATTAGAAGCTGGAATTCTATAAGGGGGAGTGATTATTTATTTATTTTAATTTTTTAATTGCATTTTAGGTTTTGGGGTACATGTGAAGAACATGCAAGATTGTTGCATAGGTACACACATGGCAGCATGATTTGCTGCCTTCCTCCCCTTTACTTATATCTGGCATTTCTCCCCATGCTATCTCTCCTCAACTCCCCACCCCCCGCTGTCCCTCCCTATTTCCCCCCAGCAGACCCTAGGGTGTGATGCTCCCCTCCCTGTGTCCATGTGTTCTCATTGTTCAACACCCACCTAATAGTGAAAACATGTGGTGTTTGATTTTCTGTTCTTGTGTCAGTTTGCTGAGAATGATGGTTTCCAGGTTCATCTGTGTCCCTACAAAGGACATGAACTCATCGTTTTTGATGACTGCATAATATTCTATGGTGTATATGTGCTACATTTGGGGGAGTGGTTATTTAATTAGGAGAAGATGTGGTTGAGGTAATCCTTGTAGACCCTTTCAAATCTAAAATATGCATTTGTCCTCATATGTTCCTTCATTTAGCAAGTTCCTATTTAGATTTTAAATATTAGCTTAAGCAAGACATTACCTAAGTACTATTTTGCTGCCTCTTCTATTTTCTTCCTATACTTTTTCATTAGACATGACACAACGTCAATTTTGTTCACTAAATATTGTCATATATTTGAAGTTGATTTTGATGAAAAATGCTGAAAACATTGATTAAATATATATTGATACATAAAGTGGAAAACTTATTTAATTATGATGTACACTACTGTCATTTTTCTAGTTTCTATGTTGGGTTGTTAATTCTCAAATATCTTTTACATAATTAGAAAAGCAAAATAGGACCACATGTGAACAAATAATGAGAGTGTGTTGCAAATCAAGGATTATATATTCAAATATGTACCAGAGGTTCAACATCATCTTGTGAATTATGTTATTAACAACTCAAATGCTACTGTTTTTTTTTTTTGTTTGTTTCTACCAACTTACATAGTTGCACTGTGTTGTGAAACCAAGAACACTTAAGAAAACCAAATTATTCATGCATAACTGGCTCAAAGTTTTCTAGCCAGAAAAAATGTACCGTAGTCTAGGAAAACTATTTAAAATTTGTAAAGAACATCTAAAAAACCTACAGAGAAGATTAGAATCCTTGGTGATAAACCAGACAATTAGGAACATTGCAAGGGTGTCCCCTCTCACCATTCCTTTTCAATATTGTGCTGCAAATCTTAGCTAATGCAACAGGACAAGAATAAATAAGTAAAAGATATACAGATTGAGAAGGAAGCAATAAAGTTGTTATTGTTCACAAATGACATGATTACCTATGTAGAAGCTTTTTTTTTTAAAAAAAATGACAAAATAAAATATATCCTGGAACTAATAAGCAATTATAACAGGATTGCATGATATAAGGTTAATATACGAAAGTCATTCAATTGCTTTCCTACATATGAGCAGTAAGAAATATATACCTCTTATATAGCCCCAAAAATTAAACTAAAAATTTATGAGAAAAAATTGGAATTCAAAATTAAATACAGAATATTATGCACTTTAGCATCTCCCAAAATAAAATAATTAGGTATAAATGTAAGAAAATATGAAAATAAAAATCTGCTTTTCTGTTGACATTTTCTGTAACTTTAGAATTATGTTTCTTTGAAAAATTGTCTGTATAAATGAAGTTAGGATGCTATGTAAGGAAGGACATAGGATATTGGGCAGACCTTTCCTGACTATAGGATAATAGCTCTCTTCCACTGTTGGTTCTGTCATTGCTCTTTTTACATTAGACATTTCTACATCATGTTTAGGATTTTTCTTATACTTCTTGGAACTTCATTCTCTTCTGTCTTCCTATACCTATATAGTGAGAATACTTTAACAAGGTATTGTTAAATGCAATGTTACATGGCAGCTGTTGGTACTACTAACAGTGTATCTTTCCATATGGAATACACTTTAGTTGAGGTTTATGCTGCTGCATAACCTGTTGTCTTGTGGTTAACATTTGTTTTATTTTTGCCACCCAGAAACCACTTTTCTTTCTTTAGATATTCTAATTTTAATTTCAGGCTATGTTCTTTAGGTGAAACTAATTATAATACAAACTTTATGGATACAAATTTATGGCATAAGCCTACAACAATCACATTCTATATCTCTGTCTAATTTTTTGATTCAGTATTGAGTTTATGGCAAAGGTCAAGCTAACTAAAGACAATGAGACTCAATTCCTGGACTTTTGTTGGTACTATCAGGAAATCAGATGTATTAGTCTGTTCTCATGATGCTAATAAACATATATCCAAGTCTGGGTAGTTTTTAAAGAAAAGAGATATAATGTCCTCACAGCTCCACATGGCTGGGGAGACCTCACAATCATGGCAGGAGGCGAAGGAAGAGCAAAGTCCAGTCTTACATGATGGCAGGCAAGAGAGCATGTGCAGGGGAACTCCCCTTTATAAAACCATAAGATTTCATGAGCCTTATTCACGATCTCGAGAACAGCATGGGAAAAACACCCCCATGATTCAATTACCTCCCACCAAATCCCTCCCATGACACATGGGGATTATGACAATTCAAAGTTAGTTTTGGGTAAGGACATAGACCCAAAGCATATCATCAGACATTCTTTTTACATTGGAATTGGTTTAGAGTTAGCATAGTACTCTAATTACTATGAGAAAAGAAACTATAAGGACTGAAACCAGCCCAGGAAAGTGTACCAAAGCAATATACAGAAAGAAACAGCATTGTTTCACACTTATTTTAGCCGCTATATCAAGCCATGCTTGAAACCAGGACTTACTCCCAGGTATTTTATAGTAACATGAGGCAATAAATTCTTTTGATTAATCCAGTTTATCTTGAGCTCTTCTTCATCTGTGAAAAAGGGTTGTAACTGACTCAGGAGTATAATTTGTAAGTTCTACATATTTGGATTTTTTGAACATTGAGTTAACATAGATTTATGCTCATAAATAACATACATTTATGCTTAAAGTTGGAGGTGAAAGATACTGATACAAGTTTGCTGGATGTTAAGATTTGAAAATATGTCTACAGGATAAACCAGTAAGTATTTCATATAATGAAAAATATGATGAAATAATATTTTTGCATTTTATTAAGATTATTTTATAGGTACAATGGCTTAATCTGATTGATATGTTAAGAGTAACTAATTCTCCATAAATAAATATGTATAGAAAACAATTCATCTGATGTATTTAGGGAACTGTATTCACTGCATGCAAATTATTGTTAGTGTTCTTAACTCAAGTAGAAGGAAACCGAAATGTGATTTTTCTTTTGCTTTCCTCATTGGTTTTTTCTTTATTAGTTAGTGGTGTGGGTTGGATCATACTTTTTAAAAAAACTACTTACTTAGGTGTAATTGACATACAAAAAGCTGTATATATTTAACGTATCTTATTGAGTACAATTAATTTTTATTTTTTTGTGTGTGTACTTCCTAAATTTATAATCCTGTGAGTCTGGGAACAGATCTGTTTTTCACTTGTCCTGATTTAATGACAGTTTCCAACATTATTTTGTTATTACAAGTAGGTATCTATTTTTTTTTTCTACCTTCAATGAAGATAATAAAAATAATGCACTGGAAGGAGTGGCAGAGTTGGAAAATTTGTAACCATTATAATAGAGATGTAATAGGCTGGGAAAGAATCCTCAAAAATGTTTAAACAAGGAAGGAAAGTTCATTGAGAAGCAAGATGTTCTTCTCTCCCGCCCCCCATTCGTCTCTGGTGGTCAGAGTTGTTCAGTGTAATAAATAGACATTTTTTCTTAAAAAAAAAAAAAAAAAAAAGAGTAACTAAGGGGAGCATTTTAAGTAAAGGGAGGAGAAAAACTTCACAACATATTTCGCCTTTTGGTGGTTTTTAACCATAAATTGCCGGTCAAGAAATGGATTTGTTACCCATGTGACATTTACCTACTCCTGATCAATTTGACTATGGTTAGGTGTTTCGTAATGATTCAGTGTCATTAATGAGCTAGATTTGCTTTTATTCAAGTAACAGTGTGGGGGGTCACACTCCACTGCAGAATGCTATGAACAGGGTATATTTTTTTTACACAGTAACTAATTATTGCAGCTTTTCAGTATAACACATTTTTTTTTCCAATTTATAGAGTAGGGAACTAAAACCCATAGAGATGCATATACTTGCATAAAATTGCATAGTAAATAGAATGTCTGGAATTTCAAAAAAAGCTTAAACCATAATGCAGGTAAACAACAAACTATTTGAAATGTATAAAATGTAGTATCATACAAAGAGAGTGACCATAGCACCTCAGAACCTAATTTCCTTTACCTCAAAGAAATCTACATTAATATTTTTATATATAATTTCAGAAACACTCTATACCTACGTATACTTTTTTTTCTTTTATTAACATTTATTTTGAGTTCAGGGGTACAAATGTAGGTTTGTTATATAGGTAAACTGTGTCACGGGAGTTTGTGTACAGATTATTTCATCACCCAGGTATTAAACCTAGTTATTTGTCATGATACTCTCCCTCCTTCCACCCGACGCACTCTGAAAGGATACAGTGTCTGTTTTTCCCCATCTACATGTCCACGTATTATCATCGGTTAGCTCCCACTTACAGGAGAACATGCGGTATTTGGTTTTCTGTTCCTGTGTTAGCGTGCTAAGAATAATAAAATAAAAATCGCATTTTACTTTTTTTTTTTTTCCCATTTATTTATTTTATTGCATTTTACATTTTGGGGTACATGTGAAGAACATGCAACATTGTTGCATAGGAACACACGTGGCAGTGTGAATTGCTGCCTTCCTCCCCATCACCTACATCTGGCATTTCTCCCCTTGCTATCTCTCCCCAGCTTCCCACCCCCCACCCTCCCTCCCCTATTTCCCCCCAACTGACCCCAGTGTGTAGTGCTCCCCTCCCTGTGTCCATGTGTTCTCATTGTTCAACACCCGCCTATGAGTGAGAACATGCGGTGTTTGATCTTCTGCTCTTCTGTCAGTTTGCTGAGAATGATGGTTTCCAGGTTCATCCATGTCCCTACAAAGGACCCAAACTCATCGTTTCTGATGGCTGCATAATATTCCATGGTGTATATGTGCCACATTTTCCCTATCCAGTCTATCGTCGATGGGCATTTGGGTTGGTTCCAGGTCTTTGCTACTGTAAACAGTGCTGCAATGAACATTCGTGTACACGTGTCCTTATAGTAGAACGATTTGTAATCCTTTGGATATATACCCAGTAATGGGATTGCTGGGTCAAATGGAATTTCTATTTCTAGGTCCTTGAGGAATCGCCACACTGTCTTCCACAATGGTTGCACTAATTTACACTCCCACCAACAGTGCAAAAGTGTTCCTATTTCTCCACATCCTCTCCAGCATCTGTTGTCTCCAGATTTTTTAATGATCGCCATTCTAACCGGCGTGAGATGGTATCTCAGTGTAGTTTTGATTTGCATTTCTCTGATGACCAGTGATGATGAGCATTTTTTCATATGTTTGTTGGCCTCACGTATGTCTTCTTTTGAGAAGTGTCTGTTCATATCCTTTGCCCACTTTTGAATGGGCTTGTTAGTTTTTTTCTTGTAAATCTGCTTTAGTTCTTTGTAAATTACGGATATCAGCCCTTTGTCAGATGGGTAAACTGCAAAAATTTTTTCCCAATCTCTTGGTTGCTGATTCACTCTAATGATTGTTTCTTTTGCTGTGCAGAAGCTGTGGAGTTTGATTAGGTCCCATTTGTCTATTTTGGCTTTTGTTGTCAATGCGTTTGGCGTTTTGGTTGTGAAGTCCTTGCCTACACCTACGTCCTGAATGGTTTTGCCTAGATTTTCTTCTAGGGTTTTTATGGTGTTAGGTCTTATGTTTAAGACTTTAATCCATCTGAAGTTAATTTTTATGTAAGGTGTCAGGAAGGGGTCCAGTTTCTGCTTTCTGCACATGGCTAGCCAGCTTTCCCAACACCATTTATTGAACAGGGAATCCTTTCCCCATTGCTTGTTTTTGTCTGGTTTGTCAAAGATCAGGTGGTTGTAGATATGTTGTGTTGCCTCTGAGACCTCTGTTCTGTTCCATTGGTCTATATCTCTGTTTTGGTACCAGTACCATGCTGTTTTGTTTACTGTAGCCTTGTAGTATAGTTTGAAATCTGGTAGTGTGATGTCCCCCGCTTTGTTCTTTTTGCTTAGAATTGACTTGGCTATGCGGGCTCTCTTTTGGTTCCATATGAAGTTTAAGGTGGTTTTTTCCAGTTCTGCAAAGAAGGTCATTGGTAGCTTGATGGGGATAGCATTGAATCTGTAAATTACTTTGGGCAGTATGGCCATTTTCACGATATTGATTCTTCCTAACCATGAACATGGGATGTTTCTCCATCTGTTTGTGTAATCTCTTATTTTGTTGAGCAGTGGCTTGTAGTTCTCCTTGAAGAGGTCCTTTACATTCCTTGTTAGTTGTATTCCTAGGTATTTTATTCTCTTTGTGGCAATTGTGAATGGAAGTTTGTTCTTGATTTGGCTCTCTTTAAGTCTGTTACTGGTGTATAGGAATGCATGTGATTTTTGCACATTGATTTTGTATCCTGAGACTTTGTTGAACTTGCTTATCAGTTTCAGGAGGTTTGGGGCTGAGACGATGGGGTCTTCTAGATATACAATCATGTCGTCTGCAAATAGAGACAATTTGACTTCCTCCTTTCCTATTTGAATGCCCTTTATTTCTTTTTGTTGCCTGATTGCTCTGGCTAGAACTTCTAATACTATATTGAATAGCAGTGGTGAGAGCGGGCATCCTTGTCTGGTGCCACATTTCAAGGGGAATGCTTCCAGTTTTTGCCCATTCAGTATGATATTGGCTGTTGGTTTGTCATAAATAGCTTTTATTATTTTGAGATACGTTCCATTGATACCTAGCTTACTGAGTGTTTTTAGCATAAAGGGCTGTTGAATTTTGTCAAAGGCCTTCTCTGCATCAATTGAGATAATCATGTGGTTTTTGTCTTTGGTTCTGTTTATGTGGTGAATTACATTTATAGACTTGTGTATGTTGAACCAGCCTTGCATCCCTGGGATGAAGCCTACTTGATCATGGTGGATAAGCTTTTTGATGTGCTGTTGCAATCGGCTTGTCAGTATTTTATTGAAGATTTTTGCATCTATGTTCATCATGGATATTGGCCTGAAGTTTTCTTTTCTTGTTGAGTCTCTGCCGGGTTTTGGAATCAGGATGATGTTGGTCTCATAAAATGATTTGGGAAGAATTCCCTCTTTTTGTATTGTTTGGAATAGTTTCAGAAGAAATGGTACCAGCTCCTCTTTGTATGTCTGGTAGAATTCAGCTGTGAACCCATCTGGACCTGGGCTTTTTTTGGGTGGTAAGCTCTTAATTGCTGCCTCAACTTCAGACCTTGTTATGGGTCTTTTCAGGGTTTCGGCTTCTTCCTGGTTTAGGCTTGGCAGGAGGCAAGTGTCCAGGAATTTATCCATTTCTTCCAGGTTTATTAGTTTGTGTGCATAGAGTTTTTTGTAATAATCTCTGATGATGGTTTGAATTTCTGTGGAATCTGTGGTGATATCCCCTTTATCGTTTTTTATTGCATCAATTTGGTTATTCTCTCTTTTCTTTTTTATTAATCTGGCTAGTGGTCTGTCTATTTTGTTGATCTTTTCAAAAAACCAGCTCCTGGATTTATTGATTTTTTGAAGGGTTTTTTGTGTCTCTATCTCCTTCAGTTCTGCTCTGATCTTAGCTATTTCTTGTCTTCTGCTAGATTTTGAGTTTTTTTGATCTTGCTCCTCTAGCTCTTTCAGTTTTGACGATAGGGTGTCAATTTTTGATCTCTCCTTGCTTCTCATGTGGGCACTTATTGCTATATATTTTCCTCTAGATACTGCTTTAAATGTGTCCCAGAGATTTTGGTATGTTGTGTCTTCATTCTCGTTGGTTTCGAAGAACATCTTTGTTTCTGCCTTCATTTCATTGTTTATCCAGTCAACATTCAAGAGCAAGTTGTTCAGTTTCCATGAAGCTGTGCGGTTCTGAGTTAGTTTTTGAATTCTGAGTTCTAACTTGATTGCACTGTGGTCTGAGAGACTGTTTGTTACGATTTCCGTTGTTTTGCATTTGCTGAGGAGTGATTTACTCCCAATTATGTGGTCAATTTTAGAGTAGGTGTGATGTGGTGCTGAGAAGAATGTATATTCTGTGGCTTTGGGGTGGAAAGTTCTGTAAATGTCTATTAGGTTTGCTTGGTCCAGGTCTGAGTTCAAGTCCTGGATATCCTTGTTAATTTTCTGTCTGGTTGATCTGTCTAATGTTGACAATGGGGTGTTAAAGTCTCCCACTATTGTTGTGTGGAAGTCTATGTCTCTTTGTAAGTCATTAAGAACTTGCCTTATGTATCTGGGTGCTCCTGTATTGGGTGCGTATATATTTAGGATCGTTAGCTCTTCTTGTTGCATTGATCCTTTTACCATTATGTAATGTCCCTCTTTGTCTCTTATGATCTTTGTTGCTTTAAAGTCTAATGTATCAGAGATGAGAATTGCAACTCCTGCTTTTTTTTGCTCTCCATTTGCTTGGTAAATCTTCCTCCATCCCTTTATTTTGAGCCTTTGTGTATCCTTGCATGTGAGATGGGTTTCCTGGATACAGCACACCGATGGGTTTTGTCTTTTTATCCAATTTGTCAGTCTGTGTCTTTTGATTGGGGCATTTAGTCCATTTACATTTAGGGTTAAATTGTTATGTGTGAATTTGATACTGCCATTTTGGTGCTAGCTGGCTGTTTTGCCCTTTAGTTGAGCTGGTACTTGTTGTTCCTTTATATGTGTAGAGCCTCTTTCAGGAGCTCTTGTAGAGCTGGCCTGGTGGTGACGAAATCTCTGAGTACTTGCATGTTCCCAAAGGATTTTATTTTTCCTTCACTTATGAAGCTTAGTTTGGCTGGATAGGAGATTCTGGGTTGAAAGTTCTTTTCTTTAAGGATGTTGAATATTGGCCCCCATTCTCTTCTGGCTTGTAGGGTTTCTGCTGAGAGATCTGCTGTGAGTCTGATGGGCTTCCCTTTGTGGGTAACCCGACCTTTCTCTCTGGCTGCCCTTAGTATTTTCTCCTTCATTTCGACCCTGGTGAATCTGACGATTATGTGCCTTGGGGTTGCTCTTCTTGACGAATATCTTTGTGGTGTTCTCTGTATTTCCTGGACTTGAATGTTTGCCTGCCTTGCTAGGTTGGGGAAGTTTTCCTGGATAATATCCTGCAGAGTATTTTCCGGCTTGGATTCATTCTCTTCGTCGCATTCGGGTACGCCTATCAAACGTAGATTAGGTCTTTTCACATAGTCCCACATTTCTTGGAGACTTTGTTCATTCCTTTTTACCCTTTTTTATCCAGTCTTGCCTTCCCGTTTTATTTCATTGAGTTGATCTTCGACCTCTGATATCCTTTCTTCTGCTTGGTCAAGTCGGCTGTTGATACTTGTGCATGCTTCACGAAGTTCTCGTGTTGCAGTTTTCAGCTCCATCAATTCACTTATATTCCTTTCTATTTTGTCCATTCTTGTTAGCATTTCGTCAAATCTTTTTTCAAGGTTCTTAGTTTCTTTGCATTTGGTTAGAACATGTTCTTTAAGTTCACAGAAGTTTCTTACTACCCATCTTCTGAATTCTGATTCTGTCATTTCATCACACTCATTCTCCATCCAACCTTGTTCCCTTGCTGGCGAGGAGTTGTGATCCCTTTTAGGAGGAGAGGTGTTCTGGTTTCGGGTGTTTTCATCCTTTTTGCGCCGGTTTCTTCCCATCCTTAAGGATTTATCCACCTGTCGACTTTGTAGTTGCTGGCTTTCAGATTGGGTCTCAAATCTTTCAGATTGACGTTCTGTTTGTTGATGATGAGGTTATTTCTGCTTCTTGGTTTTCCTTCTGACAGTCTGGCCCCTCTGCTGTAGGTCTGCTGAGGTTCACTCCAGGCCCTGCTTGCCTGGGGTTCACCTGCAGCAGCTGTTGAACAGCAAGGGTTGTTACCAGTTTTCTTCTTCTTCTATCTTTGTCCCAGAAGGATACCCGCCTAGTGTCAATCTGATCTCTCCTCTATGAGGTGTCTTTTTGGATATATAGGGGTCAGGGAGCTGCTTGAGGAGACGGTCTTTTCTTTATAGGAGCTCAAATGGTGAGCTGTGAGCTCTGTTGTTGTTCATTCAGAGCTGCTGGGCAGGTACTTTTAGGTCTGCTGCAGCAGAACTCATAAACTGCTTTTTGTTCCCAGGTGCTCTGTCCCAGGGATTTAGGGCTTTATTTATGAGTTTCCGTTATGCTGCCGCCTTCTTTTTTTTTTTTTTTTTCTTTTTTTCCTTCAGACCTGCCCAGCCCAGCAAGGAGGCAGCCTAGTCACTGTCGGCCTATAGCAGCTTTGCTGAGCTGCTGTGGGCTGCGCCCCGCTGCCCAGTGAACTTCCCTGCAGTCCTGTTTATATGGGTGTAGTTAGAACTGCTTTGGCGATGGTGGCCCGCCTCTGTTGGGGCAGAGTCTCTGCTGTGGCGTGTTGCCTTGGCAACGGCGGGCTGCCTCAGCAATGGCGGTTTGCCTTGGCAACGGCGGGCTGCCTCGGTAATGGCGGACGCCCCTCCCCCACAGAGCTGGACCGTCCCGGGTTCAGCTGCACTTGCTGTGAAACTCTCAATCCAGAGTTTCTGGTTGCTGTTCTTTTGTGGGGGTGGGGCCAGCCGAGCCTGATCGCCTGGCTCCCTGCCTCAGAGCCTTTTTTAAGTTGGTGTTCCAGTCGCCTGTTGAAGAGGCGCTGGGGTCTGTTTGTTTTCCCCTGCGGCCACTCACTGCGCTGGCTTAAACAGCGGCACTGAGGTTTGTGGCGCTTTTTTTTCTTTTTTTTTTTGCCCTGGAATCTACTGTCCTGGTTCTCTGCTCAGTCCCCTTTTTGAACCAGCATATGGGCGACTTCCCGTGGCTCCAATCGCCAGCCAAAAGGGCACCCGGACCGGTGTATTTTGTACGGAGAGCCGTGGCTCCGGGGCGCCGACAAAGCAGTCGCGCGGGGCAGAGCAGCGGCGCTGGCCGGTACAGCAGCGCTGGCCACAACAGCCGCGCTGGCGAGCGTGGAGCCCCTCTGCCCGGGAATTTCCTAGTCTGTGGGCAATAAAAACGCGGCGTCCACTCACCCTCTGCGCTTTCACTGGGAGCTGCAATCCTGAGCTGTTCCTAAACGGCCATCTTGGATCTCCCTCGCATTTTACTTTTTACCAACCCACTTTATTCAGTTGACATTATATTTGAGGAAAATTGTAAAGCAAAATCTTTATAACTATCTACATGCAAGCAATATTCTTTTAAAAGGCTCGCAAGTATTTCTACGAAAGTAAAACATGCACATTATAATTAATTATTTTAATTAATTTTCTGAGTATTTTCGAGGCTTTTAGAGCTGGGATTTGGAGCTTCAACTCTCTGATTTCAAAGTTATACTACTTTCTAGTACACAACATTATATCTAACCCTTTAATTTTTTTTTTTTTATAAATTTTATTTTACTTTAGGTTTTTGGGTACAGGTGCAGGTCATGCAGGGTTGTTGCATAGGTGCATACTATATCCAGCTTTTCTCCCCATGTTATCTCTCCCCACCCTTCCCCCCCCCTGCTGTCCCTCCCCTAGCCCCCACAACTGCCTCCAGTGTGTGATGCTCCTCTCCCAGAGTCCAGGTGTTCTCATTGTTCAACACCTGCCTATGAGTGAGAACATGCGGTGTTTGGTTTTCTGTTCTTGTGTCAGTTTGCTGAGAATGATGGTTTCCAGATTCATCCAAGTCCCTACAAAGACACGAACTCATAGTTTTTTTATGGCTGCATAGTATTCCATGGAGTATATGTGCCACATTTTCTTTTTCCAGTCTATCATTGATGGGAATTTGGGTTGGTTCCAGGTCTTTGCTATTGTAAACAGGGCGGCAATGAACATACATGTGTATGTGTCTTTGCAGTAGAACAATTTATAGTTCTTTGGGTATATACTCAGTAATGGGATTGCTGGGTCAAATGGAATTTCTATTTCTAGATCCTTGAGAAATCACCACACTGTCTTCCACAATGGTTGAATTAATTTACATTCCCACCAACTGTGTAAGAGTGTTCCTGTTTCTCCACATCCTGTCCAGCATATGTTGTCTCCAGACTTTTTAATGATTATCATTCTAACTGGCGTGTGATGGTATCTCAATGTGGTTTCGATTTGCATTTCTCTAATGACCAGTGATGATGAGCACTTTTTCCTATGTTTGTTGGCCTCATATATGTCTTCTTTTGAAAAGTGTCTGTTCATATACTTTGCCCACTTTTGAATGGGGTTGTTTATTTTTTTCTTGTATATCTGTTTTAGTTCTTTGTAGATTCTGGATATTAGCCCTTTGTCAGATGGGTAGACTGCAAAATTTTTTTTTCCCATTCTGTTGGTTGCCAGTTTACCCTAATGATAATTTCTTTTGCCATACACAAGCTCTGAATTTTAATTAGATCCCATTTGTCTATCTTGGCTTTTGTTGTCAATGCTTTTGGTGTTTTAGTCATGAAGTCCTTTCCTATGCCTATGTACTGGATGGTTTTGCTTATGTTTTTTTCTAGTGCTTTTATGGTGTTAGGTTTCATGTTTAAATCTTTAATCCATCTGGAGTTAATTTTAGTGTAAGGTGACAGGAAGGGGTCCAGTTTCTGCTTTCTGCACATTGCTAGCCAGTTTTCCCAACACCATTTATTAAACATGGAGTCCTTTCACCATTGCTTATTTTTGTCAATTTTTTCAAAGTTCAGATGGTTGTAAATGTGTGGTATTGTTTCTGCAGCCTCTGTTCTGTTCCATTGATCTATATCTCTGTTTTGATTACTGTAGCATTGTAGTATAGTTTGAAGCCTGGCAGTGTGATGCCTTTGGCTTTGTTCTTTTTCCTTAGGATTGTCTTGATTATGCAGGCTCTCTTTTGGTTTCATATGAAGTTTAAAGTGTTTTTTTCCAGTTCTGTGAAGAAGGTCATTGGTAGCTTGGTGGGAATGCTGTTGACTTTATAAATTACTTTGTGCAGTATGGCCATTTTCATGATATTGATTCTTCCTAACCATGAACATGTAATGTTTTTCCACCTATTCATGTCCTCTCTTATTTTCTTGAGCAGTGGTTTGTAGTTCTCCTTGAAGAGGTCCTTCACATCCTTTGTTAGTTGTATTCCTAAGTATTTTATTCTCTTTGTAGCAATTGTGAATGGGAGTTTGCTCTTTATTTGTTTCTCTATTTGTCTGTTATTGGTGTATAGGGGTGCTTGTGATTTCTGCACATTGATTTTGTATCCTGAGACTTTGCTGAAGTTGCTTATCAGTTTCAGGAAATGTTGGGCTGAGACAATGGGGTCTTCTAAATATACAATCATGTCTTCTGCAAATAGAGACAGATTGACTTCCTCCTTTCCTAATTAAATACCCTTTATTTTTTTGTTCTTGCCTGATTTCTCTGGCTAGAACTTCCAATACTATATTGAATAGAAGTGTTGAGAGAGTGCATCCTTATCTAGTGCCAGATTTCAAAGGGAATTCTTCCAGCTTTTGCCCATTCAGTATGATATTGACTGGAGGTTTGTCATATATAGCTTTTATCATTTTATGATATGTTCCATCAATACCTAGTTTATTGAGAGTTTTTAGCATAAAGGGCTGCTGAATTTTGTCAAAGGCCTTCTCTGCATCTATTAAGATATTCAAGTGG
Source organism: Sapajus apella (assembly GCF_009761245.1). Taxonomy (NCBI): domain Eukaryota; kingdom Metazoa; phylum Chordata; class Mammalia; order Primates; family Cebidae; genus Sapajus; species Sapajus apella. Next base: position 7,860,941 of record NW_022437015.1, read on the forward strand.
TTTTTGTCTTTGGTTCTGTTTATGTGGTGAATTACGTTTATGGACTTGTATATGTTGAACCAGACTTGCATCCCCGGGATGAAGCCTACTTGATCGTGATGAATAAGCTTTTCAATGTGCTGTTGCATTTAGTTTGCCAGTATTTTATTGAAGATTTTTGCGTTGATGTTCATCATGGATATTGGCCTGAAGTTTTCTTTTTTAGTTGCATCTCGGCCTGATTTTGGTATCAGGATGTTGTTGGTCTCATAAAAAGAGTTAGGGAGGATTCCCTCTTTTTGTATTGTTTGGAATAGTTTCAGAAGGAATGGAACCAGCTCCTCTTTGTACATCTGGCAGAATTTGGCTGTGAACCCATCTGGACCTGGACTTTTTTTGGTTGGTAGGCTATTGATTGCTGCCTCAACTTCAGCCTTTTTTATTGGTCTATTCGGATTTCAACTTCCCCCTGGTTTAGTCTTGGTAGAGTACAAGTGTCCAGGAATTTATCCATTTCTTCCCTGGTTTACTTGTTTATGTGCATAGAACTTTTTGTAGTAATCTCTGATGATAGTTTGTATTTCTGTGGGATCAGTGGTGATATCCCCTTTATCGTTTTTCATTGCATCTATTTTGTTCTTCTCTCTTTTCTTTTTTATTAGTCTGGCTAGTTGTCTGTCTATTTTGTTGATCTTTTCGAAAAATCAGCTCCTGGATTTGTTGATTTTTTTGGAGGGTTTTCTGTGTCACTATCTCCTTCCATTTGGCTCTGATCTTATTTCTTGTCTTCTGCTGGCTTTTGAGTTTTTTTGATCTTCCTCCTCTAGCTCTTTAAATTTTGATGATAGGGTGTCAATTTTATATCTTCCCTTGTTTCTCATGTGGGCATTTATTGCTATAAATTTCCCTCTTGACATGCTTTAAAGGTGTCTCAGAGATTAAGGTAAGTCTTATCTTCATTCTGATTGGTTTCAAAGAATATCTTTATTTCTGCCATCATTTCATTGTTTATCCAGTTGACACTCAGAAGTGAGTTGTTCATTTTCCAAGCCTTTGTGTGGGTTTGAGTGTGTTTCTTAATTCTGAGTTATAATCTGATTCCGCTGTGGACTGTTTGTTATGATTTCCGTTCTTTTGCATTTGCTGGGGAGTGATTTGCTTCTTATGATGTGGTCAATTTTGGAGTAAGTGCAATGTGGTGCTGAGAAAAATGTATATTCTGTGGATTTGGGGTGGAGCGTTCTATATATGTCTATTAAGCCTGCTTGGTCCAGCTCTGCATTCAAGTCCTGGATCTTTTTAATTTTCTGTCTCGTTGATCTGTCTAATTTTGACAGTGGAGTGTTGAAGTCTCCCACTATTATTGTGTGGGAGTCTAAATCTCATTTTAGGTTGTTAAGAACTTGCTTTATGTATTTGGATGCTCCTGTGTTGGGTGCATATATGTTTAGGATAGTGCTCTTATTGTTGGATTGATCCTTTTACCATTATGTAATGTCCTTCTTTGTCTCTTTTGATTTTTGTTGGCTTGAAGTCCATTTTATCAGAGACTAGGATTGCAACCCCTGCTTTTTTTGTTCTCCATTTGCTTGGTAAATCTTCTTCCATCCCTTTATTTTGTGTCTATGTGTGTCTTTGTATGTGAGATGAGTTTCCTGAATACAGCACACTGATGGGCCTTGAATTTTTATCCAGTTTGCCAGGCTATGTCTTTTGATTGGGGCATTTAGGCCATTTACATTCAATGTCAATATTGTTATGTTTGAATTTGGTCCTGCCATTTTGTTACTGGCTGGTTTTCTTGCCTGTTAGCTGACTCACTTTATTCATTGCATTTGGCCATTTGGTGTGCTTTTGCAGTGGCTGATACTTGTTCCTTTCCATACTTAGTGTTTCTTTCAGGAGCTGTTGCAGGGCAGGTCTGGTGGTGATCAAATCTCTTAGTAATTGCTTGTCTGTAAAGGATTTTATTTCTCCTTCACTTATGAAGCTTAGTTTGGCTGGATAGGAGATTCTGGGTTGAAAGTTCTTTTCTTTAAGGATGTTGAATATTGGCCCCCACTCTCTTCTGGTTTGTAGGGTTTCTGTCGAGAGATCCACTGTGAGTCTGATTGGCTTCCCTCTGTGGGTGACCTGAGCTTTCTGTCTGCCCTTAGTATTTTTTCCTTCATTTCAACCCTGGTGAATCTGACAATTATGTTCCTTGGGGTTGCTCTTCTTGAGAAATACCTTTGTGGAGTTCTCTGTATTTCTTGGATTTGAATGTTGGACTGCTTGCTAGGCTTGGGAAGTTCTCCTCGATAATATCCTGGAGCGTGTTTTCCAGCTTGAATTCATTCTCACCATCACATTCAGGTATACCGATCAAACGTAGATTAGGTCTTTTCGCATAACCCCATATTTCTTGGAAGATTTGTTTGTTTCTTTTTACTCTTTTTCCTTTTGTCTTGCCTTCTCTTTTTATTTCATTGAGTTGATCTTCAATCTCTGATATACTTTCTTCTGCTTGATTGATTCAGCTATTAAAAGTTGTGCTTGCTTCGCATAGTTCTTGTGCTGTTTTTCAACTCCATCAAGTCATTTATGTTATTCTCTAAGCTGGTTGTTCTAGTTAGCACTTCATCTAACCTTTTTGCAAGGTTTTTGATTTCTTTGTATGGAATTAGAACGTATTATTTTAGCTCAGAAAAGTTTATTGTTACCCACTTTCTGAAGCCTGTTTCTGTCAATTCTTTGCACTCTTTTTTGGTCATGTTGTGTTCTGTGTTGTTGAGTTGTGATCCCTTGAAGGAGAAGAGGTGTTCTGGTCTTTGATGGTTTCACCTTTTTGTGCTGGTTTTTTTTTTCCATCTTCATGGATGTTCCTGGCTGTGGTCTCAGGGAGCTGCTTGATGAGGTCGCTTGTATGCCTGTCAAGGCGCTAATTGGTTTCTATGGATTCCTTCAAGTTGCTGGGTAAACTTCCTGTGTCTTTTTGTTTACACTGGGAGTTTAGGCCCACCTCTTCTGCTGACCTGGAGGTGCTGCTGGGTGGTCAAGAATGCTATCCCATTGCTATGTAGGCTTCCTGTGTTTTTTGTTAAAACCTGAGGCCTAGCCCCACCCCTTTAATGGTGGGCTATGTCCTTCCTCCACAGGGCTGGATCATTCAGGTTTCAGCTTAGACTGGCTCCACAACCCACTAGAGTTAGTGCTTCAGCCCTCTGTGGTTTGTGGGGGAGGGTAGGGACCCATCCAGCCACACTGCCTGTCTCCCAGTTTTCAGCTCCCTCTCTCCAGTCATGAGGGAGGGGACCGCCCAGCTGCTCAGTCTGTCCTCCCGCCTTCAGCTCCCTCTTTCTCTGGGCAGGGGGAGGGGGTGATAGCTTGGTCCACAGGCTCTACAGCCGGCATATGGGCTTATGTGTTTGCTTTGATCTGTGCGTCAATCTGGGACACCATCCTGAATTATTATTCAACTCTGCACTTGCAATTCCCAGCCCTTGACTGGCAAAGATCCCTTGTTCTGTGTATTGCTGAGGCTTTGGGGGAAACGCTGTATCTGGACTGGAGTGCCCAAGGGGGAGCCTCTGACTCACCAGTCAGATGCACTTTCTGGGTGGAATGGCACCCCTCCCCACCTTGGTCGTCCCTGCCCGAGATTTGCTCACCACCAGACCAGACCCATTGAAATGTACCTGGTACCTTGGTTGGAGCTAGGAGATCTCTGGATTTCTGTGTCTCTCTTGCTGGGTGCTGTGCACTGGAGTTGTGTCTATTTGGCCATTTTGGCCCCTGTCCTGAATCTAACTCTTTAATTTTTAATGAACAAACTGACATCTAGTAAGTCAAAGGGGTTTTGTTTTGTTTTGTTTTCCACAATGCCAAATGTCATTACTTTCTTCAGGAAGTTTTTTGTTCAGCCTATCATTGTGAAGGTTTTTAGAAAACACCTTAGCAGGCTGGGCGTGATGGCTCACACCTGTAATCCCAGCACTTTTGGAGGTGGAGGTGGGTGAATCATAAATTCAGGAGATTAAGACCATCCTGGCCATGGTGAAACCCTGTCTTTACTAAAATACAAAAAATTATTGGGGTATGGTGGCACGTGGAATCACTTGAATCTGGTAGACAGATTCAAGTTGCAGTGAGCAGAGATCATGCCACTGTACTCCAGCCTGGTGAAAGAGCAAGACTCGGAAAAAAACAAAAACAAAACAAAATGAAAAAAAAAAAAAACCTGCACAAAAATTTTAGTCATAGAAAACATAACACTTTTGAAAAAAGGTAAACATTTCCTTATTATAACATTTATTTGCTAGCATTTCTCATTTAGTTCAGTTTAATTTTTTAAATTTTTATTTCAATAGCTTTTGGATAAAAGTGTTATTTTTGTTACATGGATGAATTATATAGTGGTGAATTCTGAGATTTTAGTGCACCAATCACTCAGGTAGTGTACATTGTATGTAATATGTAGTTTTGTATTCCCATCCTCACCCCACCCTACCCCTTCTGAGTCTTTAAATTCCATTATATCACTGTATGTCTTTGGATACTTATAGCTTAGCTCCCACTTTTAAGTGAGAACATACAGTTTTTGATTATTCACTCCTGAGTTACTTTAGATAGAATAATGCCCTCCAGCTCCATCCAAGTTGTTGCAAAAGACATTATTTCATTTCTTTTTATGACTGAGTAGTATTCCATGGTATTTATACAACATATTTTCTTTATCTACTTGTTAGTCGATGGGCACTTAGGTTGGTTCCACATTTTGCAATTGTGAATTGTGCAACTATAAACATATGCGTGTAGGTGGCTTTTTTATAAAATGACTTCTTTTCCTTTGAAGTAGATACCCAGAAGTGGAATTGCTGGATTGAAAGGTACAACTACTTTTAGTTCTTTAATGAATCACCGTACTGTTTTCCTTAGAGGTTGTACTAATTTACATTTGCACTAGCAGGATATAAGGGTTCCATTTCCCCCACATTCACACCAATATCTATTAGTTTTTGATTTTTTAATAATGGACAGTCTTACAGAAATAAAGTGGTATCTCATTGTGGTTTTATTATAATTTGTATTTCCCTGATTATTTGTGATGGTGAGCATTATTTCATATGTTTGTTGGCCATTCCTATGTCTTCTTTTGAGAAATATCTATCCATGCCCTCTGCCCATTTTTTAGTGGAATTATTTTCTTTTTCTTGCTGATTTGTTTCAGTTATCTGTAGACTCTTGATAGTAAGCCTATTTTGGGATGTATAGTTAGCAAATATTTCCTTGAATTCTTTGAGTTGATTGCTACTGTGATTATTTTTTATGTGCAGAAGCTTTTTAGTTTAATTATTTAATTATTACTGTTTAATTATTTTTGTTTTTGTTACATTTGCTTTTGGAGTATTACTCATGAATTATTTTCCAAGGTTGATGTCTAAAAGAGTTTTTGCAACACTGTAATCCAGAATTTTTATAGTTTCATGTCTTTGATTAAATATTTGATTCATTCTCAGTTAATTTTTGTATACAGTAAGATATAGAGATTTAGTTTTATTATTTTACATGTAATTGCCAGTTTTCCCAGGGTCATTTATTAAATAGGGTGTCTATTCCTAAATTTATGGGTTTATTTTTGTTGTTGTTGCTGTTGTTTTGTCAAAGGTCAGTTGGCTGTATGTATTTGGCTTTCTTTCTGCATTCTCTATTTTCTTCCATTGGACCATGTGCCAACATTTATACCAGTACCATGCTGTTTTGATAACTATAGCCTTATAGTATAATATGAAGTTGGTAATATGATGCCTCTATATTTATTGTTTTTGCTTAGGATTTCTTTGGCTATTTGAACATTTATTTTATTGCATAAAATTTTTAGAATTGTTTTTCTAATTCTGTGAAAAATGTTGGTATTTTGATGTGGATGACACTGAATTTTAAATTGCTTTTGGAAGTATGGTCATATTCATAATATTGACTCTTCCAATTCATGAGCATACAATGTTTCCATATTTTGTGTGTGTGTCATCTATGACTTATTTGAGCAGTGTGTTGTAGTTACACTTATAGAGATCTTTCAACTCCATGGTTAAGGATGTTCTAGGCATTTAATATTTTCTTTGTAGCTGTTGTCAAAGGAATTGAGTTCTTGATTTGATTCTCAGCTTGGTCACTGTTGGTGTATAAAACTGCCACTGAATTGCATACATCGATTGTGCAACTTGAGACCTTATTGAATTTGCTTATCAAATCTAAGAGTTTAGGAGGAATTTTTAGAAATTTCCAAGTATACAATCATATTACCTGCAATCACTGATAGTTTGTCATCCTGTTTTCCAATTTGGATGCACTTTATTTATTTCTTTTGACTAATTGCTCTGGATAGAACTTCCAGAACTATGCTAAGTAGGTGTGGAGAAAGTGGGCATCCCTTTCTGATTCCATTTCTCAGGAATAATGTTTTAAACTTTTTCCCATTCAGTATGATGTTGGCTGTGGGTTTGTCATATACAGCTTTCTACTCTTTTGAGGTAAGTCCTTTCAATGCTGAGTCTCTTAAGACTTTTTATCATATAAAGATGCTGCAACTAACCAAATGCTTTTGCTGCATCTGCTGAGGTGACACTATGGTTTTTGCTTTTAATCTTTTGTTTATGATGTGTCATATTTATTGACTTATATATGTTAAGCTATCCCTGCATACCTGGGATGAAACCCACTTGATCATGGTGCATTATCTTTTGGATGTGCTGTTGAATTTTGTTAGGTCATATTTTGTTGAAAATTTTTGTATCTATGTTCATCAGAAATATTGGTCTCTAGTTTTCTTTTTTTTTTTTTTTAATGTCCTTACCTGGTTTTGCTATAAGGGTGATACTAGCTTTTTAGGACAATTTAGGAAATTGTTCTGTAATAGTCCATTGTCATGCTGCTGATAAAGACATAATTGAGACTGGGCAATTTACAAAAGAAAAAGGTTTCATTGGCTTACACTTACACGTGGCTGGGGAGGCTTCACAGTCGTGGCGGAAAGCAAAGAGGAGCAAGTCACGTCTTACATGGGTGGCAGCAGGCAAAGAGGGAGGGTTTTTGCAAGGGAACTCTTCTTTTTAAAACCATCAGATCTTGTGAGACTTATTCGTTATAAAAAGAACAGCACAGGAAAGACTTTTCCCCATTGTTCAGTCACCTTTCACTGGGTCCCTTCCACAACATGTGCGAATTCAAAATGAGATTTGGGTAGGGACATAGCCAAACCACATCACTGTGTTCCGGCCCCTCTAAAATCTCACATCCTCAGATTTCAAAACCAATTTTGCCTTCCCAGCATTTCCCCAAATTCTTAACTCATTTCAGCATTAACTCAAAAGTCCACAATCCAAAGTCTCATCTGAGACAAGGTGAGTGCCTTCCACCTATGAGCCTGTAAAATCAACAGCAGGTTAGTTACTTCCTAGACACAGTCAGGGTACAGGCATTTGGTAAATCCAGCCATTCCAAATGAGAGAAATTGGCCAAAACAAAGGGACTACAGGGCCCATGCAAGTCCAAAATTCAGCAAGGAAATCAGATCTTAAAAGCTCCAAAATTATCTCCTTTCACTCCGTGTCTCAGATCTGGGTCATGCTCATCCAAGAGGTGGATTCTCATGGTCTTGGTCAGTTCTGCCTTTGTGGATTTGTACACATAAAGGTGTTCACAGTAGTCTCAGGTAATCTTTTGTATTTGTGTAGCATCAGTTTTAATGTTTCCAGTTTCATTTTTAATTGAGGTTATTTGGATCCTCTTTTTTTCATGGTTCATCTAGCTAAAGGTCTGTCAATTTTGTTTATCTTGTCAAGTAACCAGCTTTTTACTACATTGAACTTTTGTATTCTTTTGTTTTATTTCATCTAGTTCTTCTCTGATTTTTGTTATTTCTTTTCTTCGGCTTGCTTTGGGTTTAGTTTGTTTTTGTTTCTCAAGTTTCCTAAGATGTGACATTAAGTTGTCAATTTGTGTTCTTTGAGACTTTATGATGTAAGCGTTTAGTACTATAGACTTTCCTCTTAACACTGTTTTTGCTGTATTCCAGAGTTATTGAAAACTTGAGCTATTATTATCATTTGATTCAAGAAATTTTAAAATTTATATCTTGATTTTATTTTTTAACTCAGAAATCATTTGGGAGAAGATTATTTAATTCTGATGTATTTTAATAATTTTCAAGATTCCTTTTAGAGTTGATTTCTGTCTTGATTTCACTATGGTCTGAGAGGATATTTGCCACGATTTTGATTTTTTTTTTTTTTAAGTTCCAGGGTACATGTGCAGAATGTACAGATTTGTTATATAGGTACACATGTGCAGTGGTGGTTTGCTACACATATCAGTCCGTCATGTAGGTTTTAATCCCTATATGTATTAGGTATTTGTTCTAATGTTCTCCTTTTCCTTGTCTCTCACCCCCGACAGGTACATTTTATTCCCCTCCTTATGTCCATGTGTTCTCATTGCCCAATTTCCACTTACTAGTGAGAACAGGCAGCATGTGGTTTTAAAGTTTACTGAAACTTGTTTTGTTGCTTATTATATGATCTGTTTTGGAGAATGTTCCATGTGCTGATGAGAAGAATGTATATTCTACAGTTGTTGGTTAGAATGTTTTGTAAATATCTGCTAAGTCCATTTGCTTCAGCATGTCATTTAAGTTCATTGTTCCTTTGTTAACTTTTTGTCTTGATTGTCTCTCTAGTGCTGTCAGTAGTGTTCAGAATTCTCCCACAATTATTGTGTTACTATCTATCTCATCCATTAGGTTTAGTAGTAACTCTTTTATGAATCTAGTAGCTGTGGTGTTAGGTGCATATAAATTTAAGATTTTAATATCTTTTTATTAGATGTATTATTTTATCATTATATAATGATCTTCATCTTTTTTGAACTGTTGCTTTTTTGAAGTCTGGTCTGTGTGATATAATAATAATTACTACTGCTTGCTTATGGTTTCCATTCATGTGGAATATTTTTTTAACCCCTTTACCTTGAGTTTATATGAATGCTTCCATGTTAAGTGAGTCTGTTCAAGACAGAAGATATTTGGTTTGTGACTTTTTTTAATCCATTTTACCTCCTGTATATTTTAAGTGGAACATTCAGGTCATTTACATTCAATGAGTATATTGAGTGAGATATTGACCACCACCTGCAGAGGTCTGCCCTGCAGACCCTGACTCAACAACAAATGCACTCTCACAGCATTACAGTGATTCAAGTGGGCTAGGGATTGTTGTCAGCTGCTTTCAGAGGGCAAAATGCAGCCAATCAACCAAGACTCCCTCTCCATCGTTATATTTATTCAGTCAAATTTTACAACAGAGGTTCTAAGTTAACACACTTGTGGATAATTAACATGCTTAAAAGAGTGATTTTATGAATGATAAGCTTTAGGTTTCAGGCCCAGAGTAAACACTATTAACAGGCAACTCCCCATTGATCTCTGCCTGAGAGGGTCATCCAGCACAAAGTTTACATGAGTAAACAAAGTAGAGACAAAGGGATGTAGGGTAAACAGACTTAAACTTGGAAAGCCTCTTATTGTCCCTATATTCTCCCTAACTTAATGGACCTGTCACCTTTGGCCTGTCCCAATAAAACATTTTGGCCTTCCAAAAGGTTTGAGGCTAATTTATAACTTTTCCTAATATTTCCTTAATATTTTGCCAGCCACCCCAAGTGAATCTCAACAATTGAGATGTGAGATAATATTCTTATCATCATTCTAATTATTACCTATGTAGTTTGCTTTTTCATTGCATTATTACCCTATCAGTCTTAAGTTTTTAAGAATTTCTAAGTTGGTGCATATTGAGCTTTTGTTTCAAAATTTAGAACTTCTTTTAGCACTTCTTTTTGTAGTGCTGGTTTGGTAGTGACAAATTTTCTTAGCATTTACTTGTAATAAAATGGCTTTATTTCTATTTCATTTATGCAACTTAGTTAAGCTGGATACAAAATTTTTGGCTGCCAGTTATGCTTCTGGAGGATGAGATAGGACCTCAAACCTTTCTGTCATGTAAGATTCTGCTGAGAAGTATGGTATTAATCTGATAGGTTTTCATTTATATATTATCTGATGCTTTTGTCTTTTTGCTCTTAGAATTATTTCCTTCATGGTGACTTTAGATAGCCTGATGACTACATGCCTTGGTGAAGATCTTTATGCAACGAGTTTTCCAGGAGTTTTTTGAGCTTATTGAATTTAAATATGTAAATCTCCAGCCAGGCCAGGAAAGTTTTTCTCAAATAAGTTTTCCAGACTTTTTGTTTTCTCTTCTCCCTCAGGAACATTAATTATTCTTAGGTTTGGACATTTTACATAACCCTATATTTCTACAAGACTTTATTTCTTCTGATTCTCTGTTCTTTATTTTTGTCTGATTAAGTTGATTCAGAAGCTTTGTCTTCAATCTCTGAAAATCTTTTTCTACTTGTTCTAGCCTATTGTTAAACTTTTCACTGTACTTTGTAATTCCCTAAGTGTGCCTTCCATTTCCAGATGTTCTGAATTATTCTATTTTATGATATTTATCTCTCTAGAAATGTTTTTATTTAATTTCTGCTCTGCTTTTTAATTTTTTATGATTTTTTTACCTTCTCTCAGATTTTCTTGAGTATCTTCATAATAGATCTTCTGAATTCTTTATTTTGTATTTTAAAGATTTCATTTTGATTTTGTTCCTTTGCTGGAGAGGTAGTGCAATCTTTTGAGGAGGTTATAGAATCATGTTTTATTATATTGCCAGAGTTACATTTTTGGTTCCTTCTAATTTGGTTAGAATATTTTGTCTAATGATTATTTAGTAAATGTTTTCTCTTACTTTTCAAAAATATTTTTTTCTCTTTAAAGATGTATCTTTAATGCTTATGGTTAAGAATAGCCTAATTTGGTTCTTGGTGCTTTCAGGAATAAAGATAATTTCTGAATCTTTTGGCTACAAAGATCTTTGGTTACAAAGATCCCTGTAAACTCTTGGTTACAGATAATCTTTGCATGTTTAGTTTTTGTTATGCTGGTTGTAGTAGCAATACATTTGATGTGTGAGCAAGTTCATTGTTTCCTATGGGGTTGGAATGGTAGAGGTCTCTTGAAGTCTATTTCATTTCCTCATGCTGTGCATTTATTTATTTATTTATTTATTTATTTTCCTCAGTGTATTATTTACTGGTTTGATGGTTCAGGCTTCAGGCCAGTAGGGAGGTGTCCCTAGGTAGGGGCTAAAGCAAATGAGTGAATACTCATTGGGGGGCAGAGCTCCCAGCCTTAACAGATGTGGCTGGAGGAGCTTTTATTGAGTCACATTAAGGCCTTATCAGGAGGCTGGATTGAAATCACCTTAGCTTCTCTGCTTGGTAAACAGGAAAGCTATCCGTCCCTCAGACACACTCCTGCCCCAGTGCTCTGGCTATTTATCTCAAACAGGCACCAATTTTATCTTTAGAAATGTTGATGTTTCAAGTGAAGAGGAATTGTGACTCTGTCTCTTGTGCAAGCCTGAACCTGGAGGGTGCTCCTCCTGTGGCAATGCAGTCACTCTGTTGTGTTCCAGAAAATCTGTCTATACTTGCACCCATGCCAAGCTTCTGTGAGAGAAGCCTAAACTGTGCCTTTGTTGGTAGGTAAGGGACAATAGACATTCCATTATCCAAGACTTTTTATATGCACAAGGGCTAACTATTGGGTTAGAGCTGAAGACTTTACCTACTGAGCCTAGCACTGCAACAGTGCCTCTGCTGAAAGAAACTTGCCACCAGTAGAAACATGTGGTGCTCAAGGCCTGCCATCTGGGTTCTTTTTTCCAATGAAGTAGTCCCTTTACATGGTGTACTCCCCCTTCCCCTAGAAGTAGGAGTTGCTAGGAGCCAGAATACTGTGAGTGCTGTTGCTCCTCTGGATCTAGCTACCCAGTTAAGTTGCCACACTCCAGAATAGTTCTAGGGAGTGCCTGCAAGTGATCTATGTGATCTGTCTTCACATCTTCTAGCAGTAGGTGGCAGCATCAGCTCTAATTGGAGTGTCAGGGGAGTGATGTACTCTCTGAGATTCCTTGGTTATAGATAGCCATAGTGTGTTGGTTTTCTTAACACAATTTATGGTAGTAATAAACTGGTCACATGAACAGACTCCGGACCCTCTGGTTATCCAGAGTGGTACAAGTAGTGGTGATAGCTGAGGTCACACAGCCATTTCCTTCTTTCTGAATGGTGTTATTCTACCAGGAGATTCTGTAATGGGCTGTGTTGGTTGGCCTCCAGCCTGAAGGTTGTACTTGCAAAAGAGCAACAGCTGCGGTAGTAGCAGTGAGATTTTTGCTTGTCTTGTGTTGCTTGAGGAGTTACTCTGGTTTCTCTGGCAATGAACAGGGTTATATAGTTCCCCAATATTTTGTACTTTGTACTAAGCTACCAGGGTGGGTAGCAGGGCAAAGCCAGGTGAGGGTTGAGTCAGGAGGGTTTGTACCCTGACTCTACATGTCCAGGGCAAGCAGCAGCCCCATAGGTGTGAGGGGACAGTGGAAGTTCTTAAGCCACTAAGTTAATGTTCCAGAAAGGAATGTTGCTGTCTCTGCTGCACTTTGTGCATGAATTGGAGAGTGCCAGGCAGCAGTAAGTCTCACACAGATTCCACAAACTTTCTGAGGTGGATCCCACTCCCTCAGTGTTCCACTAGCAGCAGCAAGCTAAGTTCCAGGCAGCATGGATTCAGAACTTACCACTGCCCCAGGTCATAAGCTTTCCCTGTGGAGAAAGCAACCGTGGCTTTTAGGCCACACCTCCCCGCCTCCATATCTGCCTAAAAAGCCGGGTGCCTGACTTCTGCATTCCTGGCTGTAGCCCACTTTTTACTCACCCCCACTGCAGTTCCTGGCCAAAGGAGTTCATCCCCACTTGTCACTATATTGTGAAATCCAGGTTGTATAGTCTTTCAACCTATGACCTCGACTTGAGCTATTTGGCTGACCTCTACAAGGTCCTCTATGAAAAACAATAAGGAATGTCTTCCCTCAGTCCATGCTGGACACTGGGAGTGTACACAAGTGCCTTTCTGATACTGCTTTTACATTTATATCTCACAATCCTCCTCCACGTTGGTTCCAGCATTGAGCAGAAGTAAATGTTTCCTCATGGCCTGGACTTTTAAGCTCTCCATTGGTGTCTATCCCAGAGGCAGTCTCTTCCCCTCTCCACACTCTGGGGACTCATAGCTCTTTGCCCGACTGAGTGTGTGGCTGCAGCCTGCTGCTTTTCTTTAAAGAGTCTGTTAATTCCTGTGGTTTTTCTGTTCAGTTCCTGTGTCACTTCTTGAAAATAGTTCACAGAGTGAATCTCTAAAAATTGTTTTCCCCTTCCAAGTAGATGTGGTATGCTAGCAATGCCTTTTATCTGCCATTCTGGAAACAAAAACTACATTTATCATCTTAAAGCACTTTTGTATCAGTGACCTTGTCTCTGGGGAGCTAAGAGGCAGTTAGGTTGGGTAACTTGCATGTACTTCCAGCATCCAGCATGGACTGAGGGAATATATGGCTTATTGTTTTTCACAGGGGACCTTGCAAAGGTCAACCAAGTAGCTTGGGCAGTGGTCCCAGGTGGGAAGATTCCCCAACTGCATTTCAGACTGTCATATGTTGGCTGCCTTTCTTTTTAATGGTTTAATCAGTACTATAGAATAATTTAAAAATCAATTTCCCTGTTTATTTTCTCATGGTGTCTTGGCAATCTGCAAAGTTTAAGAAAAAGATACTTGTTTAAGTTTTTTCTTTCATAAGTTTCTGTACTGAGGTATTGAAATACTTTTATAGTTAAGGATTAACAACAATGCCCATAACATGCCTTCCAAATTGCTACTTGGGTCTTTGCCAAATACAAAACCTCAGTGCAATCTCATGTAAAAACATGCAAATTGACCACACAGGTTAGTTTACTCTCCACAAAATTGATTTTGTTGTTTCTAAAAATGGTTTGCTCTAACAGACGAGGGGCCATTTCAGTACTGAAAAAACACACTATTAGTCACAATAGCAATATGTGGCAGGCAGATTCAAGTCAAGATAAAGTCTCAGCATTACCTAAAACATCTTTCTGCACTCTCTTCAAATTTCCTAAACTACCTTATCATGTAGCAGAACACTGCTGTATTTTTGCTACTCAAAAGGAGAATGGGGAAAAAAAAAATTCCAGGAAGAGGGGAAGACATTTGAAAACCCCAAAAGGTGTGAAAAATGATTGTGTATTTGGTAAGTAAGGACTACTTTGTTTATTTTTTTTTTATAATTTCAAATTTTATTTTAGATTCAAGGGTTACATGTACAGGTTTGTTACATGAGTATATCATATAATGCTTAGGTATGGGTACAACTGATTCTGTTACCAAGGCAGCAAGCACACTACTCAATCATTTTTCAACTCTTGCTCCATCCCCAGTTTCTCCTTGTCTGTTGTTGCCATCTTTATGTCCATGAGTACCTAATGTTTAGCTTCCATTTGAAGTGAGAACGTGGTATTAAGTTTTCTGTTCCTTTGTTAATTTACTTAGGTTAATGTCCTCAAGCTGCATCTATGTTGCTAGAAAATATATTATTTTTTTCTTTTTAATAGCTTTGTAGTATTCCATAATGTATATGTGTGATGGTTAATATTGAATGTCAACTTGATTGAAAAATGCAAAGTATTGATCCTGGATGTGTCTGTGAAGGTGTTGCCAAAAGAGATTAACATTTAAGTCAGTGGACTGGGAGAGGCTGACCCACCCTCAATCTGGGTGGGCACTATCTAATTGGCTGCCAGTGCAGGTAGAAGACAGCAGGCAGAAAAAATTGAAAAGAGCAGATTTGCTGAGTCTTCCGGCCTTCATCTTTCTCCCATGCTGGATCCTTCTTGGCCTTGAATATAAGACCTTAAGTCATTCAGCTTTTGGACCCTTGGACTTACACCAGTGGTTTCCCAGGGGCTCTTGGGCCACTGCCCACAGACTGAAGGCTGCACTGGCGGCTTCTCTACTTTTGAGGTTTTAGGGCTTGGACTGGCTTCCTTGCTCTTCAGTTTGCAGACGGCCTATTAGGGAACTTCACCATGTGATCCTGTGAGTCAATTCTCCTAATAAATTCTCCATCATATATACATATATTCTGTTAGTTTTGTCCCTTTAGATAACCTGACTAATACAGTATCGCATTTTCTTTATCTAATCCACTATTGATGGGTACCAAGGTTCATTTCATGTCTTTGTTATTGTGAATGGTGCTGCAATTAACATATGAGTATATGTTTCTCTTTGGTAGAATTGTTTATTTTTCTTTAGATATAAACCCAGTAATGAGATTGCTAAGCTAAATGATAGTTTTATTTTGGGTTATCTGAGAAATATCCAGACTGTTTTCCATAGTGGCTAAACTAGTTTGTTTACCTTCAAACAAACTGTGTAAGCATTACTTTTCTCTACAGCCTCACCAACATCTGTTGCTTTTTGGCTTTTTAGTAATAGCCATCCTGACTGGTGTGAGATAGTATCACCTTGTGGTTTTGATTTGTATTTCTCTGATGACTAGTGATACTGAGCTTTTTTTCATAAGTTAGTTGGCCACTTGTATGTCTTCCTTTGAGAAATGTCTGTTCAAGTGATTTTCCAATTTTTCAGTGAAGTTATTTTCACTTTTTGATTTAAGTTTCCTATAGATTTTGCATATTAGGCTTTTGTCCAATGCATAGTTTGTGAACATCTTCTCCCATACTGTAGGTTGCCTGTTTCCACTGCTGATGGTTTCTTTTTCTGTGAAGAAGCTCTTTAATTAGGTCTCACTTGTCTATTTTAGCTTTTTGCAATTGCCTTTGTGGACTTAGCCAAAAATTCTTTACCAAGGCTGATGTCAAGAACAGTATTTTCTAGTTTGTCTTAAAGGATTGTGATAGTTTGAGGTCTTACATTTAAATATTTAATGTATCTTGAGTTAATTTTTGTATATAGTGAAGTTCAGGGATGCAGCATCAATCTTCGGCATATGGCTAGCCAGTTATCTCAGCACTTATGAGTGAATAGGGAGTACTTTCCTCATTGCTTGTTTTGGTCAGCCTTGTCAAAAATTAGATGGTTGTAGGTGTGTAACTTTATTTCTGAGTTTTCTATTGTGTACCATTGTGCCATGTCTTCGTTTTTGTGCAACCACGTTGTTTTGGTACTATGTATTTATAGTATAGTTTGAAGTCAGGTAGTTTTATTCCTCTTGCTTTATTTTATTTATTTTTTTGCTTAGGATTGCTTTGATTATTCAGGATTTTTTTTTGCTTCTTTATGCATTTTAGAATATATTTTTCTAATTCTGTAAAAAGTGACACTGGAAATTTTATTGAAATAGCACTGAATTAGTAAATTGCTTTCGACAAAGAGTATGACCACTTTTACAATATTGATTCTTCTAATCCAGGAGCATGAAATGTTTTTCCATTTATTTGTGTCATATTTGATTTATTTTAACATTGTTTTGTACTTCTCCTTGTAGAGATATTCACCTCTTTGATTAGCTGTATTACTATGTCTTTAATTTTCTTCATGGCTATTGTAAGTTTGATTGTTTTCTTGATTTCAGTCTCAGCCTGAATATTGTTGGTGTGTAGAAATGCTACTGATCTTTGTACATTGATTTACTACCCTGAAATTTCACTAAAGTTGTTTATCAATTCTAGCAATCTTCTTTCAGAGCCTTTGAGAGTTTCTAGTTATAGAATCATCATCAGTGACGATAGATAGTTTGATTTCTTCTTTTTCTATTTGGATGACCTTTCTTTCTCTTGCCTGCATTTTAATCTAGAACTTACCAGTTCAATGTTGAATAGGAATGATAAGAGTGTACAAAATCATGAACATAGTTTTGGAAGTTCTGGTTGGGGCAATCAGGTAAGCAAAAGAAATAAAGGATAGGATATTCAAATAGAAAGAGAGGGAGTCAAACTACCTTTGTTTGCAGATGACATGATACTGTATGGATCAATAATAGCAACTACCACCCCCTCAATGTAATTATAAAGTAACTTCACCATCCAAAATTTCAAGAAAAGATAGAAGCTCTAGATGATTAAAGATGGCTTGCAGTACTCTGGGGCCCAAAAACCAATGTCGCTAATTTTAGGATTTTGCTTTGTGAAACATTCCTAAGTATAAACTTGGTGTCCTTAGCTTAATTCCAGCCATATGCTACCTGACTGTTTTTATGCTCTCTCTATTAAAATAATTCATTAAAAATAATATCTATGACTATACACAATCATTATGTGTGTGTGTGTGTATATATATATATATATACATATATATATTTATATTTATAAACACATATATGTTTGTATGTGTGTGCCAGTGGAAACAGAAATTCAGAATAAAGTTATTAAGTTAAATACAGAAATGATTAATGTCTTACAAAGAAATAAAGCTACAAGCTTTAGGATGTTCTTTTACAATATTCAACAGAAATAGTTTTCATCTGTACAGATAAAAATAATAGCCAAATTAACAATCTTCTGCCAATTAGCATCTGACTTTACAATCCGGAGCAATAGGAAGTTAAAAGAGTTACAGGTCTTAGAGAATCAAATGACTTTTAATCAAACATATTAGATAATGTTCTAGTGCAGTACTACTTGAAGTGTGACATGTGATTCTGTTCTAGTCCAGAGAATATTTGTTACTGTCAGTCACGTAATAAAAAGTTTTTGCCAGCTTGTAATTCAACTATGACACTAAGTACATTATGTAATCTGTCTAACATTCTATCCTCTATTTAATAGTAAGACCTTCCCATTCAGATGAAAGTTCCTGGTTTTATTACAGATATAAACATTGAGTAGTACTACTGCAGTATGATATTCAAAAAGCACATTGTAATTTCTTTTTTCTTTTGCTTTTTTTCAACTTTTTGAATAGCTCTTTTTTTAACAGTAGAAACATCAGCTTAGAGAACTTAGAGTTTCTTTTATTTCTTAGGTTTGTATCAAAATTCTAGGATTGGAGGTGAGCAGAAATTGTACAAAACAATGTATCATTAAGTCTATTCTCTTTTAGCCTCTCCCACAGCCTACAAGTGCATTGGTACCATTCTACTATTATTTTGCATGTTGAGCAATGGCAAACTCTCAAAAGCTTAACTAAGCTCCTTTCTGCTTAGACATAATATACATATAATTCTTCTCTGATGTCCGAAATCTCCTTGGGGTTCTACCTAGAAAGGCAGAAATTGGTTTTCTATGATCTCTAGACTCTTAAACCTAATCAAATCTCTTAAAACCGAATTAAACCTATGTCACCACCACCATCCAGGGTTTATCTAAAAAATATTGCATGGCATATAAACCCCCTTTCCTGAGAACTTTCAATGCCTATTCTTTCTTGCCTTTACCTTGACTTTCTTCTTCAGTGTGAAATTTTTACATACCTTGAGATTAGATAGCTGTGGTCTTATTCATCAATAGGCAATTTCACAAATTCACTATTCATTTCTTCATGATCTGAACTCTTTCAGCTTTTCCATTGAAAATTTTGAAAATTAAAATCCAAAAAATTGTTCTTATATTTAGTGCTGTTGCTATTCCTTCATTTGCTAATTAAAGAAGAATCTTCTAGCTGATTAAATGTATCCAGAGTTTAACCAAAGTATACAAGGTTATTTGGCAGGGAGAAAATAGCTACTGTTTCAAATTATTCTTCTGTCGTATTAATTGTTAATAGACATTTCTTTTACAATAATTGAGTCTTAAATTTCTGTTACAGGTATTAACAAAATGTTTCCTTTGGTGATTTTTTATTTGTTTGTTTGTTTTTTGGAGACAGTCTTGCTCTGTCACCCAGGCTGGAGTGCAGTAGCACAGCCTCGGCTCACAGCAACCTCTGTCTCCCACGTTCAAGCAATTTTACTGCCTCAGCCTCCTGAGTTGCTGGGATTACAGAAGCACGCAACCATGCCTGGCTAATTTTTTGTATTTTAGTAGAGATAAGGTTTCACCATGTTGCCCAGGCTGGTCTCGAACTCCTGAGCTCAGTCAATCCACCCACCTCAACCTCTGAAAGTGCTGGGATTACAGGCATGAGCCACCGCACTCAGTCTCCTCTGTTTTTTGTAAAAACATTTTTACTTTATGACCCACTTTAAACCATGTTCAGGTATTAGATTTAATAAGTAGTTATGGAAAAAATACCCCTTAAATTGGGCCAAAGGTTGCTTCTTATTATTATGTAAAATATAAAGTGACTCAAGTCTATGAACTTTGTCAATTTTATTTGAATTCAATAAAAATTTGTGATAATACTAGACTTACTTTCCTAATTTCTATTAAGTGTAAAACATTATTAAACTCCAAATAATATACAAAGATTTGAAGCACTTATAATTCTCAATGATAGGTTATATATTTATTGCACATTGGAGGGGAATTTTTCTTTTTATTTTACTGAGCAGATAAGATAATTGCATAGCATTTATTTAGGATTTTTGTTTGAGGAAATAAATTAAGAACTGACTGACTTCATGCAAATTTTCTTCTAGCATTTATCATAAATCATTGCTCCTTTGCTCCTATAAAGTACTTGAGAATTGGGATGTTGAGATACTAATCAAATGAATTTAGATTTATTCAATTTAGAGTAATAGCCTTTGAGAATTCCCTACCGATGTTTCTTCCGTTTTCTGAAGAGGCCTATCTAAGGTACCTCTGGCAATTTTTTCAGTTAAATTAAAGATAAAAGACAGAAAAAGTGACTTACTATTAATTAATTCAAGGAATATTGACATTGTGAGATCAAAAGACATGATGTGTCTCTCTAAAGAGTTCACAATGTAGTGAGAGAAAGGCTGGACAAATCGACCTCTTATATTGTACCAATACACATTCAAATGAAATTCAGAGAAAATGAAAACATACATATGATCTGCTTTTACCCCACATCTTGGTTATTACTAATAGTTTTTAAACTGTTTTCTCACCTCCAGGCTCACTACCCTCACAAATGTCATCCTGAATAAATACTTTGAGATTCATATGCCCAAAAAGCTAATGTTATCATCATGCCATTGTTTCTTAATTTTTTTTTTTTTTTTTTTTTTTAGACTCTGTCTCACCCTGTCTCCCAGGCTGGGGTGCGTGGCATGATCCCTGCTCACTGCATTCAAGCAATTCCCCTGCCTCAGCCGCCCGAGTAACTCGGTCTACAAGTTTGTGCCACCACATCTGGCTAATTTTTACATTTTTAGTAGAGACAGGGTTTCACTATGTTGGCCAGTCTAGTCTTGAGCTCCTGATCTCAAGTGATTCACCCTCCTCAGCCTCCCAAATTATTGGAACTAAGGGTGTGATTCTTCATGCCTGGCCTTAAATTTAGTCAGCAGTGACCAAAAGTAGCTGACAGCATAAGGATTCCTAACATAATAATTAACCAGTATTACACTAGATAAAGTAGCTTGTCCTACTTGTATATTCCTAGGACTATGTTTTGTCTGAAATAATGCCACTGTAAATGATACCATATGTCCACAAACTTCCAGATATATATAATTTTAATTTGATTATGAATAAAATATGCTTCAAATATATGAATTTCATTACACTTACAAAATTGATTTACTTTTAATTTTTTATGTTTAATTTTTGTGGGTATCTAGTATGTGCATATATTTATGGGATACATGAGATATTTTGGTACAGGCATACAAGGTATAATCATCACATCAGGGTAACAGATATTCATCACCTCAAGCATTTATCCTTTCTTTGTGTTATGAACAATCTATACACTTTTTGTTATTTTAAAATATACGACAAATTATTGTTGACTGTAGTCACACTGTGTACATCTATAAAAAATTAACCCAAACTACATAATATACCTGAATGTAAGAGCTAAAATATTAAAAGTCTTAGAAGAACATATAGATGTTAGTTTTGCATTAGTCAATGGTTCTTAACTATGACTCCAAAACTGTAAAATTTTAAAAAGTGATAAATTGTACTTAACCAAAATTTTCAATATATTACTCTTCAAAATCATTATGATGTGCAAATCACTCACCTGATACATGTCTGGTATCCAAAATATAGAAAGAATCTTTACAACTCAAAAACAAAATGACATATAAAGATGTCCAACATCACTTTAGAGAAAGGCAAATCAAAACCGCAATGAATTACTACTTCACATCTGACTAGAATAGCTATATTTTGTGTTATATATGCATGGAAGTATAATGTCTGAAATATATGTTATCTAAATATACAATTGTTATAAAAATAAGTGTTGACAAGGATGTGGAGAAATAGGAATCTATGGTGGGAATATAAAATGTTGTAGATCTTTTTTGAAAACAATATGGCAGTTTCTTAGAATGTTTAAATTCAGAGTTGCCATATAACAAAATAATTCTCTTCTAAGTATATACCTAAAAGAAGTAAAAACATATGATTATAAAAAAAATTATACATAAGTGTTTATAGCAAAGCTATTATTATTCACAATAGCCAAAAAGTGGAACCAACCCAAATGTCCATTAACAGATGACAAAAATAAAATGTAATATATTCACACATGGAATATTCTTTAGTACTAAAATGTAATAAAGTGATACATACTACAACATGGATAAACCTTGAAACCACACTGAGTGAAAGAAGCTAAAAGCAAAATATCACATATTCAGTGTTTCCATTTATAGCTGATTCTGCATATCTGTGGGTTCTGCATCTGTTAATTCAACTAAGCATGGATTGAAACCATCATTAGGGCTACAAAGGTCATATTTGTACTGAACATGCATAGACATTTTATTCTCATTATTATTCCATAAGCAGCAAAATATAACAACTATTTACATAACACTTACACTGTATTAGGTATTATAAGTAATCTAGAGATTATTAAAAGTATATGGGAGGATGTGCAAACACTATGACATTTATATAAAGGACTAAATTGTCCACAGATTTTAGTATATTCAGTGGATCCTGAAACCAATCCCCCACAGATGCCGAGGGATGACTATGTATGAAATATCTAGAACAGGTAAAGCCATAGAGTCAGAAAGTAGATTATTGGTTACTAAGAGCTTCAGGGAGGGTCAGAAAAGGAATGACAGCTAATGGCTAAGGAATTTCTTTTGGGGGTGGTGAAGATGTTCTGGAATTAGATAGTGGTGATGGTTGCACAACTGTTTGAATATACTAAATTTCACTCAATTGTATACTTTATAAAAGTGAATTTTATGAGATTTAAATTATAGCTCAATATGTTTTATTTAAAAACATATTGTAGGGGGTATGCACGTAAAACACAATTTTTATAATTGTAATACATTGTAAATATGCAAATTCTTACTATTATTGTAGCTAAATAAAGTACTGTAGAGTAAGTGGTTAACTTGAGATAAGCAATTTAGTCTGGGTATAATTATTGAAATAGTTTTGGGATGTGTGTTTAATGTGAAAATTTGTTGTGACAATGATTCTAACTTCAAATAAACAAATAATGAGTTGGGGGATAAAAGACATAAAATATGATTACTATGATACTCAAAGCAGTGAAGTAAATACTCACAGACATTATAAATCCTGAAATTGGTAAAATTCTGACAGATAAAACACAAAAGTAAAATTTATTCCCCATGGTATAGATTTGGTGGCTATTGTGTAGTTAGCAAAGGGTATCCATTAGTAACACTATAAATTGTGGCATCTGTTTATTTCTCATTTGCCAGGCCTCCATTTATTTATGGTCTTTTACTTTACTGTTCACTATCTAAAGTAAAGGTGTGTTTTCATAATGATGAAAAATATCAACTACATTTAAATTTGAAACACTCACATTATAAGCTACAATTTCATGCTGCCTTAGTAATTTAAAATGGGCACTGGTCATTCAAAAGCTTTCTCACAGGACTATGGAATTGGTTTAGCATATTGGAGGTCAACTCACAAATTGCCTTAAATTCAGAACTAAATCCATAAAAATGCCTTAAAATTCATGGAGTTGGGCTACTGGCCAAAAAGAATGTAATTCACTTCCATGAAGTATCTTGGTAATAGGAATAACTGTTAGCAAATTGCAACTGACAGCTATGAAAATTTGATCCAGGGAGAAGCTACATGGGCTAGTAAGGAAGCAAAATAGACTAGGTTTCAAGACACCTGGTTTCCAGTCTGGATTCTGCCAATTACCATTTGTGTGACTTAGATACTTCCCTTTCTTGCTGGCACAGTCTACTCATCTGTCAAAGGAAGATGTTGAACTAATGATTTCTGAATTCTTTCCCAAGTATACAAAATACGTTTTTAAAAAATGTCACTTTCTACAAAGGATTAGAAAGAGCAATGCCCTATATTACTCAGTATGACTACCTTAAATATCAGAGAGAAAATTGGGGAAGTGGAATATACTTCCTTTCCTTTCTTGACACATTGTGATAGACCTGAGAAAGACTGTTACAGAGTGATTTTTTAGGGAGTCTTATGCTATTGCCACTATGTGAATTCCTCTCTTTCACTTTTTAAGTTGTAGCGCTATCAAACTTCTGAGCAGAAGAGAAGTAAGGAAGACCTGCCTCTGGCAAAATTTTGAAATAAAGTATTTGTCTCTACTTCCTACATTTATCCTTTCTGGGTCTCTTTGGCATATCTAATCTTTTCTATTCTAGTGCCTCTTCTTTTTCCAGCACTCTTGCCAACAAAACCTGTAACTGTTTTTTTCTGTTCTAATTTTACGTCACTCTTCTTTAAATTCTAGGCCTAGATTCTCATCATGGAAAGAAAAGCCCCGACTTATGGCATCTTTAAAGGATAATATTAAGCTAGTATTCATAAGTACAGTTTTATCAATAGTTGATATAATTTGAAATACTTCTGCACTAGTTGATAAATACCCACTTGTCTGAGCGCCCTACTGTTTTACAGGCCAGCAAAGTTTCTTCTGGAAAACTGGAACTCCCAAGTTTATTTCAACAATAGGGTAAATGTTCATCAGGCAGGTAAGTTTCAGAATCCAGTTCTAGATTTATTTTCTATGCCAAATCCTTTTTTTTGAGTAAGTCTCTTTACCTTGCCTATGTTTAATCACTTTTTAACTTTTAAGTTCAGGGGTATGTGCACAGGGTGTGCAGGTTTGTTACATAGGAAAACATGAGTCATGGGAGTTTGTCGTATAGATTATTTCATTACCCAGGTATTAAGCCTAGTATCCATGAGTTATTTTTTCACATCCTCTCACCCTCCACCCTCCAGTAGATCCCAGTGTGCATTGTTCCCCTCTATGTGTCCATATGTTCTCATCATTTAGCTCCTACTTATAAGTGAGAATGTGTTTTATTTGGTTTTCTGTTCCCGTGTTAGTTTGCTGAAGATAATGGCCTCCAGCTCCATCCATGTCCCTGCAAAGAATATAATCCTGTTCCTTTTTTATGGCTCCAGAGTATTTCATGGTATATATGTACCACATTTTCTTTATCCAGTCTATCATTGATGGGTATATAAGTCGATTCTATGTCTTTGCTATTGTGAATAGTGCTGCAATAAACATATGTATGCATGTATCTTTATAATAGAACAACTTGTATTCCTTTGGGTATATATGCAGTAGTAGGATTGCTGGGTCAAATGGTATTTCTGTCTCTAGGTTTTTGAGGAATCTCCGCACTGTTTTCCACAATGGTCGAACTTATTTACACTCCCACCAAAAGTGTAAAAGCATTCAATTTTCTCTGCAATCTCACAAGTATCTGTTACTTCTTTGACTTATTAATAATAGCCATTCTGACTGGTGTGAGATGGTATCAGTTTGTCATTCTGATTTGCATTTCTCTAATGATCAGTGATGCTAAGCTGTTTTCCATATGATTGTTGGCTTCATGTATGCCTTCTTTTCAGAAGTGTCTATTCTTAGCCTTTGCTCACTTTTTAATGTATTTTTTTTTCTTGTAAATTTTTTTTAAGTTTCTTATAGGTGCTGGATATTAGACCTTGGTCAGATATATAGCTTGGGAAAATTTTCTTTGATTCTGTAAGTTGTCTGTTTAGTCTGTTGATAGTTCCATTTGCTGTGCAGAAGCTCTTTAGTTTAGTTATATCCCATTTGTCAATTTTTGCTCTTGTTGCAACTGCTTTTTGTGTCTTTATCATGAAATCTTTGTCCATACCTATGTCCTGAATGGTATTGCCTAGGTTTCCTTCTAGGGTTTTGTAGTTTTTGGTTTTACATTTAAGTATTTAATTCATCTTAAGTTGATTTTTGTATATGGTGTAAGAAAGGGGTCCAGTTTTAATTCTCTGCATATGGCTAGCCAATTATTCCACCACCATTTATTAAACAGGGAATTCTTTTCCTATTGCTTGTTTTTGTCAGGTTTGTCAAAGATGAGGTAGTTTTAGGTGTGAAGTCATATTTCTGGGTTCTCTATTGTGTTCCCCTGGCCCAGGCATTTATTTTTGTACCAGTACCATGCTGTTTTGGTTACTGTAGCCTGTAGTATAGTTTGAAGTCAGGTAGTGTGATGCTTCCAGATTTGAATTGTCTCGGATATTTGGGTTCCATTCTTGTTTCCATATACATTTTAAAATAGTTGTAAATCCAGGAGCTGGTTTTTTGAAAAGATCAACAAAATAGACAGACCACTAGCCAGATTAATAAAAAAGAAAAGAGAGAATAACCAAATTGATGCAATAAAAAACGATCAAGGGGATATCACCACAGATTCCACAGAAATTCAAACCATCATCAGAGATTATTACAAACAACTCTATGCACACAAACTAATAAACCTGGAAGAAATGGATAAATTCCTGGACACTTGCCTCCTGCCAAGCCTAAACCAGGAAGAAGCCGAAACCCTGAACAGACCCATAACAAGATCTGAAGTTGAGGCAGCAATTAAGAGCTTACCACCCAAAAAAAGCCCAGGTCCAGATGGGTTCACAGCCGAATTCTACCAGACATACAAAGAGGAGCTGGTACCATTTCTTCTGAAACTATTCCAAACAATACAAAAAGAGGGAATTCTTCCCAAATCATTTTATGAGACCAACATCATCCTGATTCCAAAACCCGGCAGAGACTCAACAAGAAAAGAAAACTTGAGGCCAATATCCATGATGAACATAGATGCAAAAATCTTCAATAAAATACTGACAAGCCGATTGCAACAGCACATCAAAAAGCTTATCCACCATGATCAAGTAGGCTTCATCCC